>NC_090265.1:582373488-582682774 GCF_040414725.1 Anabrus simplex | reverse complement strand
GAAAAACGCCATAGATTTACACCAGAAAACCTGGAGGCTTGTCGTAGTGTAATGCAAAGCAAATTATAGACAGGAAAAGTAGGGTGTGCAGTGTGAAATGAGAGGGACGAGTATTTAAGTTTATTCAGGTTTGTGTTTTATCCCGGTTTTTTACATCCTTTTTAATTATGATTTTTCATGTGTATTATTTAACACACTGTGTCTTATCTAGGAGACGTGTACATATTGTTCTAACAGTGAATACTTACAGATTGATACGTCTCACAAACTATGCACGGATTTTTTGCAGCAGTGGAACAGCCGCAGCCGTAGGTAGTGTGTGATATTTTTGTTTTCGATTAAATAATTTATTCGTTATCATCATTTTATGTATTGGGATGGGTGAATCACGTGAATCTATTAAAGGAATGTCACGTTTGCACTTCATAAAAGTGTTCAATAGCAGGAAAATAAGTGCCTAATTAAGTGCGTATTTCACCATTTCTTGCAGCATAGTTGCATGCTTATATTGGTGATTTATATACTCCATATCGTCGTTGCCGGGACAAACCCTCCTATTGATATTATTTTTGGAGATATACTGACCCGCAGCACATACATTATGAAGAGCGAGAATGCCTTCACAATATTCACACAGTATTGCACCTTAGATGACAGAACATTACCGGCCACAGTTTAAGCTAAAATATTTCACATAGAAGGTTTTGTCCCGGCAGCGACGATATAAATCCTATGTATAATAATGACCTCCCCCTGTGGGTGGGGGCGGTAACATAACACCCACGGTATCCCCTGCCTGTCGTAAAAGACGACTAAACTCGGCCCCAGGGGCTCTGAACTTTGGAGTGTGGCTTAGCGACTACGGGGCCCGAAGCTGAGTCCTGGCATTGCTTCAGCTTCCTTGTGCCAGGCTCCTCAATTTCATCTATCTTGTCTAACCTCCCTTGGTCAACTCTTGTTCTTTTCCGACCCCGACGCTATTATGCGTCGAGGGCTAGGGAGTCTTTCATTTTCACGCCCTTTGTGGCCCTTCTCTCTTTCTTTGGCCGATATCTTCATTTTTCGAAGTGTCTGATCCCTTTCATATTTTATCTTTGATTAGCGTTATATAGAGGATGGTTGCCCAGTTGTACTTTCTCTTAAAACAATAATAACCACCACCACCAATCTAGTAATGGCACACTATGGGGATGCAAGGAGATAGAAAGGGGAAAAATCACTGACTGGATTGAAACTGACAATCTTAAACTCATCACTAATACGAAGGATAAGGCCTCATTATCTTCTGCACGGTGGAATAATGAATACACCCAGATATCGTTTTGTAACGCACTCACAATACCCACTCATCAACATACGAACATACTCAATAAATTTATCCACAGTTAGCGTAAACTAATAATTCTACAATTTACATTGCTTGTACCTATCGTTCACTCCTGACCAAAACAGAGATTGACTTTTTTAATCATTTCAGGTGAATTCTGTAAACAAATCAACTCCGACGTACCAAGGATAAAACCAATCCATAGTAAACTAACTAACCCCATGGCACTACAGCCCTTGAAGGGCCTTGGTCTACCATGGGACCGCTGCTCAGGCCGAAGGCCTGCAGATTACCAGGTGCCGAGTGGTCAGGACGACGTATTCTCTCGGGCGTTATTCTTGGCTTTCTAGACCTGGGCCGCTATCTCACCGTCAGATAGCTCCTCAATTCTAATCACGTAGGCAGAGTGGACCCCAAACCAGCCCTCAGATCCAGGTAAAGATTCCTGACCTGGCCGGGAATCGAAACCGAGGCCTCCGGGTAAAAGGCAGGCACGCTATCTCTACACCACGGAACTGGCAATCCATAATAACTATAATAAAAAATGAAATGACGTATGGCTTTTAGTGCCGGGAGTGTCCGAGGACAAGTTCGGCTCGTCAGATGCAGGTCTTTCGATTTGACTCCCGTAGGCGACCTGCATGTCGTGATGAAGATGAAATGATGACACATGCACCCAGTCCCCGTGCCAGCGAAATTAACCCTGGCGGGAATCGAACTCGGGACCCCTGGGACCAAAGGCCAGCACGCTAACCATTTAGCCATGGAGACGGACATAACTATAGTAAATTCATCAGTGTAGTTTTAAAAAGTCGCAGAGGAACGATATGTCTCAAGAGGTTAACGTAAACAATACGTTTCAGGCTGGAAGGATGTGAGTAAAAGGCTCTTCAAAGAATTTGAAGCCAATCGTGCTTCCTAACACAGCTCCTGATCTCTTAAATCCCTAGAATAAGAAAGAGAATTATTCAAGAAAATGTAGAGTCCCTAGACGTTACTCACTCCAGCAAGGAAGTCTTGATGAAGCCTGATCAGGAAATTAGACACATCAAACAGGAAAATTGGACGAAGAAGAAGCATCAATCTGAATGACATGGTCAAACATATGATTTCTACCTAAAAGGTTTCGGTTGAAAAGCGCCAGAGAAGACAGGTAACGCATCTCTTGAAGGAAAATAAACGTTCAACTTCTCGATCCTCTGAGTTCTCCATCTCATTTGAACCACCAGAAACAAAACAGACTATATACTGTGATGTCTAAAACTAGGGAAGGCAGCAGGTAAAGCAAAGTGAACTCCGTACAGGCCATGAAGGCCCTTGGAGGGGTGGAAGGTAAAGTCTTCCACTATCCGTAACCTCGGAACATCATGAAGTAGAGTGGTTAGCTGTACGCCCGGCCGCTTTGCCCCCAGGAATAAACCTGGTACTCATTTTCTAATGTAGGCTGAGTGAATCTCATGGCCATGTGCACCTCCGGAAGTGGAAATCTCGTTTCTTAAATGTTTCGACTTCCTGTCGGTGAATCGAACCCACGTCCCTTCCGGGTGAACTGAGCACGCCTTTACCACTTCGGCCAGCCAGCCCCTGAAAGCAGCAGGTGCATTCTACTTCCTCTTGGACCATGTGTTTTATAAATGGCTTAGTAACTTCATCACGAACATCCTAGACACAGGCAACCTTTCTTCACCCTTGAAGAAAACAAAGATAATAACGTTGCCATGAATGCTTTCACGACCCGTACTTATAGACATGATTATAGGCTTTTGGGCTTGTGCCATGTCAAGAAAATAAGCTGAAATTCTTAACGTTTCGCAGAGAACTGTGCTCTGCGTCCTCAGAAGAAATCTCGACTGACCACGAGAAAGGTTTCTTAACCAATGACACTTTGAATTTGGACGTTATAATAGAAGTGGAAATGGTACGTTCAATCGCCACCAGATGGTCTCCAGGACGTGTCACAACGCTAGCGTTCGAAGCGGAAGCTGGCCGAACCATGACAATCAGACAAAGCGGTTCACATAACGTGTTTGCGTAACATATGACATAGACAGGTGTATGATATTGACACAAGCCTGGAATGAAACATCTGGCGACTAGGAACTACGAATTTGGAAAACACCGAGACGAAATAACAATAGTGAAGGGACAGGGAAGGGAACTACCTACGTAAATTCTTAATAGCTGGCAACCAGGTATTACTTAATTGATAGGGACGTTCCTCGTCGCCAAATGTTTCATTCCAGGCTTGTGTCTATATCATACACCTGTCTATGTCATATGTTACTCAAACACGTTATGAGAACCGCTTAGTCTGATTGTGATGGTTCAGTCAGCTTCCGCTTCGAACGCTAGCGTTGTGCCACGTCCTGGGGACCATCTGGTGGCGAATGAACGTACTATTTCCACTTCTATTATAACGTCCAAATTCAAAGTGTCATTGGTTAAGAAACCTTTCTCGTGGTCAGTCGAGATTTCTTCTGAGGTCGCAGAGCACAGTTCTCTGCGAAACCTTTAAGAATTTATACTTATTTTCTTGACACGGCATAAGGCCAAACGCCTATACAGTATCATGTCTAAAAGATAATAACTGCAGTAAAAACATCCAAGGATCAGACAATAGTTGAAAGGTACCAGCCTATAGCACTCCTTAGTGCGCCGTCCCCGGCTCCCTGAGGACGCATTTTATCCAGGCTAGCTTAATTACGATCCTTCCAACTAACATAATTCTATCATTTGGGCTATGAGTTCCAAATATGAGAAAGACATACCATATGGAGCCAAAGAAATCTTAAATTACACATAGCAACAACTCTCATACGTTGCTTATTGAATTTCTTACGCTACCAAGATGTTGTAGCATTCATCCACTTAAATCTAAGTCTCTACGCTACGAAACACATTGAAAGAACTGTTTAAATTTTTACATATCTTGTTTATTATATACTTGTTTCAATCCAAAGGTCGAACGTTATGCTATCCTCCCTAAAGAATTTCTAATAGAGGAAACTGCATGATCATCTGATTATTTCGTCCATTTCTAACAACCATGGCCTTAATTTTCTTGAATCTATCGATTTCTTCTACCCGAACATATAGTCAATCATTTTACCTCCTCTTTTAGCCTCTCTCCATATCAACTTTTCAATCAATACATCCATATTTCTGCGTAAGGAGAAATCGAAGAAATGTCAGTATCGGGTAAAAATATATGCAAACGACGTTCATCTTGAATCTGCCGGTAATTGACACGTCCGGCACCCACTATGCATTATAAAGTAATGCTACTTGAGTTAGTCATCATTAAAATGAATCTGTTGAAATCTATTGCACTAAGTGCTTAAATCTTGACTGACCCAAAAATCAAGGACAGAATGTAATATACGGCAAATTATTGAAGTCCGTATAACCAATTATTCAGCTGAACATTACTATAATTCAGCTTGCAATTAACAATTAAAAATTATAAGTTCAAAGATGTCAAATTCACCATCTTAGACTTTAAAGAACTGATTAAATCGAAATAAAGAAAAAAAATAATAAACTGAAGCAATTAAGTTAACTATGTTGGGGTAATTAAAACTTGTATGGATAATTAAAACATATTGGCGTAACTAAAACTTAATTGGGTAATTAAAATATATTGAGGTAACTAAAACTTATTTGGGTAATTAAAATATATTGGGGTAACTAAAACTTATTTGGGTAATTAAAACATATTGGGGTAACTAAAACTTATTCGGGTGCACCCTAGCAAGAAAAATACTTACAACATGATACCTTACAAGCTAAAGTGTAGATTGAGGGCGGTTTCAAGATAGTCAGGACGCATTTTAGGCCTAAAACCGTATCTCATGAATTGGAATTCTTCTGTTGCCTATGAAGTCTTTGAGTGAACTGTTGGCTCTCACTCGGAGCTCATATTAATTTGTTAACATGTAATTATTCCTATCTTTCACATAACCTATCAATAAATACCTATA
This sequence comes from Anabrus simplex, assembly GCF_040414725.1. Taxonomy (NCBI): domain Eukaryota; kingdom Metazoa; phylum Arthropoda; class Insecta; order Orthoptera; family Tettigoniidae; genus Anabrus; species Anabrus simplex. The sequence continues at coordinate 582,677,467 of NC_090265.1, read as the reverse complement.
AATGTTACCTTGGGAGGATAGTCCCTAATATTTCTACAAATAACTGGTTTACAGTTCAGAATATTCATGCTTCTTATTTCTCTTCTTCTTCTGCGTGAATATTGATAAGTCCTCCTTTAAATTAATGTAATTTTTATAAATGGTTCAATAAGTGCCAGTAAGTTCCACATACCATTCTAAGATCTGAATCTTCTCATCATTTTAAGTTGAACATACGTGCGACATTATATATCCTAACGACTACTCTACTAGTTTTATCTGAAATATACTAGCTAATATGGTTTGCAGTGTGCGAAGACTCGACCATCAAATACAATTCCTACATTTTCAGTCAGTCATCAGTGATAGGATGGTGCCTAAGAAGTTACTACATTTCCTTTCGCCTGAGAATAGATCAGAATTAGAAAAATATATGTGACAGAGTGAATGTGTTTAGCTCATCCTCCTAACTGAGACTTCATTGGTACTACCAAGTAATTACGCTAACCAACAGGTGTCACTCCAATCCTACTTGAACTTTTTATCCTTGCTCGTACGAGAAATAGTACATATAAATGCTACATATTCATTTCCACTTAATAAAAACTCAACTTGAAACCATTAAGTCCACTACTACATCACCGTGCTCATATTCGCGAAGAATCAATAACTATCACCATTCTAAATTATCAATCTCATATCAACTTCTCTTGAAATAATCGTTATTATGCTTCCAAACCTATATTCTGTCTCCTTTACTAAATACGTGTCCACTTAATTCAATCGTGGTCTTTATTATTTTACTCACGGTTCATGGACATATCTCGCGACATTATGACTTTAATTCCGTCATAACCACGGGTGGCCCAGATTGGTTGCGCAGTAGATGTTAGTTTTCCCTCGTCCTGATCATGACGTCATCACAGGAGCACCGTGAGTGTGTAGCATACAACCGCACGTGTGTATCATTTCGTTGTTTATATATGTCTGTCTTATAAAGAAAGGATTTCCACGTAATAACTATACGTAATTTCTTTCCGTATATTGCTGTTGGTTTATATTGTGGCCTACTGTATTTTGCGTAATGTGTGTGTGTCGTAGTTCGTTTCTGTGAGATCTCTGTTAAGTTGCTGTGTTTCATGCAGTGAGGTGCACTTATTTTCTTTTCGTTAGTTGAGTGAACAGTGTAATAGTAGCTGGAGTGAAATGTATGTGTTCATAGTACAGTATCATTGCGATAGAAAACTGTGCCGTTAATGATTCACCGACCGAGCTCGATAGCTTCAGTCGTTTAAGTGCGGCCAGTATCCAGTATTCGGGAGATAGTGGGTTCGAACCCCACTGTCGGCAGCCCTGAAGATGGTTTTCCGTAGTTTCCCATTTTCATACCAGGCAAATGCTGTGGCTGTACCTTAATTAAGGCCACGGACGCTTCCTTCCCATTCCTAGGCCTTTCCTGTCCAATCGTCGCCTTAAGACCTATCCGTGTCGGTGCCAAGAAAAAAAAGATTCACCGCAATCTACAGCGACACCTGATTGTTCAGCAGAGGGATTTTGGTACCTCGCCGGCTACATCGCCGACCGTGAAAGAAAATATAACAGTTCAATGCGAAGTCCCACTAGGGAAATGCTTTCCATTTCTTCTGGTACAGCCCCTGTGGGATGGATAGAAATGTTATCTCGGGGAGGTCTACTCGTTCCATCGTTAGAATAGTAAACCAAATAAAGGAATTTGAGTTAATTTTCAGGGACACTCACGGACGTGCTGAACTGTGACGCATACCTAATATTATACGCAAAGTGTGTCAAATAATTAGCAGTAAATTCCCCGCTGTACCACCAGAAATATTAAAAATGTATGTTAGAACGAGAATATTTATACGCATACGACAAATGAATATTCGGACAAGAACTGAAAAATCCATAGTAGCTCATCGGCGAAAGGCACGACAGTGGATTTCATCTTCAAAAGCAACCACTTCATGACATCTAATCTCACAGGTAGGACTGTGTTCTAATGATGTGTTTTTCCTTTTCTTTCTTATTGTTTAATTTTTAAAAAGTAGACTATCTATGCGGAGCCTCCGTGGCTCAGACGGCAGCGCGTCGGCTTCTCACCACTGGATACCGTGGTTCAAATCCCGGTCACTCCATGTGAGATTTGTGCTGGTCAAAGTGGAGGCGGGACAGGCTTTTCTCCGGGTACTCCGGTTTTCCCTGTCATATTTCATTCCAGCAACACTCTCCATTATCATTTCATAGCATTTATCAGTCCTTAATAAATCACTTTGGGATTGGCGACCCCATTGTAATAATAGCCTTTATATGGTTCATTCATTACATCCCTGACCCGGTCAAAGACAGGAAAACAGGTTGTAGGTTTTCCAGGACTATCTATGCATGGTTTCGAATATGAACTTACTTCTGCTGCTGTTATAATATGTGTTAAGTTTTAAACTCGATACCTCCGGAAGTGAGTCAGTATATCGTATGTGAACATACGGTAGTTCCATCACGGAATTTCTGCTGTAAAGATTTAATATGACAAAGATTTCATATCTCTAAATATTTATGTTTACGGATTTGTAAGCGCGTAACCTTCCTCTAACTAAATAGAGGAACTTGGAAATGTTAATAAATTTCAAGCGTTGGTCAGTGTGCCGCCACGTTACATTTACGCCTTATTCGTAATAGAAATAATGAAAACTTACTATGCTGTACTCTTTTTCAATCTTATAACAGCAGTAATCTTTATGTCTGGTCGGCAATTAGTTCAGAGAAACTGTAATGTTTGCTCATATTATGCGTTTCCTAATGATTTGCGCGCTCTGGGTTCGGCTGCTTTGCTCCTACTGTGACGTCATTTCGTTAACCAATAGCAGCTCGGCTCGCGTTGGGCCCAACCTTTAGTAGTGTTTAAGAACCTTGGTCATAACCTTAAATTATTGTAAACACATCTGTCTATTTAGCTAGCATATCCTACTGCTGGTTCCTAACTTGACATTCTTTGGTCATAACCAACGTACACGCATACCTAAGTCTCTTTTTGACATAGCATATAATTCACTGTCACCTTAACAAACTCAGTATTTCACACTACATGGATCACATCTCGAACGTAGGCTTTCATCACTGATTGACTACCTATCTATGGATTTGTCATTCATATACGAAGATTACCTATCCACCTGTGCTCTAATTTGATATACCACTTTCGTCGCTTCATTATTTCGCACGGAACAAATTAACAAATCATATTACACTTACATATGAATATAAAACATTACTACACTAATTTAAAAGTAAGACTTATCTGAATTCAGCAGCTCCAGTCGTCGGCATATGTCCAGCTGACAGGACACACGTATACGCCTCCTTTTACTTCCCTAGGTGTATGGGAAATACTGGCATAATTCTCCTCTGGGCTTAGTCATCTCTCGGCAGGCAACGTCATCCGACGGCACCCATTTGGGCAGTCTGGCCTATCATCTTCTTAGAACACCTTGCTCATCTCTGGAATAGTTGGAACAGCATAGCAAACAGTATCAATTAGCGTTGCCATCATGAACAGCTGTGATAATGTGTCTAATGCGAAAGATTGTTTCTTTTGAAAAGAGTTGATCTACTTGACAAATAATCTTCTTGGGGTAGTATAATTCTATAATTTGAAATGAACAGATTTTTCTCCTTTATCTTTCCAGGAGTTATTATAGGATCCCCACTTCTGTAATTCTTTAACTTGGGTGATATCGAGTAATACGTCAGCAGAGACTGCTGTGACGTAAGCTTGTCGTAATTTACTCTCGACTTTCCACGTATCTTAAAGTTCGCGGAACGAAATTAATAATCTTCTGCTTGATTTGCGACACAGCTTCCACTAAGTCTGTTCTTTATTTCCGCTTAAACGATCTCTTGTCGATACCTTCTTTAAACTCTGACGTAGTTGCTTTCCGTCTTCGACTCTGATTTTTTAAGTAGCAATTCAATCTCGTTTTCTTATTTTTTTTTAAATAATTGTTAGTAACAATCTTTCACATTCGTTCTTTTTCACTGCCTTCTGGATCTAAATTCCTTTCTCTAGCGCCTGAGGTGAACACTTTTGCTTTCTCTCGCGGTATCATCAGATATTCTGACGTTAATTATTCTCGGAGACCTGGACTCCATCTTTGTCCTTCTTACGGACGGAACTTCTTATAACAGTGAAATGGCACATTAGTGTTATAATGAAACTCACGGAAAGATTGATACGTAATATATCTGCAACAATGAATCAGCATATTCCAATCGAGCAAACTGGATAAATCCGGACAAGGATGTGATGAGCAGATTTTAGTACTAGTTTCCCATATTGAAAATGGCTTTGTGAACAAAATGGTAAGCGCACGTGTGTTCTTAGATCTAAAAGCTGAATGTCAGAAAAGTACAAGTAGAGTGTATATGATAAATGGTCGAATACCCCAGGGCTCTGTACTGGCCCAGTTACTGTTCAGTCTGTACGCATATCACCTCCAAATAACCAAATCCAGAAATTTCATCTACGCAGATGACATCACAATGGTCGTCCATCACCAAGACTTCGATGAGTCCAAGTCGATTCTCTCATCGGACTTAAATATTCTAAACAATTGCTTTCATCAGAATAATCTTACCAAACCCCAAGAAAGCCTTCGTGTATACTTTCCAGTTGGATAATAGAAGTTCTAGGTATAAACCAACCATACTATTTAGCGGAGAAAATATACAATACTTTAGTAACCCAAAATACCTTGGAGTCAACCTGGACAAGTCCTTGGCCTACAAGAATGACCACTCTAACGTGTCGACCAAGATAAAGATCAGGAATTACATCCTTCTAAAGCTCGCAGGCACCTCTTGGGGTAGAGTTCGGCTTCACCCTGTACGTCTTTGCCGGCCTATTGTTGTGCGGTTGAGTGTACATTGTAAAATATAATTACGAAAAGTAATTCCTGAATTCATAGATGTTAGCATTGTCTCAATACACAATTTAGCCGTTATAATAATGTATAAGTCCTCGATGTTAAACAGTGTTACGTGTCTTAGTACAAACATGTACTTTACTGTATCCTATTCATCATTATTTACATTAGCGCTCCTTTTCTGTTCCTTTATCAATAATTCCTTACCAAACAAACAATTTAAATGTTTTTGCGTTGCGATCCATTCCTTGTTTAGTAATTTAACAATTGTATGAAATTCGTTCTCTCTTTGTAATGAACTTTTGATTCACCTTCAATTTATTTGACTCTGAGTTATTCTGTATTCATATATACTCTTAATGGATGTGTTTCATTTAGATTGTATCTTCGCTTAATCAAAAAGAAGCCTCATCATGTTTCTCCCATCGTCCTTTATTCTTACGTTATACGCATTAACCCTTCTTAATATTTTATTAGTACGTCATTTCTGCTTTATTGTCATATTTTTGCTAATTTCGTAAAATTCTAGTAATAATCTCTTTCTATTACATTCTGATGGTATCAAAAGCATCCTCATCATAATACCTTCTATAATAAAACTCATTAAAACAATAGTCAGGTAATCAGGTAAAGCACTTAATCGCCCTGTTACTAAATACTGCGGATATTGCTAATGCTTCTAAAGCCACAAATTACCTACATGTTCCACAATAATTTCTCATTCCGCTGCTACAGTATCGGCAGGTATATTTATCACCATAATAATACTAGCATTATTCTGGTATTATTAATGGCCAGCGACCGTCTACAATAATGATCATTAAAGCAATAGTCAGGTAATCAGGTAAAGCACTTAATCGCCCTGTTACTAAATACTGCGGATATTGCTAATGCTTCTAAAGCCACAAATTACCTATATGTTCCACAATAATTTCTCATTCCGTTGCTACAGTATTGGCAGGTATATTTATCACCATAATAATACTAGCATTATTTTGGTATTATTACTGGCCAGCGACCTTCTGCAATGTTGTTGTTGTTTGAGTCATCAGTCCATAGACTGGTTTGATGCAGCTCTCCATGCCAACCTATCCTGTGCTAACCTTTTCATTTCTACGTAACTATTGCATCCTACATCTGCTCTAATCTGCTTGTCATATTCATACCTTGGTCTACCCCTACCGTTCTTACCACCTACACTTCCTTCAAAAACTAACTGAACAAGTCCTGGGTGTCTTAAGATGTGTCCTATCATTCTATCTCTTCTTCTCGTCAAATTTAGCCAAATCGATCTCCTCTCACCAATTCGATTCAGTATCTCTTCATTCGTGATTCGATCTATCCATCTCACCTTCAGCATTCGTCTGTAACACCACATTTCAAAAGCTTCTATTCTCTTTCTTTCTGAGCTAGTTATCGACCATGTTTCACTTCCATACAATGCCACACTCCACACGAAAGTCTTCAAAAACATCTTTCTAATTTCGATATCAATGTCTGAAGTGAGTAAATTTCTTTTCTTAAGAAAGCTCTTCCTTGCTTGTGCTAGTCTGCATTTTATGTCCTCCTTACTTCTGCCATCGTTAGTTATTTTACTACCCAAGTAACAATCTTCATCTACTTCCTTTAAGACTTCGTTTCCTAATCTAATATTTCCTACATCACCTGCCTTCGTTCGACTGCACTCCATTACTTTTGTTTTGGACTTATTTATTTTCATCTTGTACTCCTTATCCAAGACTTCGTCCATACCATTCAGCAACTTCTCGAGATCTTCTGCAGTTTCAGATAAAATAACAATATCATCGGCAAATCTCAAGGTTTTAATTTCCTCTCCTTGGACTGTGATTTCCTTTCCAAATTTCTCTTTGATTTCCCTTACTGCCTGTTCTATGTAAACATTGAAAAGGAGAGGGGACAAACTGCAGCCTTGCCTCACTCCTTTCTGGATTGCTGCTTCTTTTTCAAAGCCCTCGATTCTTATCACTGCTGACTGATTTTTATAAAGATTGTAGATAATTCTTCGTTCTCGGTATCTGATCCCTATCATCTTCAGAATTATAAAAAGCTTGGTCCAATCAACATTATCGAATGCCTTTTCTAGATCTACGAATGCCATGTACGTGGGCTTGTCCTTGATTCGATCCTCTAAGATCAGACGTAAAGTCAGGATTGCTTCACGTGTTCCTACATTTCTTCTGAAGCCAAATTGATCTTCTCCCAACTCAGCTTCCACTTGTTTTTCCATTCTTCTGTAAATAATACGTGTTAAAATTTTGCAGGCATGAGATACTAAACTAATGGTGCGGTAGTTTTCACACCTGTCAGCACCGGCTTTCTTCGGAATAGGTATAACAACATTCTGCCGAAAATCGGATGGGACTTCTCCTGTCTCATACACCTTGCACACTAAATGAAATAACCTTGCCATGCTAGTTTCTCCTAAGGCAGTCAGTAATTCAGAGGGAATATCATCAATTCCAGGTGCCTTATTCCTATTTAGGTCACTCACAGCTCTGTCAAACTCTGACCTCAAAATTGGGTCTCCCATTTCATCAGCATCAACAGCCTCTTCATGTTCCAGAACCAAATTATCTACATCTTTACCTTGATACAACTGTTGGATATGCTCCTGCCGTCTTTCTGCTTTGTCTTCTTTCCCTAGAAGTGGCTTTCCATCTGAGCTCTTAATATTCATGCACCTAGATTTCCTTTCTCCAAAGGTTTCCTTGATTTTCCTGTATGCAGCATCTACCTTTCCCAGGACCATACAGCCTTCGACATCCTTGCACTTCTCCTTAAGCCATTCTTCCTTAGCTACCTTGCACTTTCTATCCACTTGATTCTTTAGTCGCCTGTATTCTTTTCTGTCCCCTTCATTTCTAGTATTCTTGTATTTTCGTCGTTCATCAATCAGGTCTAGTATCTCCTGAGTTATCCACTGATTCTTAGTTGATCTTTTCTTCCTTCCTAACATTTCTTCAGCAGCCCTACTGACTTCATTCTTCATGACTCTCCACTCTTCCTCTATAGTGTTTCCTTCAGCCTTCTCACTTAGTCCTTGTGCAACATGTTCCTTGAAACAATCCCTCACACTCTTTTCTTTCAACTTGTCTAGATCCCATCTTTTTGCATTCTTTCCTTTCTTCAATTTCTTCAATTTCAGATGGCATTTCATGACCAACAAGTTGTGGTCAGAGTCCACGTCTGCTCCTGGGAAAGTTTTGCAATCCAACACCTGGTTTCTGAATCTCTGCCTAATCATAATGAAGTCTATTTGATACCTTCCAGTGTCTCCAGGTCTCGTCCACGTATACAACCGTCGTTTGTGGTGTTTGAACCAAGTATTGGCAAGGACTAAATTATGATCAGTGCAGAATTCAACCAGCCGACTTCCTCTTTCGTTCCTTTGTCCCAATCCAAATTCTCCTACTGTACTACCTTCTCTTCCTTGGCCTACCACTGCATTCCAGTCTCCCATCACAATTAGATTCTCATCACCTTTTACATATTGTATTAAATCTTCGATCTCCTCATATATTCTTTCAATTGCTTCATCATCCGCTGAACTAGTAGGCATATAGACCTGCACTATTGTGGTGGGCGTTGGTTTGGTGTCTATCTTGACGACAATAATTCTTTCACTATGCTGGTCGTAGTAGGTTACCCGCTGCCCTATTTTCTTATTCATTATTAAACCAACTCCTGCATTTCCCCTGTTTGATTTCGTGTTGATTATTCGATAATCGCCTGACCAAAAATCCTGATCTTCCTGCCAACGTACTTCACTTATACCAACTACATCTAACTTTAGCCTATCCATCTCCCTTTTCAGATTCTCTAACCTACCACAACGATTCAAACTTCTAACATTCCACGCTCCGACTCGCAGAATGTCAGTATCCATCTTCCTGATGATCGCCCCCTCTCGTGTAGTCCCCACCCGGAGATCCGAATGGGGGACTAGTTTACCTCCGGAATATTTTACCCGGGAGGAAGCCATCATCAGTATATCATTCATACAGAGAGAGCTGCATGTCCTCGGGAGGTAGTTACGGCTGTAGTTTCCCGTTGCTTTCAGCCGTGTAGCAGTATCAACACAGCTAAGCCATGTTGAGTATTATTACATGGCCGTATCAGTCAATCATCTAGACTGCCGCCCTTGCAACTACCGAAAGGCTGCTACCCCCTTTCGATGAACCATTCGTTAGTCTGGTCTCTCAACAGATACCCATCCGATATGGTTGCACCTGCGGCTCGGCTATCTGCATCATTGGGACACGCAAGCCTCCCCACCGCGGCAAGGTCACATGGTTCGCAGAGGAAGCCTTCTACAATAAGGATCGTTAAAGCAATAGTCAGGTAATCGCGTAAAGCACTTAATCGCCCTGATACCAAACACTGCGGATATTGTTAATGCTTCTAAAGCCACAAATTACCTACATGTTCCACAATAATTTCTCGTTCCACTGCTATAGTGTTGATAAGTCAGATTGTTACGGATTATGACGGGCTCCATCCAGCTTCAGTTCGTGTGAGTTCTGCTGTATGTCGAACGAGACATGCCATGCTGTTTGCATTGCAATGTTAGTATTACGTCGTCTGTTTTGACAGCACATTTGGACTCAAATATAATTATTCTTTTCTGGTCTTTTATCCAACTATCCGGAGTCGGCACTTATGAAGATTAGGCGCAGTTTTATGGATGTATGGCACTCCTGTCACCAAGCCAACGTACAGGGATGTATTCATTTTTGAGTGTTTATGTGTTCACGCCGTGGTTGGTCGTATAATGTGTTGCTTGAAAATGAAGTTGTGTGTTAAGACGATCAAGAATACCCAGTCCCCAAGCTAGAGAAATTGAGGCCATTGACTTGGAAAAGGTAGTGAGAAAAATGTGTTTTTTTCATGGGGAAAGTAGTAAACGCTCATGCCAGTGGCATGGAAAAGGTTAAAGGTCAATTGGTAGAGTAGATTAATTTCTACTATTGACGCAAGATGGAATCTGACTTAAGTCCACCAGATTTGGCATGGAGAAGGTAGTAAGTCAGTTCATTCTTTTGCCATTTGTTGATAGTCAACTGCGTGTACACTTTGTTTATAGCTATTTTAGTTCATCATAGTGATATTTCGGTTACCAGAATGCCTCCAAAACCTATTCCATTCAAAATGGTAAGTCGATATTGCCATCATCTTGAGTAGACCTTCACACTAGTTCTTTGTTTTCATAGACAGGTATTATGCCTGCCTAAGGAGGCTCCAGAAGAAAATTCGAAGACGATCAGAGAGGCTGCACATTTCATGTAATCATGATTACACCTGGGAATTTTTGTGACTTTGCCATAAAAATCAAGAGAGATTTAAATACTTAACCCCTTAAGATTAGCATTGTGATCTTGATACGTATTTCAAGAGCTGACCTTCCACCAACAAAGACAAGGCGAATATTCAACGAGTTTAGAACGGTGGAAAGAGCTCAGCGACCTCAACGGAGGACCTGTCACACGATCAACAGAATACAGTCCTTACAGCCACTTGGAAGGATACCAACCATCATCGAAACGAAAAAAAGGACTTATTGGCCTGGATTTCTTGGATGAAAAATATCATGTGTTTCATCGTGACATTTGTGCTGGAAACATAATTAGCAGAACTTTGTGTGTTCATCTGATTAATGAATTACTCCTTGATATTAAATTATTTTGTTCAATAACATCTGCTACAGAGTGCTGACAATATTTTTTCTTCTCCTATAAAATTCACATTTTATGACTTTCTACATTTCCCATGTCAATGCCTTAATTAACCAAATGCGGTTTAATTCCATGATCTGTACGGGAATATAACCCGGGGTCCTGTAATCCGAAGAACAATACGCCAGTCATTTTGCTAAGGATCCGGGCTTTCATCTCAGAAATAAACCGTCCGAAATCAGTTCTAGAGTTCCCAAACGAGATTAGTAATATTTTACTGATTGTTTATATTGAGCCCAATTGGCTCATATCATTGTCTTTAAAAATATTAGTAATTAAAAAAATGGCATATGAGGGAATAGCCGCAGTTACATTATAGGCCGGATGTGTGGCGCCATTACGCTTGCCCAGGTTTAAAGATAGTTCCACGTGTCAAGGTCATCTTATGATGAAATGGAAAGCATTGGAATATTCCATGAGGTGTGATGACCAAAGTCACCAGATTTAAGTTGGCAACATTTTCAGGCAGCGAATCGCAGCAGAGCAGGTTTTGGAATGATGGGGGTAAATTAAAGATGGGTGCCGCATAAATGACTTCTAAAATAATTAAATCCACCAGGGGATAAGGTGAAAACCAGATTAAACCATTTTGAGAACAATAATTAAAGACGGCGTATTTGCAACAATTTATTGGAATAAATAATCGCAGGCATATGTGACGGGATGTTACATCATTGTTGATGGGGTTCCCCGAGCTCACTATCCAAGATCCGGCGTGCATGAAGGAGACGCGTACCGCTGAGAAGAGGCACTCTGCTACGGAAATTTGAACGTGTCGGACGTACGTGTATGTGGTTCACGAGAACCCTAATCTAGAGCATTTCCTATCAAATAACTAGCTGTCGAAGATACTACGGGTCCGATAGACTTTGCATTTAACTCAATAATGACCGAAAATTTTGTAAATTCAAGAAGGTGAATTTTTACAACATTAACTGAAAATTAGGATCGGAGCGAGATCAAACAAGGACGCATCGCAGTGCCACGTGTAAACTCGCGGAAAGCAGAGACAAAGTGTATATTACAATTGTGAATAAGTGTATGTGCTAGAATAATTTAACTATATCTGTGTTTTTTTTATATGTATTTTAGTGTAGTAGGAAGTGATGAGCGTGTGATTTCATGAAAGCAACAAGAGTGAAGACCATGGTTGTGGAGAATGGTATGGGTTCAGGTTTTGAGGCCGTTAGCATGATGGCTTAAGTACATCATGGGGCCGACCTGAAACCATGAGGCCGTGGAGCTGAGTATGGAGCGTCGCCGAGTCGATAAGTACCCTGATTCATTATCTAGCATGTGCATGATTAGCTGTTAACTGTAAATAAATTAATGCATGATTATTCGTTTATTTTCTTTTTTAAGTACTGTAGCAAGGATAGTTAGGGTTTTTTTGGTTTTATTTTATGCTGATGCCTAGGGGGGTGTACATATTGTGATATTAGCGTGTGTTAAAATATGGTCTTCGCGAGTGTGGAAATAATGTGTGTAAATAATGATTTTCCATTACGGGTGGGAAACATGGTTTTTTCTTTTTTCTCAGTGCGTGATCTTCTAGCAAATATTAGCGTGTGCGTGTGTGAATATTTAATGACGTAGGAGGCATCAGTAAGGATTAGTTAGAGGGAATAGATAGATTAACCTGGCATGTCGCATGAAAGTTCATCAAGAAAATTTCCATGGCCAAAGTTTCGAACCTTGATCTTTCCGGCACATTACAGTGGGATTTTTGAAATAGATGTCATCAGTAAGTAACAGGCAGTGCTAACCAGTGAATTAAAATTTTGTGCTGTAGGAAATAAAGTGTCATTCTATTAATTTATCCGGAATATAGCTAGCTAGTATTGAAGCAGGGACCTCTAAGACACAGATTGCCAACCGCAGGGTCGAACCAATGATATTGTACAACGCCACAGATGTAAAATACCGGCATAGTGATATATGTGTTCCCGAGAATGTTGAATGAAAAAGGTAGTACAAATATACGTGAAAGATGGAACAAAATGAGATGTATTGAGAGTGTCATATATAATTAGTTACTGTTCGCACCGAGAGTAAGAATACGCAGATATTGTGGAGGAAACATATGGCTTCATTTAGAGCGGAGAGAGAGAGAATATTAAGTGGGTGCGGACAAATTAGAATGCCGTGTCAATGAAACGAGTCGGTCGAGAGATAAGGCAGCAGACCGGGACGGCGTGTTGTGTATTAGAGAAGCTATGGTAGCTGTAGTAGGGTCTTATAAGTAAAATATATTACAGTCATTTGTTAGATAATTCTGTTTTGTAGAACTTAGGACAGCACAATAAAATTGATTAATAACAGATATATTTCGTGACAGTTTATTGCGGCAAGCATAATGATAGGTCACTGTAATGATGCCATGTTGAGGGTCGGAGTTCGATGCCCGGCCGAGCCAGTGTATAATGATTTTCCCTGTGACTATATGATTGAAATTATGTTGTGTTTGTTTATGTTATATGTTCTTCAATATGTGGGCAATGCAAATTTTGATTTTGCAGTTGCAATATTTCTTGTGATGTTGAATTCAGTTCACGGTGGTTGTTTATACTTGCGGCAATGAGGTTCATCCCATTGTCTGTAGAATCAGTGTAGGTTAAGATGTATTTAACATTATAGTATAGGGTTTCTTGCTACAGGGTAGGCATATGTTTTGTGTATGATAAAACAGCTAATTAAGCATATGTGAGATATTTATCATTTTAATGAATCGGTAAATTAATTTAATTTATTTATGTCAGGGTTACTTTTCGATTTCGTGCGTGCGTTCCATATTATCAGCATTATATGAGGGGAGGATGGTACTGAGAAAGAATAAGTTAAATAGCTTCGGACTCAAATAATAATAGGGACTATTTTTTATATAAAATTTGTGATGAATAATTTTATGATATATAAATTTTTGGATTGAATTACCAAATCTAACAAACGTAATTGGATAAATTTATGATTTTCAAGGTAACAATTATACCGACATTGATAACTGCGAATTTGTAAATTATAATGAATTTAATGGATTTAATTAATTAAAAGATGAGTTGTGAATTACACGGCGGATGTTGCTTAATGAATTTACACAGCCTCATACATTTCATTTTGAAGAGTGTATTTAAATAAATAATTTGGTATTTAGTAAATGGTAACTACAAGGTTTATAATATGGTGAGGAAATAATTTAAAGGTATGGAGAGCAAATACGAATTTGTTATTCAAAGAATGAACGGAAGAAGTTTTGGTTGTATTAACATTTTAAAAAGGTACTTTGACAAATTAACAAAGGTCATGATGATAGATTATTATAATATTTTATTATTGAAAATTTTGAAATATGGTGTTACCAAAATATGAGTGGAATGGAATTGGATTAAAATTTTTGAAGTACTGAAGTAGAGTTGATGAATAAGATGAAAGGGAATTGTAATAAAGATGAAGTAATGTGTTTAGAAGGATTTGAAATCTATGAGTCATGAGGTTGATATTTTATAGTCGAGGGTGATAGAGGTTGTGGACAATATTTGGTCCGAAGAGTTTATTGTTTGTATAGAAGATATTTGCTTTGCCAAAGGTTAGCCTTTTCAATAAATTTTGCATTCGTAAATGTTCTCATTCGGATTTTTATTTAATTATTTTATTTCTTCTCTTTTATCCTTCCCGCTTGATTAATTTAAGGTTAGTTTATAATATCTGAAGATATCTCTGAGGGTAGTACCCAGTCAGCGACCCTGGGATGTCTCGAGCCGGCGCTACATTTCAAAGGCAGGAAGGGTAGAGGGTTGAGTTGTCGCCCGTGACGTGGGGCACGATTGTGTGTTTACCCATTAAGTGGAACCAAGTTGATCATGGTGATGATAGAAATTTTGGAAAATTTTTTGGAAAAATCCTAAATTTCGGGTTTCACGATTTTTGTTAGATATTTTATGAGTGACATGTAAATGTAGATTATTTTGCGAAACTGAATGAGAACAGATCGTGAGTACCATTGTTATGGACATAGGCTCATGGCAGTCACTTAATAGAAATGCCCAAAAGAATAGAGGGATTGTGTTAAATCCAAACGAGGGTAAAAATGTCTGGTTTATTCTTCAAATAAATTCAGCCAGGGGCAATAGTTTAAGAAATTGTAGATTTTCGTGGAAGGATGAGATGACCTCGGTCTCAAGTTGTGGAAAATGGCAGTGACAAATGTTATGGTGTCAGTTTACGACGATATGGACCATTGTTTCGGTCATATCCGCCGTAATGCTGAGGGCATGTGTTTGTATACTGGCATGTACTGTATGTGAAGTACTTAATAATTCGAAAGCCCAATGATAGTATCGCGATATTCGGTGTTTCAATGTTAAACTTCTTTGGGGCTGTGTTGATTATTTGTTAGCGAATTTATTTCGGGTTTTGCTTTCTTTGTATAAAACTTTGGCAAAATGTAGATGAGCTTTTAGATGGCAATGTTTGGCCAAATTTTTGATTGATATTATCCACGTAACGTAAAGTAAAGAAGCTGGAATTAAATTATATGATAATAATTATGGAAATTTGAACTTATTCTTTCTCATATCCACGGCACATGGTTAGAGGGAAGGCCCGTTTTCTCAGTGAGATAATATGGTAGATGTGGAGGTGATGAAGGGTCTTATGACCGAACTCATGAATGAATTGAGGGAGGACATGAATGAACAATTTAGGGAAGCGAAGGAGAGCACCAATGAACAATTTAGGGAAGTTAAGGAGAGTGCAAATGAACAATTTAAAGAAGTTAGGGACCAGATGGTCAGTATCAAAGATCAGCTATCGACAGAGATAACTATAGTTAAAGAGGGCTGCGATAGGAATGCTCAAAGATTAGAGAAGCAGATAGAAGAGGTCCGAATGGAAGCAGTTACCCGCAGTGACAAGTTGGAAGAAAAGATAGATCAGGTCGCTTTAACAGTATCGCAAGTAGATGCCAGGTTGTCGGAGAAACTGAGTCAAGTCGAAATAAACGTCGAGGGTCAACAGAAAGCCGTAAATTCGATCAAGGATAAGATGGTTGATATCGAGGAAGCTATTGTATTGACAGACGCCAAAGTTACCAAGTTACAAATAGAAACACATGAATCGTTTGTTAAGACTGCCGAGGGATTCAATGACCGGTTGTTGCAATTGAGAGATAATGTCCATGGAGAAGTTAAGAAGGTAGAAGACCAACTGAAAGAAGAGATGGCTGAAAATAGGAAGGAACTCTTGGAGGAAATAAATGGAGTGCAAGCGGATCTTCGAGCTGAAGGTTGTGAAGTAACGAAGCAAATTAGTGAAAGGGCTCATAAATGCCATAAGGCGGAAGTGAAGGTGGACATACATGAAGAATTAATGAAAGAAATGAAAGAGGAGATCGGACAAATCAAGGGACTTAAGGAAGATGTCGAGATATTGAAATTACAGGAGACTAAGGGAGAACTGCTCATGCGATCGATGATAAATAAACAAAACGTCTTAGAGCAAGCAGGAAGCCATTCTAGTAGTGTAGGATTGGGAAATGGAGTAGATCAGACCCGTTTACCTGAAACTACCAACCAACCATTTGAAGAACGAACTTCAACGCCACAGATTATGGGACCAATTCCATATTTTGAATTGATGAGATTAACCGAGGGAAAGCCAAGGAAATTCACTGGCGGACCCGAGATAACACCGAAAAGTTTCCTTAGAGAGATGACAGAATATATTCAGGACAATAGAATTCATCCGGATAGACAGTTGAGGATTGTAGAGCGATTTCTAGATGGACAACCATTGATCTGGTTTAAAGCATTCAAATATTGTTTTGATGACTACGAAGGTTTCAAGCGTGCCTTTTTACAAAAATACTGGGGTCAGGAGGTTCAACAAGGACTCAGACTTGAACTGTATTCACGAAAATACCAGAGCACAGTACCCACGAGATACGCAGACTTTTTCAGTGGGCAACTTTTGAAGCTTAGGGAGTTAGACTGTCCGCCTCCAGAAGAAGAGTTAATCGCATCAATCGAAAGACAGTTACCTGTGGATGTGCAAAGGACATTGATAGCTGCGAACGTGAAAACAGCTGTAGAGGCCGAAGTATTGTTGAGGCAATTAGATCAAACATCGAACTTGTATCATCCTAGGAATCGGAATATTGAAGCAGTCCATACTATTGACTTGACCAAGGAAGAGAATTCATCAGAGAAGAAGACCCAGGGAACCAACACGTACAACAATAAGAACGATGATAATCAGAACAGAGAGTATCGAGGAGGATACCAGGGAAGAAATTGGAAAGCTCAATCCTTTGGAAGAGGACGAGTCAACGATAGAAGTTATGAGTCAAATTATAATCAGAATTATGGAGGAAACAGAAGACAAGGGTACCGATATAGATATGGAAGGTTTGGAGAGATGAGAAGACCATATCCACCATATAATAGACCAGGTGATGCAAGAGGTCGACCAAGAAGAGAAGAAAATGACAGAATGGATCTTCAAGAACGCAGGAATGAGTCTAGAAGATATGTTGAGGAGTTGGCCACGAAAGGAGTATCGTCAGACCAGTGGAAGAGTGCGATTCAACAAGGGAATCAGGACAGAAGTCATGGAGCTGAGAGTAGGGAATATCAGGCTCATAGACGTAGAGAGGAATCTGGTGGATTAAATATAAATGCCCCGAGGTTTTCAATGGAGGGAAGTGGAGCTAAAAAAAGCCGAAATGTAGTATTCCAAGATAGTGCAACCGCAGGACGTTGCCATCAGGATAATCATGGATGGGCAATTGCAACCATTGTTTCTTGGATAGCTAGACCAGAAGATCTTGTAGAGGATAAAGATAGATTTGTAAATAATGAAATAAAGAAGTTACCTGTCATTTATGTCAGAGTTGGGAGTCTGAGGGTCAGGTGTTTGGTGGATACTGGGGCCAGCGTCAGCGTGGTATCACAAGTTTTAATCGATGAATTACAGAGGAAATGTCAAATACCAATTATACCAGTAGCATCAGTTAAAATTCGAGGCATAATACCAGACAAAGTTACAACATGTAAAAGTCAAGCTTATGTAGATGTAGAAGTTGGAAGTAATATCATGTCTCACCCATTCATTATAATGAACCGAATGGAATTCAACATGATTATAGGGGCTGACTTTCTCCGAGAATTTAAGGCAGTTATTGATATGGAAAAGGATGTAATAAGCTTCAATCTCAGTGATGATCAGTCAGAAATTCAGTTAAACCAACTACCAAACGTTGAGGGAGAAGAAAGAATTTGGTTGGCAGAACAATCGGTGGAAGAGATAGTTAGAAACATACATCAAAATCAGGATGCTATTCTAGAAGAATTTGAGGAAATGATTTTCGCATTGGAAAGGGAGACTGAGTTACCAGATTTCGGGGACAAAGTCAAAAATAAAGTATCAGAAGCCATGATAGGAGAAGAAGATAAGTCAAAATTAAAGGGGATTTTAGGCCACCATAAAACAGTATTCGGATCCAAACCGGGGAAGATTCCAAATTATAAATATGAGCTGAAAGTAAATAGTTGGGAACCGTTTAAACAAAGACCTTATCCAGTAGCAGAGAAGTTTTACCCTAAAGTTAAAGAAGTAATCAAGGAAATGGAGTATAACGGTTTAATATCTAAAGAACCTACACCATTTTTGAATCCTTTGGTGATTGTTGAAAAACTTAATGGAAGCATCCGTGTTTGCTTGGACGCAAGGGCCATAAATCAACGCCTTGTGCCTGAATACGATAAGGCCCCTCCTATCAAGGAATTGTTGAGAAAATTCCGAGGCAAACATTATTTTACGACTATTGACTTAACGTCATCGTATCACCATATTGAGTTGGATGAAGCTACTAAGGTTTTGACAGGATTTCTGTTCGACCAACAGACGTATATCTTTAACCGATTACCTTTTGGTTTGAAGACAGCTGGTTCTGCTTTGATCCGAGCCCTAGATAAGAATTTAACGCAGGAAGTCAAAGATTCTACGGTCAGATACGTAGATGATATCATGATTGCAACGGAGACTTTGGAAGAGCATTTTGATGTATTGCACAAACTTTTGGAAAATTTAAATCGTGCAAATTTTAAAGTAAATCTTGAAAGTCCCACTTTTGTCAAAGAAGTATTATGTTTTTAGGTCATATTGTGGACGGTAATGGCGTCAAACCTAGTCCTGTCAAGATTAGATCAATACAAAATTTCCCCAGACCCATGAGAATCAAACATGTTCGTCAGTTCTTGGGAATGTGTAACTTTTTCTCAGACCATTGTCCTTTGTATACGGAAGTTGTTGCACCTCTTCAGGATTTGTTAAAGAAGGATAAGAAATGGAAATGGGATGAAAATTGTGAAAATGCATTTTTGAAGACGAAGGAATTATTGGCTAATAGTGTGAAGTTGGGGTACCCAGATTTCGGAAAACCATTTATAGTTCAGACAGATGCTTCAGCTGTGGGAATTGGAGCGGTCTTATATCAAGAGTCGGAAAACAAAGATCACCAAGCAAATTATTTGGCTTTTATGAGTCGCAAATTGCGGTCTCACGAAATTAAGTACACTACGACGGAGTTGGAGATGCTTGCCATTGTTACAGCATTGGGACATTGGAGGAAGTATATTTATGGCTATCCTATTATCATTCGGACGGATCATAAAGCCTTAACCTTCCTTTTCAAGACAACTATGTCAAGCGAGAGGGTTAGCCGATGGGGCTTATTTGTTCAGCAGTATGATGTTACCCTTGAACATTGTGCTGGCAAGTTAAATGTGATTGCAGATGCGTTGAGTAGAAATCCTGAATCTGGAAAGGCAGAAGTAAATTTGATTGAAATTACACAAGAGGATAATCAGTTTTTGGAAAAACTTAGGGACATTTCGGAAGCACAAGAGTTGTGGGATGAGACCAAGAAATTGAGGGATTATTTTCAGAAGAAATTGCAGTCGGGAACAGTTGAATATAGAGAAGCAGAAAAACAAGCTATAAATTACAGTTTCTTTAATGGCATACTTCACAAATTCATTGATGAAGAGCACACGAAATTGAGAATTGTTGTACCACCACAGTTGAGATGTGAATTGATCTGGCTTACACATCATTCGATAGGACATGCTGGGATTGATAAGGTGACGGCGACCATTAAGGAAACCTTTATTTGGCCAAATTTGAAAGACATGGTGCGGAAAGTCATAATGACATGTGATATATGTCAGCGAATTAAACCTTGTCCATTTTTAATGAGACAAATTCCTAGGCCAGTGCTACCCTCTAAGCCTAAAGAGTTGTTTGCAATGGATTTCTACGGCCCTTTGCCACGTGCAAGTAGAGGATTAAAATATATTCTGGTATGCGTTGATGTGTTCACAAAATTTGTGACATTATGCCCTATCCAAAGAGCAACTACGAAAGCCGTTATTAGTCAAATAAAGAACAAAATTATACCTCAGATGGGAAAGCCGGAATTTGTACTAACGGATTATGGGACTCAGTTTACGTCCGAAATTTTTAAAAGGGATACTCAGAATTTGGGAATAGGACATGTACTCAGTTCAATTAGAAATCCCCAGTCAAATCCTGCTGAGAGAATTATGAGAGAGATTGGGAAGTTTTGTAGAATTTATTGTCGGAATGAACATTGGAAATGGATCAGAGTATTGCCAATCATAACTGAGAGTATTAATTCAACGATACATGAATCTACTGGCCAGATACCCGCTGTCGTACACCATAATGAGTATCCAAAAAGACCATGGGAAGGTATAATCCCGTTACCAAGTGATCCAAGACCTTCACACGAGCTTTGCGTCCAGAATACATCTCAACATCTCAAGGAACAAGCTGAACGACGTTTGCGAAGAATGCGTAATAAGAGGTTCCACCGAAGTTTACGTGTGGGAGAATTGGTGCTCGTGAAGAAACCTGCAGTCTCAAATCCTAGTTCAAAATTTTATCATAAATTTGCTGAACTTTATATTGGGCCATATGAAGTCATACAGGACTATGAGAATAATTCTTATAAAGTCAAAAACTTAGAGACAGGAGTTGAAAGCACTTATAATGCTGGAAATTTGAAATTATATTATCCCACAAGGAGAAATATTGACCAGGAAACAATGGTTGACGAAGACGATCTTGAAGGACATCCTGAAGAAGATGAAGGAGGAGAAGAAGATGGTGGAGAAGACGATGAGATGGAAGATGAAGAAGAAGAAGATGTTATGTTAACCTACGATACCACATACGAGATGCCCAGAGGAGAAATGGATGAAAACGAAAGTTCTGGCGGAGAATGTGCCTGTGAAGAATTAATTGAATTAAGAGGAATGATGGAGAAGGTGGTTACTAAGTTAACAATGAATAATACTCGTCTTAAGGAAGAAAATTTGAGTCTAAAATCTGGATTTGTTAAGTAAATAATGGAAAGACAATGATATATTTGGAAGATGTGTGGTTGGAAAAATCCCTTGTCAGTAATTTTTCCAAAAAGAAAGTGGGGGAAAGATGAGCCCAATTGGCTCATATCATTCTTTAAAAATATTAGAAATTAAAAAAATGGCATATGAGGGAATAGCCGCAGTTACATTATAGGCCGGATGTGTGGCGCCATTACGCTTGCCCAGGTTTAAAGATAGTTCTACGTGTCAAGGTCATCTCATGATGAAATGGAAAGCATTGGAATATTCCATGAGGTGTGATGACCAAAGTCACCAGATTTAAGTTGGCAACATTTTCAGGCAGCGAATCGCAGCAGAGCAGGTTTTGGAATGATGGGGGTAAATTAAAGATGGGTGCCGCATAAATGACTTCTAAAATAATTAAATCCACCAGGGGATAAGGTGAAAACCAGATTAAACCATTTTGAGAACAATAATTAAAGACGGCGTATTTGCAACAATTTATTGGAATAAATAATCGCAGGCATATGTGACGGGATGTTACATCATTGTTGATGGGGTTCCCCGAGCTCACTATCCAAGATCCGGCGTGCATGAAGGAGACGCGTACCGCTGAGAAGAGGCACTCTGCTACGGAAATTTGAACGTGTCGGACGTACGTGTATGTGGTTCACGAGAACCCTAATCTAGAGCATTTCCTATCAAATAACTAGCTGTCGAAGATACTACGGGTCCGATAGACTTTGCATTTAACTCAATAATGACCGAAAATTTTGTAAATTCAAGAAGGTGAATTTTTACAACATTAACTGAAAATTAGGATCGGAGCGAGATCAAACAAGGACGCATCGCAGTGCCACGTGTAAACTCGCGGAAAGCAGAGACAAAGTGTATATTACAATTGTGAATAAGTGTATGTGCTAGAATAATTTAACTATATCTGTGTTTTTTTATATGTATTTTAGTGTAGTAGGAAGTGATGAGCGTGTGATTTCATGAAAGCAACAAGAGTGAAGACCATGGTTGTGGAGAATGGTATGGGTTCAGGTTTTGAGGCCGTTAGCATGATGGCTTAAGTACATCATGGGGCCGACCTGAAACCATGAGGCCGTGGAGCTGAGTATGGAGCGTCGCCGAGTCGATAAGTACCCTGATTCATTATCTAGCATGTGCATGATTAGCTGTTAACTGTAAATAAATTAATGCATGATTATTCGTTTATTTTCTTTTTTAAGTACTGTAGCAAGGATAGTTATGGTTTTTTTTGGTTTTATTTTATGCTGATGCCTAGGGGGGTGTACATATTGTGATATTAGCGTGTGTTAAAATATGGTCTTCGCGAGTGTGGAAATAATGTGTGTAAATAATGATTTTCCATTACGGGTGGGAAACATGGTTTTTTCTTTTTTCTCAGTGCGTGATCTTCTAGCAAATATTAGCGTGTGCGTGTGTGAATATTTAATGACGTAGGAGGCATCAGTAAGGATTAGTTAGAGGGAATAGATAGATTAACCTGGCATGTCGCATGAAAGTTCATCAAGAAAATTTCCATGGCCAAAGTTTCGAACCTTGATCTTTCCGGCACATTACAGTGGGATTTTTGAAATAGATGTCATCAGTAAGTAACAGGCAGTGCTAACCAGTGAATTAAAATTTTGTGCTGTAGGAAATAAAGTGTCATTCTATTAATTTATCCGGAATATAGCTAGCTAGTATTGAAGCAGGGACCTCTAAGACACAGATTGCCAACCGCAGGGTCGAACCAATGATATTGTACAACGCCACAGATGTAAAATACCGGCATAGTGATATATGTGTTCCCGAGAATGTTGAATGAAAAAGGTAGTACAAATATACGTGAAAGATGGAACAAAATGTGATGTATTGAGAGTGTCATATATAATTAGTTACTGTTCGCACCGAGAGTAAGAATACGCAGATATTGTGGAGGAAACATATGGCTTCATTTAGAGCGGAGAGAGAGAGAATATTAAGTGGGTGCGGACAAATTAGAATGCCGTGTCAATGAAACGAGTCGGTCGAGAGATAAGGCAGCAGACCGGGACGGCGTGTTGTGTATTAGAGATGCTATGGTAGCTGTAGTAGGGTCTTATAAGTAAAATATATTACAGTCATTTGTTAGATAATTCTTTTTTTTAGAACTTAGGACAGCACAATAAAATTGATTAATAACAGATATATTTCGTGACAGTTTATTGCGGCAAGCATAATGATAGGTCACTGTAATGATGCCATGTTGAGGGTCGGAGTTCGATGCCCGGCCGAGCCAGTGTATAATGATTTTCCCTGTGACTATATGATTGAAATTATGTTGTGTTTGTTTATGTTATATGTTCTTCAATATGTGGGCAATGCAAATTTTGATTTTGCAGTTGCAATATTTCTTGTGATGTTGAATTCAGTTCACGGTGGTTGTTTATACTTGCGGCAATGAGGTTCATCCCATTGTCTGTAGAATCAGTGTAGGTTAAGATGTATTTAACATTATAGTATAGGGTTTCTTGCTACAGGGTAGGCATATGTTTTGTGTATGATAAAACAGCTAATTAAGCATATGTGAGATATTTATCATTTTAATGAATCGGTAAATTAATTTAATTTATTTATGTCAGGGTTACTTTTCGATTTCGTGCGTGCGTTCCATATTATCAGCATTATATGAGGGGAGGATGGTACTGAGAAAGAATAAGTTAAATAGCTTCGGACTCAAATAATAATAGGGACTATTTTTTATATAAAATTTGTGATGAATAATTTTATGATATATAAATTTTTGGATTGAATTACCAAATCTAACAAACGTAATTGGATAAATTTATGATTTTCAAGGTAACAATTATACCGACATTGATAACTGCGAATTTGTAAATTATAATGAATTTAATGGATTTAATTAATTAAAAGATGAGTTGTGAATTACACGGCGGATGTTGCTCAATGAATTTACACAGCCTCATACATTTCATTTTGAAGAGTGTATTTAAATAAATAATTTGGTATTTAGTAAATGGTAACTACAAGGTTTATAATATGGTGAGGAAATAATTTAAAGGTATGGAGAGCAAATACGAATTTGTTATTCAAAGAATGAACGGAAGAAGTTTTGGTTGTATTAACATTTTAAAAAGGTACTTTGACAAATTAACAAAGGTCATGATGATAGATTATTATAATATTTTATTATTGAAAATTTTGAAATATGGTGTTACCAAAATATGAGTGGAATGGAATTGGATTAAAATTTTTGAAGTACTGAAGTAGAGTTGATGAATAAGATGAAAGGGAATTGTAATAAAGATGAAGTAATGTGTTTAGAAGGATTTGAAATCTATGAGTCATGAGGTTGATATTTTATAGTCGAGGGTGATAGAGGTTGTGGACAATATTTGGTCCGAAGAGTTTATTGTTTGTATAGAAGATATTTGCTTTGCCAAAGGTTAGCCTTTTCAATAAATTTTGCATTCGTAAATGTTCTCATTCGGATTTTTATTTAATTATTTTATTTCTTCTCTTTTATCCTTCCCGCTTGATTAATTTAAGGTTAGTTTATAATATCTGAAGATATCTCTGAGGGTAGTACCCAGTCAGCGACCCTGGGATGTCTCGAGCCGGCGCTACATTTCAAAGGCAGGAAGGGTAGAGGGTTGAATATTATCGCAATATTAAGGCCAGGTTGCCTTACCTTATATCTAACCAAATTAATAGAAGGATACATGTTATATTTATAAACCTTATAATAAAATAATTCCTAATTAAGTACTGATTTTACCGGTATCAATGCTCCCATATTTTACCAGATGAACAGTTCCCGTGTGACGATACCACCGCCACCAGACTAAAATGCACCCCAGTGTCAAGAGTGATCCAGAGACTCATGTGCTTGGCGATGCACTCGAATGCTGCCATCAGTATGTGCCAGTCTGTCCAGGGGACCTTTTTTTCATGCTTCAAGTGTCCAATGGTATTATTCCTGTTCCAGTACCCATGCCAGGCTTTGTGCCTTGTGACGTGCGGTGACCTGAAGTACGCTAGTGGGACAGTACCCTCTGTACCCATTTCGATGAGATGTTCTGGATTGTTTGGTTGTTCACACCTCATGAAATGAAATGGCGTATGGCTTTTAGTGCCGGGAGTGTCTGAGGACATGTTCTGCTCGCCAGATGCAGGTCTTTCGATTTGACTCCCGTAGGCGACCTGCGCGTCGTGATGAAGATTAAATGATGATGAAGATTACACATACACCCAGCCCCCGTGCCAGAGAAGTTAACCAATGCTGGTTAAAATTCCCCACCCTGCCGGGAATCGAACCCTGAACCTTCTGAACCGAAGGCTAGTACGCTGACCATTCAGCCAACAAGTCGGACTTCACACCTCATTATTGTCTAACATTGAATTCACGAGTGACCTACTGCACTGTGGCCCGTCTATCCAGTCTTACCATCCAAGCTAACAGACGGTGACCGCTGTCATTAACACATTGTATACCACGGCAGTTGACCTTGAAGGTGGTGATTTTTTCCTAATCTACGTACTCACGGTGCACTATTCACATGGAAGCTCTTGAAAAGCCCAGGAGATAGAATGACCAGTAATATGGCACCTACAACTTGGCCGCGATCAAATGTACTAAGACGTCCCGGGATCACCTGTTACTCACGCTGCCAGTACGAGGTCTTATGACGCATGACGTCGCAGTCACATGCCATGCCGTATTATTAAATTTACGAAGCCATACACAACCCCATTTCTTCAAAACGGCAACTACCTCTAATTTCTCATCAAGTGATTTATATCTCGGGAGAGCAGAAATATCACTCTGTTTGGCAGGTTCTTTTTTTTAGATTACATATTATTCTATCGTAATAGCATATGCAGTATAAGTAAAATTTTTAGCTTTTATCTCCGTACATAGACATTAAATAATGAGACAGTTTAAGACCACATTTTGTTTCTTTCCTTTTCATTATTATATACTATGACCTTTCATTGACCTGTAGCAATATGTCGGCCGGTCATTGAAAGTCATAAGTGAAATGAAATGTGTATCAATGACTTGGAAAAAGGTGTAACGTGTCAATATGCGGCTTACGCGCATATTGATAAAAAGAACCGATACAACTCGTAAGTGTAGAATAGACATGATGGATGAGAGCCGGTGGATCGAACTCAAGACCCCGTGGTACATGTCGAATTACGTCAAGATCAGCTTTATTTACAAGCAAGAGCTCAGTACAATGTCAGCATCAGCTGAGAAGAATGTGGCTAGACATGATATCTAGTTTGAAGTTGTATAAGGGGGCCATGGATTAGCATGAAACTTCATATGGCAAATCATCTAATGGGCCCGTGCTGACGTGTTTCATAGTAAGAAGAAGAACAATAGTGTGTGTTTTCCTTTAGCAACTTCTATGATGAAGGTTAGAGTTGTTATTCAGTTCCTCAAATGTCAAAAACACATGTATAGCTAGCATAGGATTTCTCTGCTTATGGAAAGCAACTTATTATTATTGTAAATAATAATGGAAGGAGTTCGTGTTTTACTTACTGATTACTGTATGAAGGAAGATAATAGAAGCAAGCTTAAGGATCTGGTTCTGTAATTGATAAACATAAAGAATAAGCCCAGATATAATTTATATAATAGCCAAAATCATTTGCAAACCTCGAATTATATGTTTCCTCAGGCCAGTATCAAACTGGAATAGTGAAAATACAATTAGTGTGAAATTGTATTCCTAATGATATTGTTCAAGTTTCAGGTGGCGGCCGGAGATGTTAAATCACTATCTGACCAGGGAATGTAAATGAACAACATGAAGTGCTAAACCAATATAGTGCCCTGGCGGACTCAGGCCTCTGCCGGAATGGACGGAATTACAAAAATGATGATTAAACCGCTGCGGAATTACCATGAAGAAGCCAGATAAGTTATTGTACTTGTCTATCTTTTGCTTTCCTAGAATGCTTTAGTAGCGTTAGTCCTTTTGTCAATGTCACGTAGGTGACAAGGGTGTGTTAACTTGAACGATCTAACAGATTTTCGGTTGTATTTGTCGGGTTGCGATTGATCATATGTGGGTAAATAGTGTATGCCGTCAATTACCGTGGATGAGACGTTTTACTGCGTTGTGTCCGTATTATTTATCGCTGTGAAACAAAAATAATATCATTTACTACAGGTAAGTTGCAGTGTGACAGTGTGTGTGAAATATTGGTGCGTGATCTTGGTATAATTCCCATGATGTGATATGGATGTTCATTAAGGTGTATTAGGTAATGTTCATGTATAATGTTGATAAGGCTCTTCCTTAATATTGCTTGTGCAGTTAGGATGTGATGAGTTGTGCGGTATACAATGTGATGACGAACGTAGGGTCGTCATAAAGCGTGGCGGACACGAGATAATTTAGGTTGATTTTTATGGTTTGCGTGTCGAATTATATTGAGTTTCGAGACGTGTTAAGTTGTTAATGGTGTTGTTAATAGAATTTCCGCCGCATATTTTGTGAGATGATTGAACAAGCTAGTCCAGCGTTAGGCATTGGTATTGAAGAGAGTCATCAAGTACATGAATTAATAAATTAAGTTTCGTAGTTGCAAGTAACGAAATGTTGGAATGTGCGCACGGTTAGGGTCTTAAAATGCAATTCAATGATAGTTATGTTTAAGATCAGAATCACCTATTGCGATCGATGTACCTGTAGTAGATGCTTGTAGTAGATTCATGCTGTAGTAGCATTTCAGCTGATGGTGAAGGCAGACCTCGACGCAGTCCAGACTGTACCAACTTATATTTTCATGCTAGTAGATAAAGATTCATTTCAGGTGCAGCCAACAGCTCGATGGGTGGAAACGACGTGCATTTTACTCATTTATGTGTATTGTGTTGCTATGTGTGATCATTTATAAATGCTGAAATCTGTTGGGGGGTTCAAGTTAACTGATATTTAGTTAGTCAGATAGGAACAATGATAACTATGAAAGGCAAGGCGGAGTGGACAGGTACAATTAACATTTGCGACGACGAGTGGATGACATAATATGACCCGATAGACTTTGATATATCCATAAGATTCTACGTTTCTGTGAATTTGTGTTAAATAATTGTTTCCGGTTTATGATGGACAATGCAAGATGGACTCGGTCCTTAGTTAATGTTAATGAATGCATATGATTTATTTTACGTTGTTCATTTCAGTTGTTCATATTCAATCAATTGATTTTTTTTAAATTAAAATGTGATCCTTCCAATTTCTGTTGCGATTTATTTGAAAACTTTGCCTTAGTGTATAATTTGCATTTTATGATTGGCAGTATCTATAGCTCAGTCGTCGTTATCTGAATGTGACCGAATACTCTTCGAAGGGCCATGCCCTGAGTGGAGTATCATGCGAACCTTCTGTATACTAGTCGGCAAATAATTTGATAGTTCATGGTTATCTACAAACCACGGCGTCCACGAACGGTCACATAGTGTATTAGTGTTTTTGGTCGCCCACCGTTGGGCTGAGTATTGACGAGTGAGCAGGTTAATATATTATATTTTGATTGTCAATCGCGAGGCATTGAACGAAAATAATGATGTATTTTGTCCGCTCGATGATGATGCGTATAGTAGGCAACGGAGCGATGATGGTAAAGACTTAGTTTGGCAATGAGAAGTTGGAAGGATACATTAATCAGGGTCAGATTATTCGTTCATTCATGTGAGTATGGTAATTATTCGGTCATTTCGGTATGAGCTTGGGCTCGTCAGGGCTTAATCAGTGAATTTTGTGGCTGCTAAAGCAATAGTGATAGGTTAGGTGATATTTGAGGAACGTAGGATAAAGACATTTACTGCTTGAATATCAGTGTTATTAGTGATGGCGTCATTAGCGCAAGTAAAGTTACTGCTAGAAGAGTTAGCGGGTAGATTGACGAAAGTACAGGAATCCCAGGAAACGACCGTTAATGAAATGCGGAAAGAAATTAGAGAGTCGCAGGGAGTCGCATTAAAAGAAATTAGAGAATCGCAGGAAATGTCGGCGAGCGAAATGCGAAAAGAAATTAGAGAATCACAGGAGATGACCGCTAATGAGGTGCGAAAAGAAATTAGAGAGTCACAGGAAATGGCAGCTATTGAAATGCGAAAGGAGGTTAGAGAGTCACAGGAAGCAGTGGCAAATGAGATGCGAAGAGAAATACGAGAAAGGCAGGAGGAGACCAGTAGAGAGATTAAAGAGAATCAGCGTGTTGTTTCAGAATTAGTCATGCAGAACTCAAGGGTGATGCAGGAAGAAATATCAGCACTAGGGTCGCGAATAGCCGAAATACAGGCGGACATACAGGAGGACATGAAAAGCTTGAGAAGTGAGGTGACAGTAGCAATAAATGAGAATAGAAAAGAGATTAACGAGAGGTTCACCGAACTTCAAGCTGAATTGAAGGTCAACGTGAACGATATTCAAACACAAGTTGACCGTGATATTAATGAATTAAAAGAAGAAGTAATTATTATGCAAGGGAAAATTATCGAATCGGATACTAGTTGGGACGATAAGTTTAGGAAAGTGACTGAAAATATTGAAGAAATCAATAGAGGAGTTCATGAGGAGATGGATACGGCGAAAGAACACATTAATAGTAAATTTCAGTCCATTATTGATGAGACAGATAGAAACAGGACCCAAACGGATCAGCAGATAAAGAAATTAAGTGACGAGTTGGAAAATGTACAGAAGAACATCCAGAATATGAGGATTGATTCTGAAACAACCAAGAAACTTGTGTTGACGACTTTGGAGAAACAGTCATCGGTCGATAATGAAAGGAAAACTGAGCTAGACTATCAGTTTGAAATACCGGTATATAACACCGACAGTAGTGAGAATAGTGTTGCGCATACAACGAACGGAACCCAAATAATAAATGTAATACGCACAAACGAAGATAGACCAAAAAAGTTCACTGGAAATATAAAGTCGGGAATGACTCCTCGAGGGTTCATTCGAGAAATCGAAGAGTATTTCCGCGAGGCAAAAATAATGCCGGAGAGGCAATTAAAGGCAGTGGAACGACATTTGGACGGAGCACCACTGATATGGTACAAAGCGTTCAGGTACATTTTTGAAGACTACGCCGGATTTAAGAGCGCGTTCTTAGAACGTTTTTGGGGAATCGACGTTCAACAAAATGTCAGATTGGAGCTGTATTCAAAAAAATATTCTCTCAGCGGACCGAGTTGTTTCTCGGACTATTTTACCATGCAGTTCCACCGTTTGAAAGAGCTTGACTCACCCCCAACAGAACTCGAAATGGTGCGAGCCATAATTAAACAATTTCCACCTGATGTTCAACGGTTGATGACAACAGCGAACGTACAGTCCGCGGTACAAGCAGAGGCAATTTTGAGGCAGCTTGACAGCACAAACACGCAAGTCGGAAATAGAATAATAAGGCATGTAGATCCAGTGGTAAACGTCGCAACGACAGTGGAACAGGAAAATGAATGTCGGGGAAATAATCAATGCTACTGCATGAGGAGAGAGAAGCAGGAGAGACATGATAATTCAGAAGACAACCAACGCGACCGGAGATGGACATCATGTCAGAATGGTAATGGAAGATATCCACGGTTTAGAAGAGGAACACGTTGGGGTTACCAACGAGATAGATGGCCGTACCGGAGGAATAGAAGTCAAGGAAGGATAGGATATAGAAGTGAAAATCAAGAAGGAGACGTTGACCAAGAAAAGAGGAAATACGTAGAAGAATTAAAACGCCAACAAGAGACTAAACGTTGGGAAGAAGCGATAAGGAGTCAAGAGATGAACGCAGATTGCATTGGTGCGTCGAGTCTCGAGTATCAGCGGCAACAAAGAAAAGATGCTGCAGACCGGATGCTTAATCCTAATGCAACCTCATTTGATGATAACTCCCACGAGAGGAATGGGGTGAAAAAAAAAACGCCAAATTAGAATTTAAGGAGAATAAGATAGATTTCAAGCAGCAACTGAATGAGCAACGTGAAGGGGTGATTGGAAACATAGAATCTTGGGAATTTGAACCCGAAGAGTTGTTGGAAGACCGCCAATTGGGCGAATCTGAAATTAAAAGAGGACTTCCGGTCATATGGGTCACAATATTAGGTATTAAAATTTACTCGTTGTTGGATACAGGCGCCAGTATTAGTATTGTTTCAAAGGTATTATTAACAGAACTCCAACGCAGAGCACGAGTCCCCATAATGCCAGCAGCCAACATAAAGATAAGAGGGATTATTCCAGATAAGGTTGCCAATTGTAAGATGCAGACGTTCTTTCCAGTTGAGATTGGCAAAGTTACATTCGAACATCCATTTTTGGTAATGGATAGGATTCAACATAATGTAATAATTGGATCAGATTTCATTAGGAAAAATAATATTATTATTGATTTAAATAGAGAAGAAATCCGTATCAGATCTAACGATGGAGAACAAGTACAGGTTTCTGCTAGAATCGAGAATAAGAGTGTAGGTGAACTGCACAAAACTATGAACGTCTCGGTAGAGGAAGCCATGCGGATAGCGAGATTGCAAAGTACTGCCGAATTTTCTGTCCGGAACGTCATTGGGCATGGGCGACGTTTCTACCAACAATCGCGGAATGTATTAATGACACTTGGCATGAATCGATTGATAATATCCCCAGCGTTTTGCATCTGAACCGTTATCCTCAACGTCCTTGGAATGAGATTATTAAGAGACCCATGGATGAATTACCCCAGGCTGGAGAAAATGTTCGACGAGCGCGGCTACGCATGGTGAAACAGGCGGAGAAGAGAACGAAGAAAATGAGATACAGAAACTTCCGGAAACCGCTAGAAGTTGGGACTTATGTGTTGATTAAGAAACCTGTTTCTTCTGACCCTAAAGCAAGGTTCTTTTCAAAGTTTGCTCCATTGTATATTGGTCCGTTTAAGGTTATAGAGGATCTGGGCAATAATGCTTATAAGATTCAGAGCTTGAATTCTAAAAATATGTCAATATTCAATTCAGCAAATTTAAGACAATATTATTTCCCTGTTACTAATGATGATGAAGAAGCCAATCTCGTTTTTGAGGACGATATAACAGACGATACCTTGAGTGGAAACGATCTCACGAGCGAGGAAGTAGATGTTCATAAAGCTGATACCAATGCATACTTCTGAAGATGAATGATGAGACGTAGCAAATAAATACACGGGTTTTGATCTGAGTGATAAGCACGAGTTGTTCGGAAATGAGGCTTGGAAGTATTGATATTTTAAGAAAGGAAGGATTTAGCCAGTCAAAGACTGATATAATAAGAAATTTCTCCCCATGTTCGAAATTTCTTCTCCAAGTAGAGGGGGAATATGACCTTTCATTGACCTGTAGCAATATGTCGGCCGGTCATTGAAAGTCATAAGTGAAATGAAATGTGTATCAATGACTTGGAAAAAGGTGTAACGTGTCAATATGCGGCTTACGCGCATATTGATAAAAAGAACCGATACAACTCGTAAGTGTAGAATAGACATGATGGATGAGAGCCGGTGGATCGAACTCAAGACCCCGTGGTACATGTCGAATTACGTCAAGATCAGCTTTATTTACAAGCAAGAGCTCAGTACAATGTCAGCATCAGCTGAGAAGAATGTGGCTAGACATGATATCTAGTTTGAAGTTGTATAAGGGGGCCATGGATTAGCATGAAACTTCATATGGCAAATCATCTAATGGGCCCGTGCTGACGTGTTTCATAGTAAGAAGAAGAACAATAGTGTGTGTTTTCCTTTAGCAACTTCTATGATGAAGGTTAGAGTTGTTATTCAGTTCCTCAAATGTCAAAAACACATGTATAGCTAGCATAGGATTTCTCTGCTTATGGAAAGCAACTTATTATTATTGTAAATAATAATGGAAGGAGTTCGTGTTTTACTTACTGATTACTGTATGAAGGAAGATAATAGAAGCAAGCTTAAGGATCTGGTTCTGTAATTGATAAACATAAAGAATAAGCCCAGATATAATTTATATAATAGCCAAAATCATTTGCAAACCTCGAATTATATGTTTCCTCAGGCCAGTATCAAACTGGAATAGTGAAAATACAATTAGTGTGAAATTGTATTCCTAATGATATTGTTCAAGTTTCAGGTGGCGGCCGGAGATGTTAAATCACTATCTGACCAGGGAATGTAAATGAACAACATGAAGTGCTAAACCAATATAGTGCCCTGGCGGACTCAGGCCTCTGCCGGAATGGACGGAATTACAAAAATGATGATTAAACCGCTGCGGAATTACCATGAAGAAGCCAGATAAGTTATTGTACTTGTCTATCTTTTGCTTTCCTAGAATGCTTTAGTAGCGTTAGTCCTTTTGTCAATGTCACGTAGGTGACAAGGGTGTGTTAACTTGAACGATCTAACAGATTTTCGGTTGTATTTGTCGGGTTGCGATTGATCATATGTGGGTAAATAGTGTATGCCGTCAATTACCGTGGATGAGACGTTTTACTGCGTTGTGTCCGTATTATTTATCGCTGTGAAACAAAAATAATATCATTTACTACAGGTAAGTTGCAGTGTGACAGTGTGTGTGAAATATTGGTGCGTGATCTTGGTATAATTCCCATGATGTGATATGGATGTTCATTAAGGTGTATTAGGTAATGTTCATGTATAATGTTGATAAGGCTCTTCCTTAATATTGCTTGTGCAGTTAGGATGTGATGAGTTGTGCGGTATACAATGTGATGACGAACGTAGGGTCGTCATAAAGCGTGGCGGACACGAGATAATTTAGGTTGATTTTTATGGTTTGCGTGTCGAATTATATTGAGTTTCGAGACGTGTTAAGTTGTTAATGGTGTTGTTAATAGAATTTCCGCCGCATATTTTGTGAGATGATTGAACAAGCTAGTCCAGCGTTAGGCATTGGTATTGAAGAGAGTCATCAAGTACATGAATTAATAAATTAAGTTTCGTAGTTGCAAGTAACGAAATGTTGGAATGTGCGCACGGTTAGGGTCTTAAAATGCAATTCAATGATAGTTATGTTTAAGATCAGAATCACCTATTGCGATCGATGTACCTGTAGTAGATGCTTGTAGTAGATTCATGCTGTAGTAGCATTTCAGCTGATGGTGAAGGCAGACCTCGACGCAGTCCAGACTGTACCAACTTATATTTTCATGCTAGTAGATAAAGATTCATTTCAGGTGCAGCCAACAGCTCGATGGGTGGAAACGACGTGCATTTTACTCATTTATGTGTATTGTGTTGCTATGTGTGATCATTTATAAATGCTGAAATCTGTTGGGGGGTTCAAGTTAACTGATATTTAGTTAGTCAGATAGGAACAATGATAACTATGAAAGGCAAGGCGGAGTGGACAGGTACAATTAACATTTGCGACGACGAGTGGATGACATAATATGACCCGATAGACTTTGATATATCCATAAGATTCTACGTTTCTGTGAATTTGTGTTAAATAATTGTTTCCGGTTTATGATGGACAATGCAAGATGGACTCGGTCCTTAGTTAATGTTAATGAATGCATATGATTTATTTTACGTTGTTCATTTCAGTTGTTCATATTCAATCAATTGATTTTTTTTAAATTAAAATGTGATCCTTCCAATTTCTGTTGCGATTTATTTGAAAACTTTGCCTTAGTGTATAATTTACATTTTATGATTGGCAGTATCTATAGCTCAGTCGTCGTTATCTGAATGTGACCGAATACTCTTCGAAGGGCCATGCCCTGAGTGGAGTATCATGCGAACCTTCTGTATACTAGTCGGCAAATAATTTGATAGTTCATGGTTATCTACAAACCACGGCGTCCACGAACGGTCACAATACTGTGTTTGGTTTATCAGCACTCACAATTTTGCTTTAAAGGATAGTATAAGTAAATCGGGATACATAGATTGCCCTTATACATATATAAGGCCTTTAGGGTGTTGGCGCAGCGGATATGTAACGTAGCACGACTGCACGGACATGTAGTCAAAGTGATTAGTATAGCAGTCGTGTCTTACCGAGGTGGGTGCGTCCAATCCGGCCACGTGAACTACGGCGACGTTATCATTAAATGCGTCCAAACAGGACCAACGAGCTGTTATTCTGTTCTTGATTGCCGAAGGTCAAACACTGGTGGTCATCCGTCGGAGAATGAAGACTGTGTATGGGGCAGTACGTCTGTCTAAAACCACCGTTGTGGAATGGTGCATCAAGTGCCGTGCGGGTCGCGATTTCGACACAAGACGCCGGTCGATCTGGGAGGCCAGCCTCATCCATTACGGACAACAAAATGCGGGATGTGGATGAGGCGATTAGGGCAATCCCGCGCAAAACCATTCGTGCGCTAGCGATGGATAGTCCTCATCTCTCCCCCATGTGATTATCACGTCCCCGGTCCCCTCAAAAAGGCCTTGAAGGGTCGACGCATCCTGTCGGACAAGGATATGCAGCAGACAGTCACGGACTTCTTCACGCAGCAGGACACGGTGTCTTACCACACGGCGATCTTCAACCTGATGAGTGTCTCAGTGCTTACGGCCATTTTGCCTGATTGGCATCCCGATTCAGGACTGTACGTTCGTCGAACGGAAACTATTTGATCGCCCCTTATACAAAAATCCTTTTATAGTGTTTGCTGCAACGAACTGTCCGAATCAGCAAACAAATGCATCTGGAGTGGAAATAGAGCAGCTTAATATTAAGTTTACACAAAACCTAAAATGCGAATATAGAAATTAATGGACAGCCACGAAAAGTTAGACCTAGAAAAGGAGTAAGTCAAAGTTGTTCCTTGCCACCATATTTGTTTCACCTCTTCATTAAAAAAGCAGTGAAATTATTCACATCAGATACACCTGACATCGAGATAAATAGAAATGCCATACACTGTATCAGATGTGCTGGCGCCATTACACTATTTGTTGACCGTGAAAATTTCATGCAGAATGTACATTTCTCGACGATTTTGAAGGCGGGGTTAGTTAGTTATCAATATAAATACAATTAAAATTACGACTGTTAACAGATGAAAACAAACAAAAAAAATACCCTCCATCAAGAATGGAAGAAAAATTGCAAGTTGAGGCATTTTGTTTTTAGAGAGTTCAATTACACAAGACAAGAGACGCTACAGGGGAATTAGATAAAGAATTGCAACAACAAAATGAGCTTTCAAAGGGAGACTGATATTACAATAACTCTCTCAGCATGAAAACAAACAAGCAGTTTGTTAAGACATGTCTGTGGAAAGTAGTTCTGTATAGTTGTGAAAGCCATACCTTTTTGGCTGAAATAAAAATGTGTAAAAACACTAAACATATGGTTATGGAGAAAGCTTACGAAAACTACTGTAGCTGGACAGGAAAAAACATACCAATGAAGAAGTTTTGAAAGAATTATAAGAACTAAGAAACCTTATAGGTAATATTCAGAGGAGGAAAATTAAACTTTTGATCATTTGTTCAGACACAAGGGATGGATTTCTAGACGGAGTTGAGGCTGTGGTTTTACGTACAAGGGAACTGCTTAGTTTGGGCCTTTTTTCCTTTATTTTATCTCTCTTCTCATTAATTCCAGTTACAGTAATGGCACACAATAAAATATCAAGATAACCATTAGCAAAGACAATCAAGACATCAATCAAAGACATCAATCCATGTTACAGTATTAACAAACAATAAAATTACCAAAGCTAATATTGACGATAATGAGATGAAAGGCTAGATATGATGCAAATAATTACAATCGAAAATTTGAGGAAACCCTATTGGTTCATTTCACTGTTTTAGCTGCTGTTTTGCAATGTGTCATAGTCTGTCACCAGATAGGTGTAGCCTATACCTAAAATGTGTTTCTTATTTGGACATCCTGTGCAGTTGACCAGATAGTCGTACTCGTATTGTACCGGTTACGACCTGTACATAAGTATTATTTGAGCATAAGTTACGTTTATTTACCACGCGTAATGTTCCGAGCGCGCCTGGTTTGTTTACCAGCAGCGAGGACCAGCTAGCAAGTGTGTGACGACTGTGAGCTGTGACGTAGCCACAGGGGCTAGCTAGACCGCCCGCTCGTCTCAACACGTGTTACCAGCCTTGACTGGTATTTTCTGGATTCCACGTCACTTGTTCTAGAGAGTTCGATTGAGAAAATTTTGAAATTTCTATAACAATTGTGCTAGCGAGTCGAGCGATATGTCATCTTGTTTGGGATCACCTGAACGTCCCAATGCTCGAGTTGCAAGCAAATCCATCTAGGGATTCGGGAGATATTCAATCAAACCGTATTATGACGTAGACGTCCCGAATCGAATAAAAGGGGATCTACTGTAGCCTATTCACACAGTCTCAGCTGAGTAGTCAACGGGGACACTCTTGCTGCTACTATCATAGTGGAACTCTGTCATTATACAAGTGTGGGAAGACGATTCTTCCAAGTTTTATAAAATGGACTCATTAGAATTCGAGTGTTGTAGACATTTTTCTAAGTCTTCGTAATTGAACTTAGAATATTTACAAGTGTTCATTGAATGGACTTGTATTATTTACGTGTCTTCGAAGCTGGAATTTTCTAAGTGTTCACTGAATGGACTTGTATTATTGTCATGTGTTCGAGATCAGAACTTTTCTACGTGATCCTTGAATGGACTTGTATTATTTACGTGTATTCGAGATTGGAACTTTTCTAAGTGTTCGTAAAATGGACTTGTGTTATTTACGTGGAATATTTGCAACTGTTGAGGAACTCATTCTTCTAATAGACAGTGATTGATTAACATTGCTAGTGA
This sequence comes from Anabrus simplex, assembly GCF_040414725.1. Taxonomy (NCBI): domain Eukaryota; kingdom Metazoa; phylum Arthropoda; class Insecta; order Orthoptera; family Tettigoniidae; genus Anabrus; species Anabrus simplex. Next base: position 582,639,563 of record NC_090265.1, on the reverse strand, counting down.
TGAACTTTAACTTCAAAACGGCTTTGAACAAAGTTAGGATTTCACTTGCATTTAACTCAAAGACGTGTACATTTGCCAGTGTTGGTTTAAAAGACTTATAAATTTCGTCCGTGAATTTATTTATGTGAATGGACTTGTGTTTTCGTCAATGGTCACTCAAAGACTTTATGAATTTCACCAGTGATTAACTTTAAATATATTCAGACTTCCAAGTGAATGGACTTGTGTTTTTTCGTTCGAGTTTAGGCAAAGACTTGCACCTTCGCCAGTAATGAACTTTGAGTTTAACTATAATTTCACAAGAAGGGACTTGTATTTTTCGTTGCCAAACGTTATTCAGAGACGAAGATTTTCCTAGTGATGAACTCTAAAATTAGTAATACCACTCATATAATTTTAGGAGTGTTGGAAGTCTTGATGTACAATTATCAAGATCTCTGCTTGTAAGTTGATCATCCAAGGTGTTCATGGACTCAGTGCTACTAGTGACCTTGGGAACATCAATCCTCTCAGTCTCATTGGGCTGAGGCAGTGCATGACTATCTACAACATCGCCTGGATCATCGGGGTTCAACCCGGGCCTCTGAGTTTGAGACATCTCTACTTGCCGTCAATCCAGACAGCCCAGCTGCCTCTGTTTGGAGTATCTGGAGTCCCTGGAATCCCTGGAGTCTTCTGGAACGTGCTTTAACCAGCTTGGCTTGGTGAGCTGGAGAACCCGAGCCATACTATTGGAATACGAGGAAGACAGTCCATTTCTACTTAGAGGTGATGTGCAAATTCATGACTTATTTGAATAAACTCTTATACAATCAGAGCCAAAGTTTTTCTGTAGATAGGACCCTACCTCCTGTACCGAGCCCTAGCTACAATTAATCCAGTTTTTCGCCCTGAGAACTATTTCATGCTACTTTAAAATTTAATCTGAGAGTCGGGCTCTTTTACTGGTACAGTATAACTAGTGGCTCACGTGGCATAATATGATCAGATTATACCTGAAACACAATGCACGAATACACAAAGAAGTAATACTACTTCAGCTTGGGGTTGTGCTGGTTGGAGGCTGAAATTAGGTCTTGTGATCCATTCTGGAACTATTCGACTAAGATGTTGGCCCTTTTGGGCCTGATCGTTCGCGAAGGAACTTCGTAGGATGATAAACAAGGCATCATGAAATTAACTGTAGTAGTCATTCTGTTGTAAAATCATATTTACTTAAAAATTGATATTTGTGTGCTGCAGTTTGAAATGCCGACCCTGCGGTGTAGGGGTATTTTGCCTGCCTCTTAGCCGGAGGTCCGCAGTTCGATTCCGTGCCAGGTCAGAAATTTTTACCTGGATGTGATGGCTGGTTTGAGGTCCACTCAGCCTACGTGGTTACGATTGAGGAGCTATCTTCCCCCGGTCCAGAAAGCCAAGAATAACGGCGGAGAGGATTCGTCATGCTGACCACGTGACACCTCGTAATTTTCGGACCTACGGGCTGAGCAGTGGTCGTTTGGTAGGCCATGGTCCTTCCGGGCTATAGCACCATGGTATTTTTGTTTTCAGTTTGAAATGGAAAGTGGTGTATCGAAGACATCAATTCCAATGAATCTTGCTAGGATGATATACTAAGATATCAGAACATCCCTGCACACCTGTCATTATTAAAAATGAGATTTTGAACAGGAATAAGACAGTTTTACAGTTTTTTGCAAAAAATATTATATTAAAAGCAATGTTAATGACCAAGTCCTATGAAGTCCTTTACATAAAGCTACGACGACAATAACAGCAATATTAAATATCACTAGAATAAACAAACTTTTCGAATACTTCTCTTTTACTAACTTCTCCTTTGTGCACTCTGGTACTCTGAAGAGGATTAGACAAGCGCAACGCTCTTCTCTCTGCGTTTACGTTTTGACTTTAATTAATTTTAAAATTAGTTAGAGAGGAAATTCACAAACATAAAAATGATTCTTTTAATGCAAGATTTATATTATGCTCATAAATATGAAATCACGTATGTTGTTCCTTTTCGTTCCTGCGTTATGAAAAGGGCTCGATTAACTTTCCTGAGTACCTCATGTTTGATAAGCAAAATTGCCTGCGCTCCTGGGGGTATTTGTAATTAATTGATTCCGAGAATTCAGCTCTGTACAGTGATAGTTAAATGAATTTTTAACAATACCTCTTGATGGTAGTGACATCTGTTATCTCGTTATTAACTGTCTAGATAGAAGATATAAATTATATTATGGTAATCGTTTGGCTGTACAATGTAAGAAGAATTAAAACAAGCTTTTAGATTTTCATGAATCAATAACTGTAGCTATAATACCTCCAGTTTTTAGCAATCCGAACCATGTACACGTGACTGCAGTCCTATCCTATATGTAATAACGCAGGCTTGAACCACAGCCGTATCAGTCAGAAACTTGCAATAACGTTCCTCAGCTACCATACTTATTATTATTTTCTTCTTCTTTTATTCCTGACAGTTCCCCTAATTTATCGGCGTCGGCACTTGATGTGGGTATGGCCAGTTTTACGGTGGGATGACCTTCCTGACGCCAACCCCGTGTGGAGGAAGATATTCCCTATTGAGTATTTCTACAGTGTTTGTGTGTAGATTTTCTTATTCGAGTCCTCATCCCGAAATTGTGCAGCTCCTTTGAGGCACACCCCCAGTAGAGGTAAGCTGAATGTCTCCTTTTTAATCACATACCAACCCTGCTGTCAGTCTTAAATTGTTGGCAGTACCAAGAATCGAAACCGGACCTCCGAGTATGGAAGCAAATGTCGGTAACCATTCAAGTATGGAGGTGGACTGTGGGTAAACGAAATGTGTACTAAGTTGATCACAAACATCCAGCCTCCGAGCTACAGGAATTAATCATATACAGTTAAAATCCCCGACCCGCCAGAACCGAACCCTGAGCCCTCTGAACCGAAGGTCAGTAAACCTCATTCACCTAAGAACTCAATTAACACATAATCACGATAAAAGCGCAGAGGCTGGGTCGAAGCTTCTGCAGGTCTTTGTGGCGTAGAATAGGCCGTCTGGGTGTTGGATGCGTGTGCTAGAAATAACTGAAAGTGCGGGACTTAGATGATGGTGATTATTATTATTATTATTATTATTATTATTATTATTATTATTATTATTATTATTATTATTATTATTATTATTATTATTATTTGCCTACATTCGTAATGGCGAAGTAGGAGTGACGGTCCCGTCTTACGCTTAACCAGAGTTCTTTAACAGTGTAGTCTTAATCATATCTTAGGAACTACGGTTTACGAACTAGAAGCAACATGACTCCAAGAAATATAACATAAGCAGAATAAACGTAAATTCATACACATATTCACTCCTCAAAATTCATTGAACCTGGCGAAACGCCTCGAACAGAAGCTTGTGTTAAATAATAATAATCGTATGGCCTCAGCTACCGTGTGCAGACATTTCGATTTGACGCCATCTGGCTGTCTGCTCGTCAATTTCGACGTTCCGTTTTACTCTAGATCCGCTAGATGGCAGACAGAGTAAATCGGATCTCTCTTGGGCGTCTATGGCTGAGATTTAATTAATTTTGTCGGGTGAATACCAAATGTATCACTAGAGATCTTTTACATGCCGACATCGTACGGCATGGAGTGTCGAATGGACTTTTTTCCGCCCTTCAAAAATCCGACTACTTCTGCCGGGTTTGAACCCGCTATCTTGGTATCCGGAGGCCGACACTCTACCGCGGATCCACAGAGGCAGCTAGCTTGTGTTAAGATGACTTAAAAGGATTTAAGCTATTTGCAACCGAAGTGCCATGGCCAGCAGGTGACCGCTGCTCAGCCCGAAAGCCTGTACATTACGCGTGGCCGGCACGATGGATTCACGTGGTCGTTATTCTCGGCTTTCTAGACCGGGTTATATTTTGATAACATGAACAAAATATTACGATTTACAAACCTTTTTTACTAACACGTACAATGAAAATCCACAGCCTGTTTCCAGTCTATTGACCGTGTCAGGAATTCATTGAGTGGACTGAGTTTTCCTGAATCAAAAAATAAATAATATGTATGGATTTTAAATGTTCTCTTGAATATGGCAGCACCCATGCCACACCCCGTCATCTGTCTTTTAACTTTAGAAACGAAATAGATTAGTCTTTTACCAAAAGTCTGTGGCCACTGAAAAACGGTATAGGCATAAACACTCCTTCCCCTATGGGATCCTCCAGGCCATTGAACCAATTTACCGTGAACTGCCTGCCCCTAAGTTACTGAAGTATAAGACACAAAACCCTAGCGAGAATGCCTGGGAACGTATTCCAAAAATTGGTTTTATTGACTGTTATATGTTTCAGTAATCGAGTATACAGAAGGGAGATCAGCAATGGTTCAAATATAAAGCCAGTATTACTCATCATGGAGTCCTACTCTTTCGCTGAATGGTCAGCGTACTGGTCTTCGGTTCAGAAAGTCCCGGGGTTCGTTTCCCGGCTGGGTCGGGGATTTTAACCTTCATTGGTTAATTCCAATGGCTCGGGGGCTGGGTGTTTGTGCTGTCCCCAACATCCCTGCAACTCACACACCACACACAACACTATCCTCCACCGCAATAACACGCAGTTGCCTACACATGGAAGATGCCGCCCACCCTCAACGGAGGGTCTTCCTTACAAGGGCTGCACCCGGCTAGAAATAGCCACACGAAATTAAGTTATTCATCATGGAAAGACAGCAAGCATTACAAGCTGAAATGCATGCCCAACAGATGAATAAGAATGTCAGATTGAAGAGAAAGTGTGAATAGAAGAAAGTAGGACCACGAAAATAGGTAAAAGAGAGGAATATGGAGCTAAACAGTTTTAAAGCCGTGAATAGTGAGTTTATCATCATGATTTTTTTTTTTTTACCGAAAGTGACAGTTTCAATTTTAGGTACAGTTTACACTGGAAGAGCTATCGCAAAAAATCTCAGTACACTTACATAAAAATGAAATAATAGTTGCGCGGCAGCTCGAAATTTTGACAATCCATTTTAATGAAGTACAATAAACACTTATCTGAAAACTTACAATTTTATCTAACAGTTTCATTAAATTGCATGAAACTTGCATAAAAATAATTATGGCTAATGAAGTAACATATTCTTCGAAAATCGTGCGTGATTTTGATGCACAGTTACCCCTTTCGAGGGAAGAGCTTCTGGATGGCAGTGCTTAATGTATTATTTCTGCATTCCTTACCAACACAATAGATACTATTGAAGATATGCAGTTTTCCTTTATGTACCATTTCTAAATTTAAAATGTTACTCTTCTGATCCTTCTTGATGAACTATCGGAGATAGATTAATTATATTACGCAAGAATATTTTCCTAAATACTTGTAGAAGGAAATGTGAGGAATATTTGGTAGTTGTGGAACAAATACTGTAGTTTTCGTGGATATGGGCTTTCAAAATTGGCCTTAAAATATACAGATTCACGTCCTGGTCCTCTGTGAGGTTCGAATTGTCGACCTCCAACTTGATAACAGCGTATATCGGCGGTGCAGAGACTGGCGCACTTCGTAAGGTTGTGTACTTAGTAATCAGTCAGTGTGTGGATTCGTGCAATAAGGTCCCCCTTTGATGAAAATGGAGTCTCATATACCACACCCGAGACAGCACCCCAAACAAAACGTCTTTGACCATGAGCACCAATCTCCGCACCACCGATGCAGGTTCTTCAGTCAAGTTGGAGATCGACATGTCAAGCCCATTTTGTAACTTAATGCACGTTGCAATGATCTTGTTTAGTTGGTGGAGGTTTATTGAAAAAAATATGGAACATACCACCACCACCATATCCGAAATCTAATCGAACATTGACGACTCACAGTGCCCAGCCCATGTATTTCTGGACTGAGACTTTTCCTGAAAAGTGATCAGTATACTGTCCCGCACAGCATACTAAGCGTTGTCCGTGTTGTTTTGAACCACCCTATGTATATCACTTACGGAACTAAACAACTGACTTATTATGGTGAATGAGTTACATCCTTGGAGGGCTACCTAGGTCTTCTGGACGGCAGTCCTTAATGTATTGTTTCTGAATTCCTTACTACATAGTAGTTACAATGGTAGATATTTATTTACCATTATTAGACAGTAACGAGGCTGATATAAAAATATTATCATTACCAGGTAATGGATTCCAGCAGTAAAGAATATTTATTTTACAGTCTGCCCTACAGCGGGCTGCCATTTAACACAGAATAAATAAATTAGATGAATTCAAAACAACCTTTGTACTGTTAAATGCTAGATATCTTGTGATAATATTTCAGCTTACAACTCTGATTAGAAAGGTTGTGTCGTCTATGGTTCAATATTTCATGAACTACAGTATATCAACGAATTTTCATTCTACTGTGATACATGTGCTGCGGGTCAGTATTTCTCCCCTTAACATTTTCTCTTAAAAACATTTCTAGGAGCAACGAATAATTATATGTTTTAAAATAGCATCTGAATGCTTCATAATTCGAATCATGATGAAATGAAATGGCTTATGGCTTTTAGTGCCGGGAGTGCCCGAAGACAAGTTCGGCTCGTCCTTCGACATGACGCCCGTATGCGACCTGCGTGTCGTTAAGGGGTTGAAATGATGACTAATACGACACATACACCCAGTTCCCGTGCCAGCGAAATTAATCAATTATGGTTAAAATTCCAGACCCTACCGGGAATCGTACCGGAGACTCCTGTGACCAAAGACCAGCACGCTAAACATTTATCCATGTAGCCGGACCTAATCACGACGTTATCCTGCAATTCGTCAGTGAGTTTGTAACGCTCTCACTAATCAAGGAAACAAAATTAAATGGCGCCTTGTGAACCTGACAACAGGCCTATCACGGTGATCTTCTGTAAATTATTGTTTCTGCCCAAAAATATGGCATCTTTCTTGCCTTTGTTGACTATTACCTATATTGTAGGTCTCTCTTCATATTGATGAACTCAATAGCGACAATTTTTGCATCAGCTTTAGTTAAATTAAACGCCATAATGTTGATACGAGGACAGCTCTCGTTGTCGGCAAGGCAGTCATTCCCCTCGTGCAGCTCCAATCTTGTAGCTCATAGTGTGCTGGTCAGCGTTTCGTGAATGCTAGGCTTTTCCAAATGCACAGCCACCGTGGTTCCTCGTTACAGTGCCGCAACCAGCGAGTTCCGAAGGTGAGAGGTAGCGTACGAATGGGAAAGACACGAAAGACCCATTACTGATGGGGGAGGAATGCGTAGTACGGGAGAGTGAGATGCATGGAAGACATATTTTATGAGATATTGGAAGAGTTCAAGAATCACAAAAGTCAGTCTATAAACAATTAACATAACAAAATAAAATTGTTCTCTTTTCTGCGTTAAGGATTTAGTTATTTATTTATTTATTTATTTATTTATTTATTTATTTATTTATTTATTTATTTATTTATTTATTTACTTATTTATTTATTTATTTATTTATTTATTTATTTATTTATTTATTTATTTATTTATTTATTTATTTATTTATTTATTTATTTATTTATTTATTTATTTATTTATTTATTTATTTATTTATTTATTTATTTATTTATTTATTTATTCATTTTTTTATTTATTTATCGTGTCAGAAGCAGGAAACGTTATATTAAAGAGAAAATAATACATAATGTATACATATAAAAAACTTTGTAAAAAAGGAAGAAAACACTTAAACTATATTGTAAGGTCTCAGGATTAGACTGTATAAGTTCGAAAGCTGGCCACTTCAAGAGCATTTGGCGTTCCCAGAGCCGTATTCAGGCATGGGCCTAACGGGCCCAGAACCAGGGCGGCAAATTTATGGGGCGGCAAAAACGGAAGGGTCTAATAGTTTAAAAACTATCCACTAGAATGCGCGCATTTTCGTACTTTTCGAAAGCGAAAGCTCCCGACATGAACAACGGAATTTTCGTTCGGCTTATGTGAAAACTGTCTGTAATAATATTATTAATACCGCCACCACCACGATGTTGAAACAGCCCGCTCGGTTCTGCGTACGGGTATCAAGATGTCTTCGGGCTGCAGCTTAGTCAAACGGGCGGTGAATCAATGCCACATACAGACAACCCATAATACCATGAGTTCCGGAGAAGTCTGTGAAAACCATTTGTATTCATGTTTTGAGAGTTTACTGAGAGCTTATCGTGTTAAGTACACAACATGGATGGTCGAATACGATTACGATAAGTGGCGCAAATAATCGCATTTTAGCAAAAGAGAAGAAGTGGGGGCGAAGTTCTCTCAAATATCAAAATTAGACTTTTCCACAGGATCCAAATTAAAACTCAAACAACTTCTCATGCAATTACGAAAATAAAAATGATGGTAACGGCACGGAAAACTTTGATGTGTGTACTTCCACTTTTAGTTGCGTTTCCTAGTACCAAGAGAAGGTATCTCTAAACTAAACGATTACACTGGCCAACATGATTTTGCGGTGAAATAGAAAATATGGAATTCTTATAGAAATCGCTCCCCTATTTCCGAAAATGAGGCTTTTTTTCCTATCAGGTCTAGTTTTGACGCAATTCAGTGTTTTAGTATCTGCATGGATTCGTAAGATGTAATGTTGAGAGATGTTCTCGCGCAACATTTTGTAGAATACGGTTATGTGATTTGATTTGTTATTGTTTGCATTTTATTATAGATTTATTGCTGTCTAAATTTTAATTTTTTAGTTGAGGGTTTCCTGGTAAATTTTGTACGGACGTTTCAAATCTTCTATGTCAATTGGGAGAGAAAGAGTACGATCCTAGTAACTGGCATGTTTTTATTGACTCTTCTAAAAGAAGTTTAGAGGCTGTTTTGCTTCATAATACAAATGTTCTGGCATCCGTACCATTTGCATACTCCACAAAAATGACTGAAACATACGAGACCTTAAAGTTGGTGCTTGAACAAATTAAATATTACGAGCAAAGGTGGCAAATTTGCGGTGATTTGAAGATCATTGGATTGTTGCTGGGAAAACAAAGAGGCTATACAACATTTCCCTGTTTCCTATGCGAGTGGGATAGCAGGGCACGGGATAAACATTGGGATACAGTGAATTGGACAGAAAGGAAACAACTACAACCAGGATCCAAAAATGTCTTCAATGTAAGTCTTATTGACCGTGGAAAAAGTTCTACTTCCACCCTTGCACATCAAATTAGGATTGATGAAACAGTATGTCAAAGCATTATATAAAATAGCCTATGCTTTCAATATTTATCCACTAAATTTCCCTCATTATCAGATGCAAAAATCAAAGAAGGCGTATTTGATGGACCACAGATACGTAAACTTATGAAAGATGAAAATGTCACAGACACGATGACCAAAATTTAGAAAGAGGCATGGAACGCATTCAAAGATGTAGTGACTAAATTCCTTGGCAACATTAAGGACCCCCAATACAAAGAAATTGTAAGAAAAATGTTGGTAAAGTTTAAGGAACTCTGTTGTAATATGTGCCTTAAGCTTCATTTCTTAGCTTCGCATCTGGATTATTTCCCTCCAAATGTAGGAGCTGTCAGTGAAGAACAAGATGAAAGGTTTCACCAGGATCTCAAAGATGCAGAACGACGCTATCAGGGACGCTGGGATGTGAATATGATGGCCGATTACTGTTGGTCGATTGCACGAGACGACCCTTCTAGAGATCATTCAAGAACTTCGAAAACCCGGAAATTCCACGGAAAACGGAAAAAGACGGAGGTGTGAATCTAACCAGCACATAATGTAAGTAACAAAACTATGTATATTTAACCATGTAATTTTTATTCAAGGTAGGTTATATTAATTTAAAAGAAACTGCACAGCCGAAACTAAATAGGTGCTTTATGCTTCAGTTTCACGAATTCCAATATACATTAAAAATATAATACACACCATCTACTTGCTTACAAAGAAGCATTTATGTGTATTTAATGTATTTTAATGCATGCGAAATATGATTATGTTTTGAAAGCTAAAATTTACATTAATATATCAAATTTAATCAATACTAAGTATCAACAATTTTCCGTAAGAACAATATAACATTTTGTAAAATTGCCACTAAACCAGATGTGATACGCCAAAACCATTTTTTTTCTCGAATTCTGCATTAAGAAATTCATAAAACCCACCTATTTTCGTTTTTACCGCATAAAAAAGCTTTTTTTGCAGGCTAGTGTTACCCTTATTATTGGCTTACGAAAAATGTTACTAGATACTGCTAAGGTGAAAGTAGAGTGAAGCAGAATCAGGACATTTTCTATATTTCTATGCGGATGTATCCAGACAATTAGCGTTTTCTGACAAAGGTGCTGTTGAAATGGAAGCTCTTAAAAGGTGACATTAAGAACCGTGCGTATCCGGTTTATTCCTGCAACCAATGATCTGTAAACGTTTTCGGGGGACATTCCAATTTACAACAACTAGCTTCAATGATTGGGAACACAGATATCAGCAGTTAACGGAACATGAGAATTTCCACTTTCATCGTGATTAAGTGGTAATGTTTAGAAGCCAGGGTAGTGAATTGTGCAAATTTGTCAGTTGTAATTATTATTATTATTATTATTATTATTATTATTATTATTATTATTATTATTATTATTATTGTTATTATTATTATTGTTATTATTATTATTATTATTGAATTGTAATAAAATTTTATATTTTACCTTGGAGGCATTCTACTGCATTACTTTATACATTATATAAAAATAATAGTAATTGCAATTTTGGCTTATCAAATTTGAGTGTCTGTGGCTCAGTCGGCAGCGCGCCGGCCTCTCACCGCTGGATACTGTAGTTCTAATCCCGGTCACACCATGTGAGATTTGTGCTGGACAAAGCGAAGTTGGTACAGGTTTTCCTCTGGGTACTCCGATTTCCCTGTCATCTTTCATTCCAGCAACACTATCCAATATCATTTCATTTCATTTGTAAGTCATTAATCATTGTCCCAGAGGAGTGCGACAGGCTTCCGCAGTCGACACAATTCCTATCCTCGCCGATAGATGTGGGTTTCATTTATTCCATTCCTGACGTGGTCGAATGACTGGAAACATGCTGTGGATTTTCATTTTTTTCTTATCAATTTTAAGGATGGCGGGGGAGGGGAGGGGATGCGCAAAATTATTGGGGTCCAGAGGCGTTTCAGTACCGCAGTTAAATTCGGCCATGGTGTTCCCTTGAGCAGATCTTCAACTGTGCAAGAGGTTGGGCATGCATCACATTGTAAAAAGTGTTATGTCAGAAGAAGTTATCCAGAACGAATGCGTAACACAGCTTCCAATGCAATGGCGGTCAACCATGATCTACAGTAGTTTAACACTTATGCGAATACATAACTGAGAATATGTGTTCAAAAAGTATGCAAAGCCAAACACAAAATTTAATTTGCCTGCCCGATCAACGCGCGCGTTCTTACATCACCACAGTCAGAACAACAGAGAGTAGTAATAGTCAGCTTTAGTTGGACAGAAAATACGGGAGAATTTCGCCGTGAAATATGTCATTATTGCCGTGCCAATAAATGTTCATAGTCTACTAACATTCGGAGGTCACACTTCCGCGTTGTTCAGATCCTCATCCTACCTATCTATAGGTGAGCCTTTAAGTCAGCTTCCGAGCTCGATAGCTGTAGTGGCTTAAGTGCGGTTAGCATCCAGTATTCGCGAGATAGTAGGTTCGAACCCCACTGTCGGCAACCCTGAAGATGGTTTTCCGTGGTTTCCTATTTTTCACACCAGCCAAATGCTGGGGTTGTACCTTAATTAAGGCCACGGCCGCTTCTTTCACACTCCTAGCCCTTTCCTGTCCTATCGTCACCGTACGAACAATCTGTGTCCGTGCGACGTAAACCAAATTTAAAAAATATCAACTGTTCGATTTCCTGTAAGAAATCTTGTTCGTACATATACACGATCAATATTTTATACTGTACATTTTACTTTTTATTGTAAATTATAAAGATACTAATATTCCAATATTTTGATACAAGCACGTACTCTACGTGTTTGTAAATCCTAATATTTTGTTCGGTTTATCAAAATACAACTCGGTCTAGAAAGCCGAGAATAACGGCTGAAAGAATCCATCGTACCGACCACATGGCACTTCGTAAAGCAACTTGTAAAAAAAAAAATTGTAAGTCATCTACACAATAGGGAAGGAAAGTTGAACTAGTAAAATGACCCTGAGTAAGAATAACTGACATCAATTATTCAGTGACTACAGTTTCCCATTCCAGCATGAGAAATAACGTGTCAGGTGTTATGTCATGTCCCAAAGCAACTGACTTATCAGTTTGGGCAAATGGTAATTGTCTATTTTACCATATATCCCACAACAATACAGTTTAATAAACAGTGTCAACCTAACGTTGTTGCGCCTGAAAAAAACCCTATGTGATAATATTTTGGAGAAATACTGACCCGCAATACATATATTATTAGGAGCAAGAGTTCGTCTACAATATTCGCACGATATTGAACTTTAGATGACATATTTCTTGGAACATCAGCAAGCAAGATTGAAGTTTAAAGTTACTGTTAATCTTTTTTATCAAAACGCATGTTATCTTCCGTAGGCATACTACGTGGAGGTCCAACTACAGATACGTAATATTGCTTTCCAATATCTGAAAATTCCTCAGCCCAGAGGCTGGTTGGATCCTCAAATATTGCTGCAAAATGTTATGAGGAAACAGGGGAACTACAAAAACCGATGGCGACACAAGGCTTGATGGAGAGGGAAGTAGCTTTCATTGCTTTCCTGACTGGGATAGAAAAGGCTATTGCAGAACAAATGAAGTAATACTTTTCATAACATCCAGCAGCACTAATCCTGCTCCGAATGGCTTTACCCGCTATCCCCTGCATCAGCAGCTTCCATACTGTGACAGCCGAAAATAAGAATGAGACTTCGGTGGAAGTTACAACTTACTGTGTCAAGAGACAGACGTAAAATCTCCTCCAAAATATCGGTGAAAAAGTAGGTATAAAGTCACTGAGCTACCACTCTCTCTAATAATAACAACAACAACAACAACAGGTGCAAGAGACCTAAATGCAGATAAACGATTGATTGATTGATTGATTGATTGATTGATTGATTGATTGATTGATTGATTGATTGATTGATTGATTGATTGATTGATTGATTGATTGATTGATTGATTGATTGATTGATTGATTGATTGATTGATTGATTGATTGATTGATTGATTGATTGATTGATTGATTGATTGATTGATTGATTGACAGTAAAAAATCCCCGATCATGCGGAGAATTGCTGTACTGCGCCGCTGACCATTCATCAGCCCAGACAGAGGTCGTTTGGATTCTCAATAGCATGGCCAAATGTAATGTGGCTATAAGGAAATAATAAAAAACGATGGCCGCGCCAAAATGCGACGTAGTAGTTAGAATGAGGAGTGATTTAGTTTGCCATTGGTTTCCTCACTTGGACCGATGACCTAAATGTTAGGCCCCTTTAAGCAACAAGCATCATCACCAAACAAGCAAGCTTTTTCTCACTGGGACTAAATGTGTTATCGCAGAAAGACTGACATTATGTGTAACGCCTTACATAACATCCAGACGCCTGCGAATATCATTGCTCAGGACCACCTATAGCCTAACAGGTTTAATATTGCCATGGCTATGAATGAGACTAGACTCCAGTCGAAGCTAAAGTTTGCATTATCTCGAGCCAAGGGGCATATACAAAAGTACCACACCCATCAAGAAATAGCAGCAGGTGGCGAAAGCGTACGAAAATATACCAATAACGTGGTGTATATTGCTGCCGTGTTTCCTTCGCTTCTCCAATAACAAGCTGCCGTTCTGAACCTCGCAGTTCACCTCCAATGAGGTAGCCAGTCTACTAACTCCAATAACAAGGCAGAGTGCACATCGAAAGGTAGGTTCCGCAGGTTAGTTTGTCGTAAGTTCGAGCTGAATTAAACAACGCATTTATATTCTCTGGCGCGTAGTGTTCACAGGAGACACTGGACATAGCCACTCTGCGAAGAACGGTATAATGTTATTACGACTCTTGGGATCACAATTTTTTGTCTAGTTATCATCAAATTGAAAGCATAACGAATGAGAACATAAGCATTCTGAGTTCATTTAACTTAATGATAAGCGGCAACTGTGGATTTTTAGAAACCTTCTTTCTTACAATTTTTTACAATTTACATTACGTCGCAATGACATAGATAGGTCATACAGCGACAATGGGACAGGGCAGAGTTGGGAATGGAAAGGAAGCGGCCGTGGTCTTAATTAAAGTACAGTCCAAGCATTTGTCTGGTATCAAACCACGGAAAACCATCTTCAGGGCTGCCGACAGTGGGAGTTCGAACTCACTATCTCCCGAATGCAAGCTCACAGCTGCATGACCTTAACCGCACGGCGAACTTGCTCGCTCCAACAACAGTAATAATGTTATCGGTTTTACGTCCCACTAACTACTTTACGGTTTTCGCAGACGCCGAGTTCCGGAATTTATTCCCGCAGGAGTTCTTTAAATTGTCAGGTCCAGGTTCGATATAACTATATTCTTTATAGTATCTCTGAGTAAGGCTCAGGCGGCAGAGCAATGGACTCTCACCGCTGGGTTCCGCAGTTCAAATCCCGATCACTCCATGTGAGATTTGTGCTGAACAAAGCGGAGGTGGGACAGGTTTTTCTCCGGGCACTCCGGTTTTCCCTGTCATCTTTCATTCCAGCAAAACTCTAGAATATCATTTCATCTGTCAGTGATTAATCATTGCCACAGATTAGTGCGACAGGCTTCGGCAGCCGGCATAATTGCTATCCTCGCCGCTAGATGGGGGCTTCATCCATTTCATTCCTGACACGGTCAAATGACTGGAAACAGGCTGTGAACTTTATTTCATCTGTAAGTAAGAATCTTTATCTTTTGGTTCTTGCCCTTTTCCTCAATTAATTGTTATTGGTACTTGGTATGGATTTCGCCTGGATGTGAATTTTACGGCTGGATTCTCTATCTGACGCCAAACCTATGTGGAGGGATGGAACTTCACGATCTCTGTTCCATGGTTATTCACTCCACTCACCTTATACCAACAAAAACTGTCAGAAAACTTTTCAACCCCTATAAAACATTTACTTAGACACGTAACAGATTGCTACACTGCTTCATGTGGGCGAGTCTATATAGCAATCTACTGATTCTTGAGTGATATCGATCCTTTCACGAATGGCGTTAACGATGGTCCTAAAATGAACATGTGTTCATGTTAATATTATTTAAATAAATATAAAGTCTTATCAGTCCGCCTCTGTGGTGTAGTGGTTAGCGTGATTAGCTGCCACCCCGGAGGTCCGGCTTCGATTCCCGGCTCTGCCACGAAATTTGGAAAGTGGTACGAGGGCTGAAACGGGGTCCACTCAGCCTCGGGAGGTCAACTGAGTAGAGGTGGGTTCGATTCCCACCTCAACCATCCTGGAAGTGGTTTTCCGTGGTTTCCCACTTCTCCTCCAGGCAAATGCCGGGATGGTACCTCACTTAAGGCCACGGCCGCTTCCTTCCCTCTTCCTTGCCTGTCCCATCCAATCTCCCCATCCCTCTACAAGGCCCCTGTTCAGCATAGCAGGTGAGGCCGCCTGGGCGAGGTACTGGTCATCCTCCCCAGTTGAATCCCCGACTTAAAGTCTGTAGCTCCAGGACACTGCCCTTGAGGCGGTAGAGGTGGGATCCCTCGCTGAGTCCGAGGGAAAAGCCAACCCTGGAGGGTAAACAAGATAAGATAAATAAATATAAAGTCTTATCAAATAATTTGACGTGGGAAAGTGTTTCACGTATTCGTTTCCAAATAACTCCACTCGTATGTAGAACCTTATTCTTTCCCCTTGTCAAGCAAGTGATTATTACTTATTTCCAGAACGTTACTTCTAAAATATTATTTTTTTCCATTTCATAATTTTGAAATGTTTAAATAATGATATAGTCAATTTGAAATAACAATGAACTATATTAAGTTAACCAGTTATCACCTAAGAACATGAAACCCATTCAAGTATGTTCACAGACCTCTCTTCTTCCTTCTTCATCGTTTAGGGTTCCTCTTCACATTCCACCGAGCTCGATAGCTGCAGTCGCTTAAGTGCGGCCAGTATCCAGTATTCGGGAGATAGTAGGTTCGAACCCCACTGTCGGCGTCCTGAAAATGGTTTTTCGTGGTTTCACATTTTTACACCAGGAAAATGCTGGGGCTGTACCTTAATTAAGGCCACGGCCGCTTCCTTCCCACTCCTAGCCCTTTCCTGTCCCATCGTCGCCATAAGACCTATCTGTATCGGTACGACGTAAAGCAACTAGCAAAAAAAAAACACCCTTTCACATTCCAATATTATAGCGTTCCTCCTTTCCACTGGCCAGTTATTCTAGGCGTCGATGATTACTTAGAAACCCCCAAAACTGATTATTGGGCTCCGAAATAAATATTTGTCCCGTATTGAGTTTGAATTTTTGTTCCTTAACTGACCTTTCTGGGGTGTTCACCCTAGAAATTATTTTAAAATTTCAATAATCTAATATCGATAATGAAGGACTTTCTTCAGCTTATCCCAGTTACAATTGTGGTCCTTAGCGCCTCTCAGGCACATTTTGGCCTTGGTTGAAATTTTAAGACCGGATACACTTCCTGAGGCAGGGAACCCCCCCCCCCCTCCCGCGAATCATGATCGGCCAGGATTCAAATCGCAGTATTCTGGGTGATGAGCCACCAACTGAACCACTGAGATATTTACGCCTCTCTGATACGAATAATAAAACGATCGCCTTATTCAGGAAGTTTTGGATACGGATGGATTTAAACGTCCGATCATCTGAATATTATCTGTAGAAGTGTATTGTTGTATATAAAGATAATGTCACAGACGTCGTACTCTTGCAACATCATTCCAACTCACAGTTGGAAGTCAAACATTTTACTATGAACACATTACCTTAAAATATTTTTTATTACAGGACTATAGAACTTAACAACTTTCAGAATACCTACAGTAACTAGAACTAGGTCCTTCAACCATTACTGTAGATAAAAGCAATTGCGTCCATAAAATGATGTGTGATTATCCAAGAACACCTGAGACGAGACGCCATTCTACGGTCAATCCCTAACAGGCTAGGACGTGTAATTGCCTTGATTATATCTAACTGCTATTATCCGACTCATTGGTTGAATTGTCAGCGTTGTGGCTGTCGTTTCAGAGGGTCCCGGGTTCGATTCCCGGCCGGGTCGGGAATTTTAATCGCATCTGATTAATTCTCCTGATCTGGGGACTGGGTGTTTGTGTGTGTTTCAACACTTTCCTCTTTATATTCAGACTACTCACCACACTACCAACCACCACAGAAACACGCAATAGTAGTTACATCCTCCATAAAGGGTTGGCGTCAGGGGCAATCGGCAATAAAACAGGGCCAAATCCATATGTGCGACACAGTTCGCACCAGCAAAGCCACATATGTGTTAAAAGCGGTGGAAGAAAATAAGAAGGATATCTATTGCTATTCTCCTCATCCTCCCCTTCACAGCCAACAATAAATTCCATAGGATTCAATTTTACCCCATTAACCAAATCTTATTCTGATCAGTAGTATGCATTGTAGTCCTTCTAACATGAATTGGTTCACGACCAGTTAATAAGGATCAACTCATTTCGTTTGTGGCGCTGGAATGAACCGGCACTGAATTTTGAAGTTTAAAATACTCCGGACTGAGAAGCCCTCATGGTAGGTTGCCGGCTTTATGAGCTCAAACTGGCGGGTTCAATCAAGACTCGTCAGTCCAGTTGTATCTCAAGACGCTGAAATGCGTCAGCCTCGGGTCAGAGTATGCATGATCACGTAATAGAACCGTTTCAGGAATGTTGTACCATGGAGCTATTATAACTAGAAATAACCGCTATGAAGTAGGGATCAGGGGGTAGGTTTGCCATTGCCAAGAACGTAATGAACACACTTCATATATGTGGAAGGGTCAGTTCATTTCAGTCAAGGTCTGTCTTTCTCTACGATTCTGAAGCTTGGAACTTGTAAATTGCTGATAAGGAACTACTCATTTGAAATGTGGTGCAAGAGAAGGGTAATTTGCATTCCTTAGACTGCATTTCGTACCAACGAATGGATACGAAAAGAGTTGAGCATCGGTATCAGGTTATTGCCGTGTGACAGAAGAGAATTCGCCAATTATTTGATGAAATCATGCGACGTGGGCGAAAAGCACATCATTTTGGGAAATTTGCATGGAAATAGAAGCGTTGATCAGCTCCTACACGCTAGACGGTCAACAAGATCATCCATCCGAGACATTCCTCATTAAAACAACCCATCTTGCATAAGACCTCGAAGGATGGAAACGGATACAAAGGAATATCCTCAGTGATTATGATCATCAGGATTGAAGAAACGTTCAGAATTAGAAGAAGAAGAGAATCCCTGTGGAACAAAACTGTCGGAATCTCGACGACTTTAAAAACCCGAAAAGTAGTTAATGGGAGTTGCAACCAAGCACATAATAGAACAATACCCAACATAATGATATATAGTTAATTCTGTTATATTATAACAGCATTTAGCCTCCGTGGCTCAGACGGCAGCGCGTCGGCCTCTCACTGCTGGATACCGTGGTTCAAATCCCGGTCACTCCATGTGAGATTTGTGCTGGACAAAGCAGAGGCGAGACGGGATTTTCTCCGGGAACTCCGGTTTTCCCTGTCATCTTTCATTCCACCAACACTCTCCATTATCATTTCATAGCATCTATCAGTCATTAATCAATCACTTTGGGAGTGGCGACCCCATCGTACTAATAGCCTATTTATGATTCATTCATTATATGCCTGACCCGTTCAAAGACTAGAAAACAGGTTGTAGGTTTTCATTTTCATATAACAACATTTACTGAATCAGATATACTTGGTAGAAGCAGAAATACGTTAGATCACAATTTAGAACGCCTGGAAGGTATGCACGCCCATTAACTGCGTGGATGGA
Source organism: Anabrus simplex (assembly GCF_040414725.1). Lineage (NCBI taxonomy): Eukaryota > Metazoa > Arthropoda > Insecta > Orthoptera > Tettigoniidae > Anabrus > Anabrus simplex. Next base: position 582,620,486 of record NC_090265.1, on the reverse strand, counting down.
CAAGATGCGGACGTCACTCCTGGTCATTCCAATGTAAGAACACCTGCGTTTAGGTTTATATTCTCTCTCTCTGTTAATACGATAAAAGAAAGTAGATCGGTAGGGCAGCACCATGATTGGAATGGGAAACATGGATAATCTACTTTATTTTAAACGACTGTCAGGAAAGAAGGTAAAAGGAATCCAAATGCATTTAATGGCTTCTGTTTCATTGTGTAATCAAAATTATTTCCAACTCCCTAATCTGCATTATTTCATCGCGTGAGTTTTATTTTTAAAGTACTCTCCATTATCATCAACGACTTTTTGTCATGTTCGGAGCAACTTAAAAATACCAGTTTCCCAAAAAGTTGAATGTTTTTGTTGGATGAATTGTTTCATGTTCTTTCTGGAATCCTCCAAAGAAGCATTGCGTTTACCATTCAGAAACTTCTGCAGAGACAAAAAATAGTCAGTAGGGTAGCTGAGATAACACTTCCCAGCCAAAAGACCGCAAGTTCTGACAATTCGCAATAGACACGTGCAGTTTCGCGTTGTCATGATGGAACACCACTTCACTGTTTGTTAATTCTGGCCGTTTCTGTTCAATGGCTTCTACAACAATATCTCACTGAACTGATGCTCTGTCCATTAGGAAGCAATTCGTAGTACAGAATGCCTTTCGAATCGCACCAAACGTAAAACAGTAGGCTACATTTCTGGAATGGAGACATGGTTTAGCGAGTATGAGTGGAGGTTCGCTTTTCCTTCGCCTCAGGGTGTATCAAATTGCTGACCACGGAACGCTTAGCTGAGCCCTGCATTGTTTCCACTTACTATTACCAGGCTCCTCACTTTCATCTCTCCTATCCGACCTCCCTTCGTCAAATCTAGTTCTTTTCTGACCCTACGGTATTACAGCATTCGAGGCCTAGGAAGTCCTTCATTTTCACTCCCTTCGTGGTTCTTGTGTTTCTTCATCCGATACCTTCAAACATCGAATTGTCGGAACCCTTCCAGTTTTTCCCCTCTGATTAGTGTTAATAGAGGATGGTTTCCCAGCTGTACTTCCTCTTAAAACAACAATCACCACCACCACTTCACCTTTTCTTCGCTATGACTTTTTCCTTTCAATGTTGTCATATGTAATCCACTTTTCATCGGCGGTCACCAGACGTTTCGGAAATGGATCGTGTTCATTGCACCTTAGTAAGGAGTCAAACACGCACACTCACTGTTCCAAATTCCGTTCACTGAGATCATGTGGCACTCAAACATCGCAAAGAAGTATGTAACCAAGCCTCTTCAGGTTTTTCTTCATATTGTGGAACGATATATTCCGCTCTTGAGTTATTTCTCCTGCTGTTACCCTTGGATTACTTTCAACCAGTTCGTTGCGTCTTTTTTCGTCTGTAACAATGGCTCCTTCGGTACGAGGGTTTTCCTTTAAGAAGCAAATTCAAGATCGAAACCTTCATAACCATTTCTGGCGTGTCTGATCGGTTATCATATCTTCATAGTAAACAGCACAATTCTTCTTTGGATTTTCCGAAGTACTTTTTCCCTTACGATAAAAAATACTAGTGAACATGAACTGCAGCAGATGCTAGCGGGGTCGCCGATAGTCAGATACATACTGCACAACTCATTGTGAGTTATTCATTGCCTAGGCGTGGACATCGAGAAAATATTGTTGATTATACATTACGGAGGCTGGTATATCGCATCAAAATAGTGCTGTTGGTTACTATAGGGGCTGGCATCTACATTGTGGACATTGAAACAATGTTGTGTTGATTATTCTTTGTAAGAGCTGGTATACCCTGCATTTTTAAACCGCACTGTTGATTCTTTATTACTGATACATCGTGGATATCAGAAGAATGTTCTTTATTAATATTATCATTTAGACTTTCACGGCCCGTGTAACTATTCATGAGATATATTTTTGGGCTTATGCCGTGTAAATAATTGTAAACACACTCAACGTTTCAAAAGGAACCTTGCCTTTCTTCATCAGGAGACAAAAAAGGAAAGAAACGTTGAGTGTGTTTACAATTATTTACACGGCATAAGCCCAAAAATATAACTCATGAATGTTCTTTATTATTTTGGATTAATCCATCGTGGACTTTGAAACAATGTTGTGTTGATTTTTAAAAACTGATACATCGTTGATATAGAAATATTTATTATACCCTTATAATGTGCTTTGCGAGAAAAGTAATTTTCACATCTAAAATTTAGGGGTGGGACCTTAGGACGAATGACCTTCAAGATACTTTTGAAGCTGCAAGAAGTGTAACAAATGCCTACACTACCTAGCAATATTCGGACCTTGAAAACATTTACTAGATTTTCGATCTATGGGCTTCTGATTATTTCCCCTAAAGCATCACATGACAACTATTTGAAATGAATAGCAGGAAGGGTTACTCTTCTGGCTTAAGGCACTTCATCACATCTTGAAAAGTAACCAATGTTGTTGATTCTTGATTATAGATGTTTCGTGCATAGTGGGCAACAGTATAATACAGAAAATATTTGCACCCAAGTGACCGAAAATATTAGACATAACTTGAACTCCAGCAGAGAGACAGTGATGTGTTTTTAATTTGCTTACTATTGACTTGGTCGCGCAAGTACAAATGCTAAGCTAATATTCATTCCTATTTTAAATAGAACGACGTTTTCTGCCCCTATTATCCTTGTTGTGATTTTGTATTGTCACTCACTTCGCAGTTAAACTCAAGGCCACTAATAACCGACGGTGACGAATCAGGCCCTGTGAACGGTCATTAATGTCGACCGCACCCAGTCGTGGTTAATGCAAGGGAAGGTGATGAGGGGCGTCTTAGTACACCGTACCTATAGCACGACGCATAAATACGCCTACATATAATTTTCAGTTATTACACTTTGACAGGATCAAATACTTCGCAGTAAATTTGAGATTCCATAAGGGAAAAGTTTTACTCGAAATTTAAATAATCTAAAACGTGAAATCAAACACATCTAAATAACCCTAAAACTACATCATAGATTGTAAAATCAACATATGAAAAAGGAATTCTATAAAAAATTCACTTCACACATAACTAACAGTTAACAAAAATCTTAAAGGTAAACATTCAAAAACCATACGGACAACACCAGGTACTACAGCTAGTTACTGTATAAAAGAATCATTCTAAAGAATCACACTTTTTCAAATATTCCAGCTCCAATTTTGACGGTAAAAGTTTGTATGCTTCTTAACTCACTAAACCTCTTCGTGACAATTTGTATCTTTCCTTCCTTCTTTCTTTCTTTCTTTCTTTCTTTCTTTCTTTCTTTCTTTCTTTCTTATTTAAACTGTTTACCCTCCAGGGTTGGTTTTCCCCTCGGACTCAGCGAGGAATTCCACCTCTACCGCTTCAAGGGCAGTGCCCTGGAGCGTGAGATGTTGGGTCGGGGATTAAACTGGGGAGGAGGACCAGTACCTCGCCCAAGCGGCTTCACATACTGCTGAACAGGTGCTGTTGTGGAGGGATGGGATCGAAGGAAGCGGCCGTGGCCTTAAGTTAGATACCATCCCGGCATTTGTCTGGAGGACAAGTGGGAAACTAAAGAAAACCACTTCGAGGATGGTTGAGGTGGGAATCGAACCCAACTCTACTCAGTTGGCCTCCCGAGGTTGAGTGGACCCCGTTCCAGCCCTCGTACCACTTTTGAAATTTCGTCGCAGAGCTGTGAATCGAACCCTGGCCTCCGGGGGTGGCAGATAATCACGCTAACCACTACAACACAGTGGCGGACAACAATTTCTACATGTCTGAAAATTGTTACGTTTTCTTTTTCCATAATATAAAAGAAGAAGGTAAATGTCCACGTTTCAAACAAAACAATTAACATCAGCCACATGTGTATTTGCAAATCAATATAAGCAAGTGATTATAGAAACTGGCTCCCAAGTGATTACTGTACATAATTTAAATGTACACTGACTGACAGAGCAAATGCAACACCAAGAAGGAGTGGTCAGAACTTTATGCCAATTGCAGGGTAGACTGACGTCACTGAGGTATGCTCATGATGTGAAATGCGCCGCTGTGCTGCGCACGTAGCGAACGATAAATGGGACACGGCGTTGGCGAATGGCCCACTTCGTACCGTGATTTCTCAGCCGACAGTCATTGTAGAACGTGTTGTCGTGTGCCACAGGACACGTGTATAGCTAAGAATGCCAGGCCGCCGTCAACGGAGGCATTTCCAGCAGACAGACGACTTTACGAGGGGTATGGTGATCGGGCTGAGAAGGGCAGGTTGGTCGCTTCGTCAAATCGCAGCCGATACCCATAGGGATGTGTCCACGGTGCAGCGCCTGTGGCGAAGATGGTTGGCGCAGGGACATGTGGCACGTGCGAGGGGTCCAGGCGCAGCCCGAGTGACGTCAGCACGCGAGGATCGGCGCATCCGCCGCCAAGCGGTGGCAGCCCCGCACGCCACGTCAACCGCCATTCTTCAGCATGTGCAAGACACCCTGGCTGTTCCAATATCGACCAGAACAATTTCCCGTCGATTGGTTGAAGGAGGCCTGCACTCCCGGCGTCCGCTCAGAAGACTACCATTGACTCCACAGCATAGACGTGCACGCCTGGCATGGTGCCGGGCTAGAGCGACTTGGATGAGGGAATGGCGGAACGTCGTGTTCTCCGATGAGTCACGCTTCTACCGCAGACGAGTGTGGCGTCGGCGTGGAGAAAGGTCAAATCCGGCAGTAAGTGTGGAGCGCCCTACCGCTAGACAACGCGGCATCATGGTTTTGGGCGCTATTGCGTATGATTCCACGTCACCTCTAGTGCGTATTCAAGGCACGTTAAATGCCCACCGCTACGTGCAGCATGTGCTGCGGCCGGTGGCACTCCCGTACCTTCAGGGGCTGCCCAATGCTCTGTTTCAGCAGGATAATGCCCGCCCACACACTGCTCGCATCTCCCAACAGGCTCTACGAGGTGTACAGATGCTTCCGTGGCCAGCGTACTCTCCGGATCTCTCACCAATCGAACACGTGTGGGATCTCATTGGACGCCGTTTGCAAACTCTGCCCCAGCCTCGTACGGACGACCAACTGTGGCAAATGGTTGACAGAGAATGGAGAACCATCCCTCAGGACACCATCCGCACTCTTATTGACTCTGTACCTCGACGTGTTTCTGCGTGCATCGCCGCTCGCGGTGGTCCTACATCCTACTGAGTCGATGCCGTGCGCATTGTGTAACCTGCATATCGGTTTGAAATAAACATCAATTATTCTTCCGTGCCGACTCTGTTTTTTCCCCAACTTTCATCCCTTTCGAACCACTCCTCCTTGGTGTTGCATTGTCACTGTCAGTCAGTGTATATTTTGGTAAGTTTTAAGGAATAAAACCATGGATTCCGTAAGAACATTTCGTAGTTTTGAATGTGATAAATGGATTTGTGACTTTATTTATGATGTATAGAGTGTAACAAATATGTATGGTGAGATTTCAAGGTGTAATCCTCGTCTGTATACAGTACGTATACTTAGAATCACCCCTTTACATTCTGGAAAAGAATTTGCGCCATACTGTAGGTAAGATATTTCAGAAATTAAGAATTTCCGGACTCGTGTTTATATTCACATACATTTAGAGGTGCAGAATTTTTTTTTATTTGGCCCCATGGCTAAATGGTTAGCGTGCTGGCCTTTGGATTTTTATTTTTTTATTGTAAACATACTATATTACAATACCATTATACTTCAAACCTGAGAAGATTCGGAAACAAGAAACACATGCAGTCTGTGATTCAAAGACTAGGTGGGGTAAAATGATATCGGAGACACAATATACTGTATAATAATTGGAATAAATGAGCAAAAATGTCCACCAAATAAATACACACGCCCTGTATACTAATCCCAAGATACCACACAACCAGGCGTCACAGCAATAGCAGCTAAAAGAATTAATGAATAACACAACCTATATAACATAGTGACTCGTTTACAACTGTTTAAGGTCGCTTATTAAATGACACTTCTTGTGACAGAGATGAGAAATTTTATAGTAGGAACTACTAACACAAGTGCGTTGTTAGATGACTGCTACAAGTTTCTTAATATACCCCAATATATATTTTCTTCTGGGGGGATGCGAGGGCGTTGTGTACACTGACACTGATGTCTGCAAATAACTCTTGTTGGGTGTATGGTCTCTTGGCTTGTAACACACAGCGTACATAACTGCCTAATAGGAGCACTATAGTATTATTTAGCTGAGCTGGTCTCAAGCTAAAGTTAAGTCTAATAGTCCACTCAGAGGCAATAAAGATCTTGGGCTGATTTATGACATACTTAAGTTTCACTTTGAAGTCACTTCACGCCTGTCGTGTGACGTCACATTGCGTCAGTCTATGCTGAATTGTATCTCTAGGAGCTCGGCAAAATCCACAGGCGTCGTTTTCCTGCATATGGATGCGTTGGAGTTTGCTATTTGTAGGAATGATATCATGAATCACGTTATAACAAGAATCACACTTTGTTGGAGGAAGAATGCGATTTGAGATGTTCCTCCAGACTCGAGACCAGTTAATTAGCAGCGCTGTCCGAACTATTTTCGGGGCTTGATACTGCTGTGTATGTATATACTTATAGAGATTCTTCGTTGTTATGTCTGGAGATAAGAGGAGATCATGTGGAACGTAGCTCATCTCACAGCGCATATACCATGCATGTGGCGCGTGGTTCTTAATCTCTTCAGGGTTACACATTTCCAGTAAGAAGTCGTTGGAGTGACGGTTTCCTGCTGCTTGCATCATTCTGAGATTCCGTTACAAGAAGAGTACTTTTAAGCTGTACATGAATAAGACCAAGACCTCCGTCCTATGTAGCTAACATGAGTGTAGATCTTGCGATGCGGAAAAGTGAGCCTTGCCAGAGATACCAGCCTACTGGTGAAGCTATACGGATATCAACTACTCTTGGCATTGGTAAAATTTGGCTTAAATACCAGATTTTGCTTAGACCATACATGTTGACATATTGCACCCGTTGTTATAACACGATGAATTTATATTTAACCTGTTGCAGGATACTTTTCACAGATGCAAGTGCAAGGGACCAATTTTTCTGAATCATCTGATGGATGCTATTATAGAACAGGATGCCAAGTATCTTAATCTCATCAGTGATCTTGATCCATGAGAGAACATTTCCGGGGGCCCTGCTTCGATGCCCTATCCGCATAGTTTTAGTTTTCTGGAAGTTGAGATGTGCACCGGAATATTGTCCATAAGTGTCTAGTTCGGTGAAAAGACGCTGGTAGTCAACATTGCAATCCATAAGTAATGTGACATCGTCAGCGTAGGCAAAGATGTCGATCATATCGGGGGGAGGGTGCGTGACACATTGGTAATAAAGGGTTCCAAGGAGAGTACAAAAAACATCATTGATAAGGGACAACCTTGCCGTACCCCTCGTTTAATTGTGATAGAGTTTGAAAGATAACCACTCACAGTAATTTTAGAAGAGCCGCCAGTCAGTATCTTACCTATCAGAGTTTAAAAGGCGTAGTGAATCCTAATACTTTGAACACTTCGATCAGATAACCATGGTTGACTCTATCAAATGCGTGATCAAAGTCTAAGGAGATCCGCTGTATCCGTTTATTCTCTACGAGTGACCTACTAATTATATCGCGAATGTCACAGACAGTGTTCAAAATGCTTCTACCCTGAACCGCTCCTGATTGTTGGCTGGATGTTACATCTGCTAGGAAATTATTGAGCCGTTGTTTCAAGCATCGAGTGAGTAACTTGTAATCAAAGTTGAGGAGTGTGATAGGTCTAAAGTCGGCTGTTGTCGTTGGTTTCTCTTTCTGTGGGATTAGAACTATTTGACCTTCCGTCATCTTTTCGGTGTTCCTTCCAGGTTGCAGGGCGGTCTTGAGTATCAGCACAATTTCGTCTTTTATGATTGGCCAGAGCTGTACATAGAATTCCTACCCCAGTACACCTATTCCTGGTGATTTATGTGAAGCGCTCTGCTTGATTGCACGATATATTTCGTCTTCCGTTAACTCAGCCGTCAGACTGTCTTGGTCACGGTGCTGAATCCTTCCACGTATTCCATCGAAAAACGTGTGTCGGTGATCAATATGTGTTACTTCGCCTCCTCCATACAAGTCTTGAAAGAAGTTTTCAAGTATTCTTGTATCTGTGGGTGGTCTTGAACAATTTATCCGTCCTGGGTAGTAAGCTGATGGATATATTTCTGTCGACCCCTGCGACATTCTCGAAGTAAGTGATATATGGAAGGAGCCTCGTCAGTGTCATAATGTTTGTCTCGAGCGCGAATTTTCAAACCTTCTTGGTGTCTTCTGTGCAGTGTTAAAAGCTGAGCTCGTATCTGCTCGATTCGTTGGCACGTTTTCGGGTTGGTAGGATCCTCAGTATAGAGCTGACGTAAACCTCTGTAATAAAAGTCCGTAGTCTGATTGAGCAGCCGGCGACGTTTGGAACTGTATGCCTTCAATAACCCTATTCTTCGAGGTTTGGCATATAACAACCACTAATCTAATATATCTTGATATCTGTGTATATGCTGTTTCCATCTGGCCCATTCAGTGGAGAATTGGTCCTGTAACTCCTCTTCCCGCAAAATATTGCAGTTTAATTTCCATGTACCTCGTCCACGGGCCGGTCCCATAGCCGGTTGTCGTATCTTACAAATATAAGCACTGTGATTCGAAAATTCCACCGGGGATAAATCATCTTCGCGTAGCTCTCCTTGTGAATGGGGACTTATGTATATTCGGTCCAAGCGGGATGCTCCCGTGTGGTAAAAATATGTATATCCAGGGCAGTGTGGTTTCTTCAGTTCCCACGTACCTTTCAATTGTAAACCTTGTACCAGCGCAGCTAAAGCAGGGGAGCCCTGAAATTGACCTGTTTTGTCTTTAGGCGAAATTACGGCATTAAAATCGCCTCCGAGGATCATATTACCGTTGTAGTGTTGAATAAGGGGTGAGATTTCTGTTGTAAAAATGATTCGCCTTTCGAGTCTGGCGTTCGAGCCCGATGGCGCATAAATATTCACTATCAGTAGATGGTTAATACGAATATTAATACCGCGGGAGTTTAGAAGCAGAATGGTATCTGTATATTGAATGTTGTCTTTGATGCACATGGCAGTACCACGTTTGTATTCATTAATATTTAAAATTTTCTCATAGCCAGGTATTGATTACAAGTCCTCCGTAGCTACTTCTTGAAGAAGAGCAACATCAACGTCCTGTCCACGCATAAGTTGCCGTAACAAGAGCTGCTTACTGGGAGCCTGGATACAGTTTATGTTAAGAGATAGTATCGTGTAAGTAAGCAGCATGATCCTAAGAGTGACCATTGTATGTCGTCTTCCGAGTTATTATTGGGAAGTGTAATTGACGAGTATGCGTCCTACTCTTGGACCGGTGGGTTTATTGCTTACTATCTGGCGTTCCATTCAGTATTGTTGTCTTCAGGGTATAGGTTGACAGCCGCGTCATCAGAGGTAACATTTCCTGGTCGGGCAGAGAACAGAGTGGTAAGCCGGGGGGGTTGATGTCAGGGGTTGGGGGGAATAGACTATCTTCTTTATGCAACTCTACTCCCTTGCAGACGCGGATCTCTTGTCGTATAGGGTGTATGCGTTTCTTCCCGCGAATGTCGTTGTGTTTTTAGTTTCGGTGTGATTTTTGCCATGGCGGCTTCTTTGATTGGTTGTCCATCTACCTTCATGCTTTCTTGAGTCTGTGACCCCGTATCCTGAGTTTCCATAAGAGTAGAGCTGTCGTCTTCTACAGGGTGTTAGGGGTATACGTGCAGATATTAAGCTGGTCGGCAAAGAAAAATACATCTCACAATATATGCTATGTACTTTTTACCTTGTCCTATTAGTTTGCCCATAACTGAGCCAAATATTTCAGGACCTAATGTGTTTTGAACGGCCGTAGCAGGATGCGCCGGTTACGTCATTCTGTCCACGCGTAGTGGAAGTACAGTAGCAGAGTCTAGGGCTTGTTGAACCTGTTTCTTATCGCAGGCCAACACATGTTGTAGTGCACTTCCCCTAAAGGAGAGGTTGACTCACGTGCCTGGCCACTTGCTGTACTCGAAAACCGGTCTAGGGTAGTCTGTGTGAAAAGTACACAGAATTCTTATAGTGACGTCGAAGATCCGTACCAGCACATGCATGCGAATCAAGTGTTGTGTAGTTGTGTGTGATTTATAAGACGTCATTGGCATTACTCAGTGATCCAAGCTGACAAAATTAAAGGAAATAGTTAATAAGTAATGAAAAATGGGCGCAAAATTTCTGTGCTGTTATTGCGACACTCTACGATGAACTTCTGACAATAGACAATGCGAGTTGTCTATGCTTCATAAACTTTTCAGGTCAATGAAAGGACGGTGGGCACTGAAAGAAAAGACTAAGTATTCAGTGAAATTGTTATTAATGAGACAAATTTCAAAAACCGTAGTTTCATCCATCGTGAACATTGCTCGAAGGAAAAAGAGCTACTGTGGAATTGCCGCCGGGCATTTGTAATAGAAGGCTTATTCTGCCTTTTCCTAATATGTTTACCCTCCAGGATTGGTTTTCGCTGGGACTCAGCAAGGGATCCCACCTCTACCGCCTCAAGGGCAGTGTCCTGGAGCGTGAGACATTGGGTCGGGGATACAACTGGGGAGAATGACCAGTACCTCGCCCAAGCGGCCCCACCTGCTCGGATGAACAGGGGCCTTGCGGGGGATGGGAAGGGATAGAAAAGGAAGAGGGAAGGAAGCGGCCGTGGCCTTAAGCTAGGTACTATCGCGGCATTTGCCTGGAGAAGTGGAAAACTACGGGAAACCACTTTCAGGATGGCTGAGGTGCGAATCAAACCACCTCTACTCATTTGACCTCCCGAGGCATAATGGGCCCCGTTCCAACTTTCGTACCACTTTTCAAATTTCGTGTCAGAGCTCGAAATCGAACCCGGGCCTTCGGGGGGTGGCAGCTAATCACACTAACCACTATACCACACAGGCGGACAGAAGGCTTATTACTGGACAGTAAGTGCCGATAGGTAAAGTGATGACTGTAATGGACCCGCTTAATTAGAACTTCCATAATCATAATAATATTACTACTACTACTACTACTACTACTAATAATAATAATAATAATAATAATAATAATAATAATAATAATAATAATGTCTTTACGTTCCACTAACTAATTTTCACGGTTTTCGGAGACGCTGAAATGCCAGAATTTTTCACCGCAGTGTTTTTTAGTGCAAGTAAATCTACAGACACGAGACTGGCTTATTTGAGCACCGTCAAATACCACCGAACTGAGCCGCCATCGAACCTGCCAAGGTGGGATCAGAAGACCAGCGCTCTATCGTCCGAGCTACTCAGTCCGGCATTAGAGGTTAGAATAAGTTGGTCGTGTGGTTAGGGGCGCGCAGCTGTGAGTTTGCATTTTGGTGATAGTGGATTCGAACTCCGCTGTCGGCAGCCGGGAAGATGGTTTTCCGTAATTTCCCATTTTCACATCAGGGAAATACTGGGACTGTACCTTTATTAAGGCCTCGAACGCTTCCTTCCCACTTGTATCCCTTTTCTCTCCCATCGTCGCCGTAAGACCTACTTGTGTCGGTGCGACGTAAAACAATTTGTAAGTACATGTTTCAGTAATTCCGGAGACATGTCCGCAATTATAAGATTAATAATAATTCGGACTTGTTAAAAGTTCAGTGTTTTCTGTAGTGTTTTCTGACAGATTACCAGCTACGGAGTTTGAGTGGGGCGTTTAACTTTTATTTTAGTAATAGTTAGTAATAATGGACTAACACAGTTTTTATTATAATATTGGTAGGTGGCTTTACGACGAATGCAAGCTGACAGCCGCGCGCTCCTAATCACACGGCCAACTCGCTCAGTAATAATAATAATAATAATAATAATAATAATAATAATAATAAATGTTTACGTGCCAATGGAGACGCGCGGTTTCGGAATTTTGCCCACGGGTATTCTTTAACGTGCCTGTAATTCTACCGATCAGAAGCGGACGTATTTGAGCACCTTCAAATACCAGCGGACTGAGCCAGGATCGAGCCTGCTAAGTTCCTGAAACCAGAGCTTGAACCGTCTGAGCCACTCAGCCTGGCAACGTTTATTTTGATACGTTTAATAGGCACTGCAAAAGCAGAATGCTTTAATTTACCATTAAACAAGTTCTTTTCATTTGGAAGCACGAAGAGGAGGTACGTTTAATTAATTTATTTTTATAACATGTCCCTCATTGATAAGAAGCAAAACGTTCGATGTGCTTTGACAATTCAATTCTGACACTACTCACTTGGAAATCCTATCCCACGCATTCTTTCGTTTACGTAAGAAACTTTATTTACGTACGCGTCAACACGGGGTGTTTCTGCATACGGCGAGTTGGTCTCCCAAGAATCCATGGTATTGAAATCACACTGTGGGAGAATATTTCACGTAAGCAGTTTGACAAATTCACTAGACCTGTCACGTGCCGGTTTGGTCGTGTGCTGTTCCTAGCGAGGGGGGTGTGGTGGGACGGGTTCCCGCCCCTACATGAAACCACCGGACTAGAGGTATGAGCTGTCTGTCTGACCTTGACCTGAATAACAGCTGTCAGAGAGGCGAATTATCGACAGTACTAGTACGCAAGTTACTTCGTAGTAGTACGAGGGCTATTTTTTTTTCAAGGTCCGATCGGTCGCGACAGTCAAACGCCCGCGAATATATGATGAACCGCTGCGCAGATGTGTTGCGCAACGTCGTTGTATTTGAATAATTCCAGTGTATGAATACCACGAATACCATGATATGCTGCTATTGTATCGTGTGGCAGAACAGAACACGGGTCGCCCTCCATGAATCTATCGGAAAAGGCTTCCCAACAGACGGGTGCCGAATCCAGCAACGATACTAGCTGTACTGCAGCGTATTCGCGATGCAAGTTGTGTTACATCACGCTTTCAGAAGCGATGGCCTAAACGGCCACGTGTAATTCTAGACGCGGAAGAAGACATCCTGACAATGGAAATGAAATGGCGTATGGATATTAGTACCGGGAGATCCCAGGACGGGTTCGGCTCGCTAGGTGCATGTCTTTTGGTTTGACTCCCGTAGGTGACCTGCGCACCTTGATGATAATCAAATGAGGATGAAGAACACACATACACCCAGCCCCATGCCAGGGAAAATAACCATGATGGTTCAAATACCGACCCTGCCGGGAATCGAACCCGGGACCCCTGTAACCAAAGGCCAGCACGCTAACCGTTTTGCCATGGAGCCGGGCATCCTAACAATAGTAAACGATGATACCGGGCGCCGTACGCGTAGTATAACACGTGCCGTTGGTGTACCAACTTGGACCATACGTAGGACACTGCATGAAGAACGAGCGCATCCTGACCATATTCAACGGGTGCAGTGTCTTTGACAGCTGATTACCATTTGCTTACGAGTTGATGTACGTCGCCACGACACAGATAGATCTTACGGCGACGACGGGACAGGAAAGGGCTAGGATGGTGAAGAAGCAACCGTGGCCTTAATTAAGGAACAGCACCAGCATTTGCCTGGTGTGAACATGGCAAACCACGGAAAACCGTCTTTAGGGCTGCCGACAGAGAAGTTCGAACCCACTATATCCCACTCATGGGCTGTGGAACATCCCCATTCAGTAGGAGAAGGCAATTTCCAGCACCGGTTATGAATTAATACCTGGATGGGTGTAGTAGGAAGTCGGTTACGTGGATTAATCATCTTTTTATTAATGTTACCTTGCTCCTGTAGATACAGTACGTTACTTGAGCTTTCAGAGGACGTGTCGCTTCGACTACGCAGAACCACGTGGATTTTACACGATGGTGCAGACATTTCCTGAACGGTGGACAGGACGATGTGGAACTATCAATTGGCCAGCCAGATCTCCAGACCTTATTCCAATTGACTTTAATGTCTGGGGGAACATGAAACACAAACTATATCGAACTGAAGTACCCACTTCGGACGACTTCCGTGAACGTATTGTTTAAGCAGCAGAGGATATTCTGAACAACCCTGGTGAAATGAAATGAAATGAAATGAAATGTCGTATGGCTTTTAGTGCTGCGATATCCCAGGACGAGTTCGGCTCGCCAGGTGCAGGTCTTTCCATTTGACTCTGGTAGGCGACCTGCGCGTCGTGATGAGGATGAAATGATGAAGACAACACATACACTCAGCCCCCGTGCCATTGGAATTAACCAGTTCAGGTTAAAATCCCCGACCCGGCCGGGAATCGAACCCGGGACCCTCTGAACGGAAGGCCAGTACGCTGACCGTTCAGCCAACGAGTCGGACACAACCCTGGTGTCTTGGCTCGAATGCGTCGCAACTGGATTCGGAGAAGTGAAGCCTGCAGGGAAGCCCAGGGTGATCACTTTGAACAATTGCTACGAGTTTTACTTTGGTATGTCAGATGTTACGCCATTTGTGCAACGTAATGGCTTGGGAGTACAGTATAGTATCGTTATAGTATTTTGAGTCTCGATAGGTCGATATTCTCATAAATCCGAGCAGGGAAACTTATGTACCGGTAACAAAAATTATAATCGAGAGTTTCAGTGCGCGAGTGCGGAAGACGTGCTTGTTAAAACGCTAGACATTGACCTTGAACGCATTTCGCCAGTTGTTCAATCCTACACTGCATGTTGTTTTCTTTTTTCTTTGCTACTTGCTTTACGTCGCACCGACACAGATACGTCTTATGGCGACGATGGGACAGGAAAGGGCTAGGAGTGGGAAGGAAGCGGCCGTGGCCTTAATTAAGGTACAGCCCCACCATTTGCCTGGTGTGAAAATGGGAAACCACGGAAAACCATTTTCAGGGCTGCCGACAGTGGGGTTCGAACCTACTATCTCCCGAATACTGGACACTGGCCGCATTTAAGTGACTGCGGCTATCGAGCTCGAGTTAAAACAGAAGACACTTTGCGTTTTTAAGGGCCGATGACCTTAAAACAGCAATCATCATCATCATTAACACGTATAAAAATTCAAAAAATGCTTGTTTTATATTCATCACTACTGAAATATGAAAAAAATTCAATCAAATTAGTTATTTCATTTCCACACTCGTAGAGCTATACGTGTAGCTCTTGGGCCATGGAGTAAGGAAGTAGAGTTGTGAGGATGAAATAATTCAAGTTGGACGTATGTCTTGTACATACAATAAATTGAATTGAACATGTTAGTAAATACCTGAACGCACAGAGAGATAACCGCAGCAACAACACAGACCCCAGAGTAGGCCCGCAGAACACACCACCCAGGACAGAGACCCCCCCAAACACCCCGTTTATTGAGTAAATGTTCGTGGTACGATGCTGACATAGTACAATGTTGACATACATACCTGGGTAAATAAATAAACAAACAAACAGATAGAAGTAGTTGGCCTTGAACTTGCTGTGCCGAGTGAGACGAGTTCTTAGTCCAGATATGTGAACAAAACAAGCACTGAGGTCATTGACCATGCTACACTTTTAAAGGCTACAGAGCAGATTAAAGGCGATCTATCACATGGCCGAACTTAAACATGTAACAGAACGTAAGATGTAACTCTGTCACATGAGAAACGAAACACACCCGGGCTGGGGAAACAAACACAGATCTTGCAGCACTGTCTTGAAGCACAGGACAGAAACATAGAAGTATACCGACACACGACACAAAAGTTGAATTAAAGACGGAAAAAGTATTGTGTCACATGAAGCTAAACTAAATAAAAAAATAATAATATAAAAATAACAATAATATTAATAACAAAACATCAAATATGAATAACAAGTATACGACTTAAAAGGAGAGTAAAAAGAGGAATAAGACGAAAGTATGAACAGGTGAATAATAATAATAATAATAATAATAATAATAATAATAATAATAATAATCAAACGAGAAAAAAGAGTAATAAGAAGAAGTTCAATATGAGTAGTAGCAATAATAATAATAATAAGACTGAATAATAATAATAATAATAATACCGGTAATGTTATTTGCTTTACGTCCCACTAACTACTCATACTGTTTCTGGAGGCGCTGTAATTTAGTCCCGCAGGAGTTATTTTTACGTGCCAGTAAATCTACAGACACGAGGCTGACGAGCTCCTTCGAATGCCACCGGACGGACCCAAGATCGAACCTGCTAAGTTGGAAACAAGAAACCAGTGCTTTAAACGTCTGAGCAAGTCAGACTGGCCACTTTTATTTTGCTTTATTTTACTATTACACATATGCTTTTCGTTTGCAAGCACGAAATAATAATGTAATTTTTTACGTCCCAATAACTACTTTGGCGGGTTTTGGAGATGCCGAGGTGCTGGAATGTTGTACCGCAGGACTTTTTTAATGCAAGTAAATCTACAGACACGAAACTGGCGTATTTCAGCACCTTCAAATACCCCCGAATACCTCCATCGAACCTGCCAAGATGGGATCAGAATACCAGCGGTCTATCGTCCGAGGTACTCAGCCCGGCATACGTTGGTCGTGCGGTTAGGGGCGCGAAATTGTGAACTTTCATTGGGAAGATACTGGGTTCGAACTCCACTGTCGACAGCCCTGAAGATGGTTCTCCGTGGTTTCCCATTTTCACATCACGAAAATGCTGGAGCTGAGCCTCATTTAGGTCACGAACGCTTCCTTCTCACTTCTACCCCTTTTCTGTCCCATCGTCGCCATAAGACCTATCTGTGTCGGTGCGACTTAAAGCCAATTTTGAAAATCATCATAATTTGGACATTATACAACTGTCGAGATCCATAGTTATAAACGATGAGAAGTATTTTCTAGGCAGACATTGTTGGCGAGTAGTCAATAATAATAATAATAATAATAATAATAATAATAATAATAATAATAATAATAATAATAATAATAATAATAATAATAATGGTATTTGCGTTACGTTTACGGTTTTCGGAGATGATGAGGTGCCGGAATTTAGTCCCGCAGGGGTTCTATTTACGTTCCACTAAATCTACCGGCACGAGTGTGACGTATTTGAGCACATTCAAAAACTACCGGACTGGGCCAAGTTCGAACCTGCGAGGTTGGAGTCAAAAGGCCAGCACCTCAACCTTCTGAGCCACACAGCCCGACAGGAGGCACGAAATTTAGGTACGTTTAATTTATTTATTTGTATAACATGTCCATTATTCGTTTGAAGTAAAACGTTGGCTGTGCTTGCCTAATTCAATTCAATCCCATGCTTGCTTTCGTTGGCGTAAAGACATAGGTTTTCAGGTCATTTCCATACTCACTAGACCACGGGGCTGACGACCACAGATATCCCAATCCCCTAAGTGACGTAACAGCAAATGAACCAGTATTAACGCTGACAATTCGATACAGCTCCAGGGTCCGAAACCGATAACTAGGGTTGTCTGACGGAAACTAAATACTAACAACAAAACCAGTCTGGCGAGAATGTAACGTAACATGGTGAACACCGGTAGCAGCCTTCAGCTGTTATCGTAGTTCAGTTGCTCGTAAACATAAAACCAGTTTGGCAAGTATATTACGTAACATCTCGTGGCATTACAAAGGTAGTGTTCAGCTATTTCAGTAGAACCAGTTTGGTACGGATGGCGCGTGACTTGCCTGTTGTCAACGGAAAGCTATTCATTCGCAGAACGAGGCATACTACCTATTCTAAAAACATCATATCACTTTGCTCTCGAAAATAACTTCCGCGGATTACTAAAAGTTTGATATATAGTGGTTCGTCACATCGTTCTCTATTGCTACAAGAAATATCTGCACGTATACACCTAACACCCTGTATGTCCGCAACCCACTGCATGCTATTGGTCACTGGATCTTGAGTGGAGTTCTGACTCAGTGATGGGACATTTATGTTCCCCTCCCAGCTGTCTCGTGTACCGTAGCAGTTAAGACACTCTCCGCGTCAGTGTTGGGAGGTGTGCGGCTAGTTTCCTGTTGAAAGTTGTTTACAAGCAGGCTCTCTGTTCCTACAAGGCTATCTATCTTCGGTTGAGTATTGACAGATGTTTGTTGTTGCTCGTGTGTGTCCGGATTTGACTGCTGTGTTTATTGTTGTGTACATATTGCAGTTGGTGAGGCGACCGGGCTGACTGGTGTCGGTGAGACGACAATGAAGTGGCTAAGCGAGTCATCCGTGTGTTGTTGTTCTGCCGCTTTTGGTTGGATTGGGACAGGGTTTTCTACGTATAATATGCTTGTAGACATCCTCCCTGACTCGAGTGCATCCGGCGAGTCACTGTTGCAGTCTATATTGGCAACTATCTGACTGAGGAGTCTAGGCCCGGATTTATTGCCATTCTCACCTCGCCTTACGGGACAGTCTTGTCTGAAATGATCTGTAGCATTGCAGGAAAACAGGATTTCGGTTTCCCGTCGTATACTACCTGCGTCCTGTAGCCCTCTATAGAGACAATGGGAGGTATGGCAGTTTTTAGCTCTATACGCATGGCCCTTATTCCACTGTATATATTATAAATATAGGTTGAGGACCACCTCTCATTCTGGATTTCCCTTACCTTCCCATACTTGCTGAAGAAAGACAGTATTCTTTCATTTGGCATTTCTATTGGGAAGTTCATGATTCTCACTAATTTGCTATCCACGTCTGCACATGTTATCACCACATCAGATAGAGAGCCATTAAATTTTCTTACCTGTGAGTGTCCATTGGTCATGAGTAAGATCTTCTCCATTAACAGTTTACTGGTTAACTTGATGTAGACTGCTGTTTCCAAATTGTCAAGTTGTATGGCCTCCAGTTGGTCGACATTTCATTTTAAAGTTTGCTGGATCCACTCGTGCATTTCCGCAGGTCCAGGTTTATTGGCCTTGTCGGGGGAAGAACATTTAATTGTTCTTTTCCTGATGCCGGTTGTTGCAATATTCACTATGCGTTATTACACTAGAGAATAATAGAAAACCACACGTCACACGCAATGAGGCAGAGTCGCGCGAACCGTCCTCTGTCCCAGCTCAAGCCGGACTGAGATTGGTCACAGGGGTGCCTGGTTCTATTCCCGACAGGGTCGGGAAATTTAACCGTAATTGGTTAATTCCCCTGACACGGGGACTGGGTGCATATGGCGTCTTCATCATCATTTAATCCTCATCACGATGCGCATGTCACCTACGGGAGTCAACTCAAAAGACCTGCACCTGGTGAGCCGAAGTATACGGACACCTTCCGGCACTGAAAGCCATACGCCATTTCATTTTCAATGTATTTTTATAAGGGACTTTTCTGAGACTGAATATTACCACCAGTTTTACTGTGCTGTTTCTTCCGTGAGAAGGAAATCATAGCAATTTCAGAGATTGCCTCGTAACTTGTTTTCAACATTAATGAGCTAAGGTAATCTTACCGTGAGTGAAAATCTCTAATTAACTGAGTGATTGGGTTATCGAGTTATGTGCTTGTCTTTGATAAACGAAAGTCTTTGAAGCTCTCTGCACCCTAGTTACTGCTTCTCGTGTATTGCTGTTAATTGGAAACCCTTTAGTCGAACAAATAATAAAATTATATCGAATTTCGTTTGTGTATGTTGTTGTTATCTTCAGTAGGATCAGATCATGTACCTGAGTGACCTCGCCGTTGGCTTACCCTAAGGTTCATATCCTGGGTGGTACACCACATAAAGATTAAAACATATTTCTGTAATATTCCTGTGGTTTGTATTCGATTTTGAACTTTAGCTACTATTATTTAAAATCTCAAGATGAACAATCACGTAAAAGTAATAGCTAACTAGATCTTGCACCCAAATCCTCACTAGAATAAATTGCAAATCTAACTGTATTGGAACATCTTTGTTTCTAACAAGAGTTCAAAGGGAATCCAAACAAAATCTTAAAAGAGTCTGTATTTTATACATTAATTTGCTGCACCTACTTACATTACATTTTAACTATTTTGTTACACACGTGAAATGTAGAGAGATAGATATAGATAGATAGATAGATAGATAGATAGATAGATAGATAGATAGATAGATAGATAGATAGATAGATAGATAGATAGATAGATAGATAGATAGATAGATAGATAGATAGATAGATAGATAGATAGATAGATAGATAGATATTTACCATGACTGTTGTAATTTTTTGATGGGTGGTGTATTCTAACTTTTGTGTTTTTGGAAAAAGCCAGAACAATTTATAACTTCCACTAAAACAATACTGCAGTTTCTCGAGGTTGTGCAACTATTTTTGGCACACCTCCAAGCAAAGTGAACTGCATGTACATTTACAACCACATACCAGCACTTCTGCCCATCCCCAGAACTGATCTCGAGCCTCCGAGAATGAAAGCTAATAGCACTAAGCGTTATACTACTGGCATGAACGTAACTCCACTGTTGTTCAGTTTCATTTACGATTGTGACATTGTCGAAGCTGCTGAGGAATGGGTTGTGCTTCGTGATGATATTGAGAGTACAACTGATATGTCTAGATGTTATGAAATACGATACTCATGGGTTTAGTCTGCTGTAATAGCACTTCTGGCTCTCTGAGGGAAGCAATGGAAAATAATGTCTTGACCACATCCTCAGGTTACGTATATTAATTGCGAAGTTAGTATTACAGTATATAAAGTTTATTGACATAATGAGCTGCACCACCTCAGAACGAGGATACGAGGCAAGGCAATTCATTTGTTTTCAACTCTTGCGGAAGTGTTCTTCTTCCTAATAATAATAATAATACTAATTGCTTTACGTCCCACTAACTACTTTTACGGTTTTCGGAGACGCCGAGGTGCCGGAATTTTGTCCCGCAGGAGTTCTTTTACGTGCCAGTAAATCTACCGACACGAGGCTGACATATTTGAGCACCTTCAAATATCACCGGACTGAGCCAGGATCGAACCTGCCAAGTTGGGGTCAGAAGGCCAGCGCCTCAACCGTCTGAGCCACTCAGTCCGGCGTTCTTCTTCCTAGCGCCCTACACACTGTATATTGCGTCTTCAAATATTGTATCATTTACGTTCAATGAGCAATATCCGAAGCAAATTTCACATACGAATTCGAACCTATTACAGTAAATTATAACATTACTTTAAATATATTCAGCATAGGAATTAGTATTGAGAGACAGTATAATTGTGTTGTACATTATTTACAATTTGAGTAATAAAGAACTTCTAAAATAATCATACAGAGCTATTCTGATTATATAGACATTTCCTGCTCCACTGTATGAAATAACATTCCTTACAGGTTTCGAATTCGTTGCTCTAAACTTCAGTGACCTCCATGAAAATTACTTATCTTCTGGGGCTGACAATCGTGTTGTTTCGTCCGTTATAAGAACAGTCAGCACGACCATCATCTTACTCATCTGTATATCCTGCTACCCTAAGTGATTTTTAAGTCATATTAAGAACAATATAAATATCTCTCTTCTAGGTTGATATCATCGTGAAAAATATTACATTGTGAACCGATTTTGAAAATCATTTGCTTCTCATTAATCCAATATTCTGTTTTTAATATCTCACTTTTTGATACTGTGCACAATTTGATGTGAGCAAGCAAAATAAGCAGCAGGTACCACTGATATAGTGGCGGATCTAAGCTACTTTGAATGGTAGGGCAAGACCATAAAAGATGAAAGCATAGAGAATTATAAAGAAGACTCGGCATAGTTCATAGAACTCCAAGAATGTGAGAGTTTTTCTTGAAGTAAGACTGCAATCCTACAGTAGGACCTTTTCCGACTAGCGTGTAAATTAAGATCTTGTTTATTACATTCTACTGTTTATTTTCCTAAAAAATCATCTTGAACCTCTCATTTGACTTAATTTAGGTATTAGATTGCATTACATTTAAGTCCTTTCGGCTAAATGGTTCATGATTTTATTTTGCAAACCACTGAAAATATTACATTTAAAAAACAGGTAAATTTTAAAAATGAGGTATATTTTTGCTTTAACCTAATACAATTTGTAAAAAGTATGTCCATAGAATTAATTAGCACTTACTTCTTTATTAATGCGTAATATTAAAATATGTTATGTTGCTAAACTTTCCACCTATTTATTACATGTAAAAAACATGAAAATATATTAGCATCTTGTCTGAGGTGCGACAGAAGACTTATTCGCGTGTCAACTAGTGGCACGCGTGTCGTAGGTTCGCCATCCCTGCTCTAGAGTTTACGTTAGTGAATAGTTGCGTTTGGAGAGATATTTGTACTACAAAATACGCCTGGAATACCTTGAAATACCATAAACGACATCATAAGAAGCATCATCAAAGACTCTTTAAGCCTTCTGCACCTTCTTCTTCTTCCCCCGCTTTTTCCACATCTGTGTGGTCACGGGTGAGAAATGTATCACACATGTGGATTTAGCCAAGTTTCATGAGCGGATGCCCTTCCTGACACGGACCCTATATGGAGGGATGTAATTACTATTGCGTGTTTCTCTGGTGTTTGATAATGTAGTGTGTTATCTAAAGAGGAAAGTGTTGGGACAAACATAAAAACGCAGTCCCCGGGCCAGAAGAATAAATCCAACGTGATTTAAATCCCCGACCCGGCCCGGAATCGAACCCGGACTCTCTGAACGGAATGCCTCAATGCTGACCATTTAGCCAATTAGTCGAACGTTAAGCATTCTGCACCTTTCAATTTCATAGTTGTTAATCTAGGCCATTTTTTGTGATAATCCGCTATGAATGTGTTTCATTCCGTAAAGTATGAGTCCAAGCAGATTTTTATCTGTGCATATGAATAATTCAAGTTTTCCAAGTTGTAATATTACATCAACTAGCGTTTTTGTAAAATGCAGGATTCTTATGGACACACACAGTACGTGTGATGGTTGGTGTTCTTAAAATAGATTACTCGCGCAGCTTTTTGTGATATATGGGCTCCCTAGTGCTGAATCGGTAGACCTCGGTTATCTTCGAGATTCGTATTGGCTACTTTTGATACACAGAGTATGAATCGCTTATGGATCGCTGTGAGACATCTGGCGTACACTTTACGTACTAGTACTGTTGTTGTTTACACAGCAAAGCCAAACTATAGAATTCATGCTAGGAACAAGATTCACATCGAGAAATATTATATAAAGTGAGGGTGACACAGTTCTTGTCTTAAGATAATAAAGGTTTAGAAAATTCATATCGATCGACCATATTATCGATTCAATCCAGATTTCATTTCCATTCAGTTGGTAGTATTATCGGAACCGGGAGAGCTCCCTGCTTACTTCTCACCCCCGTAACACCAAATATCACTAAATGATGCGCGAATAATACATATGCTCGTTTGAAGAAGAAGTTTGAAGATTTTTATAATGGTTATGAACATCTTAAGTTAAAGCATAGTGCTACTGGCACTAGATCTACCACTGTATTGACAGCAAAAGGAATTTAGTGCTGTTATTTCCATTAACTTTTCTAACGTTGTGTGGAATACCATTCGGGATACAAACTTTACTGTGGGATTGTAACAGAATATTATTCAAACAATGTGCGATATAAAAATGCAAAATTACTCCCTTATTGCTACTCGGCTCCGTATTTAACCAGTTTATTCAGAGATAAATGTACTCCGTTTAAAAATATGTATTGTTTGAGTAAAGAAGTCAGTTGGCTTTTAATTTTAAATTATTGTACTTTAATCTAATTAAAGTGTATTCTTGTGCGGATTTTCTGAACAAACTTTTAGGTTGTTAGTTGATTACAGCCGAGCTGTGTGGCTCAGACGGTTGAGGCACTGGCCTTCTTACCCCAACTTGGCAGGTTCTACCCTGGCTCAGTATGTCAACCTCATGTCGGTAGATTAACTGGCACGTAAAAGAACTCGTGCGGGACTAAATGCTACCACCACGGCGTATCCGAAAACCGTAACAGTAGTTAGTGGGACTTGAAAACGTTTTTCTTTTTAGAATTTGCTTTACGTCGCACCGACGCAGATAGGTCGTATAGCGACGATGGGATAGGAAAGGCCCACAAGTGGGAAGGAATCGGCCGTGACCATTATTAATGTACAACCACAGCATTTCCGTGGTGTGAAAGTGGGGAACCACGGAAAACCATCTTCAGTGCTGCAACAGTTGGGTTCGAACCCACTATCATCCGAACGCAAGCTCACAGCTACGTGATCCAAACCGCGTGACCACTTGCCCGTTGTAAACGCAAACAACATTATTATTATTATTATTATGTTTATATTGATTACAGTTGATGATATTACCTTGCCATTTCATTTCAACAACTCAGAAGGTTTGACCTTCTTCACTTGAATAATAATAATAATAATAATAATAATAATAATAATAATAATAATAATAATAATAATAATATAAACTACTTTTCCGACTATTTAAGGGAATTGTCAGGGTAACGAAGAAATTGGGGAAAGGTCAAGAAGAAGAAGAAGAAGAAGAAGAAGAAGAAGTAAAAGAGGAATAAGATGTTTATAATCATGTCCTTGAACTTCTGTCAGTTTTAACAGAGACCAAATCGATGATGATTTGCCCGATTGCAGGATTCGTTCATGAGTCAGTAGCCTACTGATTTACCGCACATTTAAGTACTCTCAAATACCACCCAAGAATTCCTGGCCTTCCAATCACTTTGTCTATAGTGAGAAATGAGTTGTGGCCTGAATTTAACATTGAAGTACCGAACACGTAGCCGCGTGGTTTTGGTCACGTACCTATCAGCTTGCATTCGGTAGATAGTGGGTTTGAACTCCACTGTCGGTAGCCCTGAAGATGGTTTTCCATGGTTTCCCATTTTCACACCAGGCTAATGCTCGCGCTGTACCTTATATCAGGCCACGGCTGATTCCCTCCCACTCCAAGCCTTTTCCTGTCCCATCGTTGCCGTAAGCAGATTGTGAAAAAAGAAATGAGGGATAAGCATTAATTTGAGGTGTTCCTTAAATTGCTTGAAACATTTCATTTTACATTGTGAGGAAAAAGTACTAGTTTCGATTATATCTGTCAGAAAGCATGAGAAAAATACTACTACTCGAAGTTTTCATTCTTCCCCTGAAAAGGGCAGGCGGGCCACTTCTCATGCCAGGAAATGCGGTACGGTGATTTGTGATTTGGGGATGGATGAGGTGGGCGTGACCGTGGCCTTATAGCAGGAGAATGGAAAACCACGGTAAACTATTCTCAGGACAGCCGACGTTAGGTACCAGCCCCAATCTCTCTCTTCCGAATGCCGAAGTGTACAGCCACGGTAGAGACGTAGCCACCGGACCTCTGCTTGCTTGGTCGGTCGGAATGCAGAGTTGTAGGGCCACCGACCAGCCTGTGCACCCGCCGACTCAACAAAAACTTAAAATATCTTAGCATTTAAAAGAAAACATTGTGACAGGAAATCGACGAATTTTTGGCATATTTTACAAAAATATCCGAAAATATGGGTTTTAAGCGGGCGAATGCCTTCTAAAAACGTTTACAGAAAGGAACTAGATTGAAAAGTAGACGAAAAGTAGATCAGTTGGACTGATAATGCAGCTACAGTAGCGTCACAAACTTGAACCTTCCGTGCTGGTCCCTTGTAAACACAGCCCTGAGAGATATTCCGCTGTATTCCAGTTTCAACAACGTAAATTCTTGATTGGTACCTTATTAAGACCACCGGCACTTATTTCCAAATCCTAGCCCTTTCCCACTTTTACTTCGTCGAAAAACCTTCGATGTGTTGGTGCGTTGTTAACCCACTAGCGTTACATATAAATCTCTCATCGATTTTGTGATCCAGACCACCGACCCCAAATTCAAAGAAGTATTGCCTCAAAGTAGAAGTAAATTAATTTCAATTATGGTGTCTCAATCATCCGCTGAAATGCCATAATACTCGGGAGAAGACGAGAGATCAGTATCAGTAACATCGCTTCGTTCGGAGAGATTAGTTTACAACTAGGCAGTCCTAATTGATTACAATCCATTAGGACCCTCCTCCTCCAGCACTTCTGAGCTCACAGATCCATTACTGTGAGTGGCGGCTCGACGAGTAATGTATGTAGCTGCAACTTAGTCATCAAGTCGCGTAGTTCTAACATCGATCTGCTTCTTCCTCGACTACAAATTCAGATTCAGGACGAGATTCTTGCTGTTGACACCGATATGCACTGCCTGAAGATAAAGAACATTCCTAATTTCATTGACGCACCAGAGAATGAAGGGGCCAAGATTTGTTGTAATATGGTAATTGTTATTTCAATCTAGGAATTTGAAAATACAGGATGTGTTTTCAAATGTTTCTATATAAATATTTGAGAACATTGTATGGTTCTTAATTCGTAAATATTCACAGAAGTATTGCTCAATATATACAGGGTAGTCAGAAGCAACGCGAGCTGGGTGTATAAGCGTTAGAAGGTTGGTCATACTGATAAATAATTTGAAAGAAATAATTCGATATCTCGCACCGTTGTCAATTTATCAGCCGCTGAAGTTAGCCAGTCACATCACTTCACGGGCGAATTCAAATGGGCTTCGCGCGGCAGTGTTGCTATATCTGTGGGTGGCTTAAAACCGGCTTGAGAGTACCAGTCGAAAAATAAACCTTCGCCAGGGGAGGGGTCTGAATACAGTCCTCCAAGCTGACAGGATCACGCCAAAGCAAGTACGCTACGGTGTCACTGGCTGGAACCAACGGCGTGTTTGTGTTTGATGTTGATTTCTGGGCATGGCTCACAAGCCGTTCTTAATTCACGTACAGATTTACCAACAGTGACGAGTATAGCCCGTTTGAATTTGCCTGCAAAGCGATCTGACTGCGTAACTTCAGCAGCTCCGAACACAGAGAATTGGAATGGGTGAAGCTTTATCTGATCCTGTAATCGTTAAGAGGCTGTTGTTGGCTAGTTGCTTTACGTCGCACCGACACAGATAGGTCTTATGGCGACGATTGGACAGGGAAGGGCTAGGAGTGGGAAGGAAGCGGCCGTGGCCTTAATTAAGGTACAGCCCCAGCATTTGCCTGGTGTGAAAATGGAAAACCACGGAAAACCATTTTCAGGGCAGCCGACATTGGGGTTTGAACCTATTATCTCCTGAATACTGGATACTGGCCGCACCTATCATTAAGAGAGCAATTCCTCAAGTCAGTATTATTGGTCCTTTATGTTTCCTTATTTATATAAATGATAGCACTTTAGTGTTGGAAAGACTCACTTCATACCATAGTCATTGCGGGATTCCGTCGTGAGCATCAAAAATAATAGCCTGTTTCTGTGTGTGTGTTAATTGCATTAAAGAAGCATAATTTATCTGAGACTGCTTATGTACATTATGGGTAGAACTGTCGGTAAGTTTATGTACGGACTGATTTCCTTAGTAAGAAGCCATTTGTTTGAGTATGGAAGGCTTTGAAGCTTCCTTGAATTACGATGTTCAACTGTTGGTTATTAATGCCCTAACGGTATTTTACACGCAGAATAGGAAATAATAAAGTTCACTGTAAGTAAATAATATTATGTCGAGTCCATCCTCCAAGTTTACACTGAGTCGTAATACTCACATTTAGTCTAGTATTTATGTTGCGAAAGGACTTGAAGTGTGTATAATTAGATAAAAAGTAACACACATCAATAACACATCTGTATTCATTCACAGCCACCTCGATCCTTCCCATTATTTCTTTCGTCTATGTACAATTCCCCGTCTGCATCAGTCATTGTTTTGAGCCATTTCTGATATGCCTTAACCTTAAAAACTGCCCTTACTTCATCATTCCACCTGGATGTTCTCTTTTACCCATCTTTACACACAGTTGTTTCCAGGCATTCCATTGCTGTTTCTATTGTATCATCTTGTATGTCATCCATTCTCTTTCTATATCCTTAACCTTATTACTGTGTACTGTTTAGTTGCATTCGTTCGAATCCCACCGTCAGCAGCCGTAGAGATGATTTTCCCTAGTTTCCCATTTTCACACCAGAAAAATTCTAGGGATATACCTTACTTCGTGCCACGGTCACTACCTTCCTAATCGTAGCCTTTTTCCATCCTTCCGTCACCGAAAACCTGCGATGTGTTAGTGCGACGTTAAATAAGTAGCCAAAATCTACTGTTTGGAAATTTTGAATAATCATATCCATGTATTGCTGACTAATTTCCTCATCCTGGTGATTTTCTAGACTTATCCGTCTGTAGACTGATTTCATTTTCTCTATCCTAGGCCTAGAGATACTTAGTTCATGCAGATCAGATAGTGGTCTGTGTCATCAAAAATTCCCTGAATACTCGCACATTCCTAACAGATTTTCTGAATTCAGAATCGGTTATGATATTGTCTATTGTGGATCTAGTGCCCCTACCCTCCCATGGGTAGCCTTATGCCTTATGTTTGAAGAACGTATTCGTAAATGCTAATCCCATACTAGCATAGACGTCTAACAAACGCTTCCCATGACTATTAGCTTTCATACCATCCCATATCTTCCCATCATCATTTTGTACCCTTCAGTTCTATTTCCAAATCTTGCATTGAAACCGGCCATTATTACTCTTCTATCCTTGCTGTTGACCCTCACTATGATATCACTCAGTGCTTCGTAAAAGGTGTCAACTTCATCCTCATCTGCACCCTCACATGGTGAATACACTGAGACAATATTCTCGTCCTAATTCCTCGAACAGTCAAATCTAGCCACATCATTTACATGTCAAACAGAAAGTACGTTGCTTTCAGTGGTATTCCTGATGAGCAATCGTCCCTCTAACTCTGCCCTTCCCTTTTCTTAACACCTGCTAAGAATACTTCATAATATCCTATCTCCTCCTCGTTATCTCCCCTTACCGAGCTCGATAGTTGCAGTCACTTAAGTGCGGCCAGTATCCAGTATTGGGGAGATAGTAGGTTCGAACCCCACTATCGGCAGCCCTGAAGATGGTTTTCCGTGGTTCTCATCTTCGCACCAGGCAAATGCTGCGGCTTTTCCTTAATTAAGGCCACGGCCGCTTCCTTCCCACTCCTAGCCCTTTCCTGTCCCATCGTCACCATAAGACCTATCTGTGTCGGTGCGACGTAAAGCAACTAGCAAACAAACAAAACACTCCCCTTACCCGAATATCATTAACTCCTAACTCATCTAGACGCATCATTTTTGCTGACTCAGCCCATTCTACTTTGTTTCTTTCATAAGCCCCTAATATGTGCAGTGCATGCAGTGAGTGTGGTAAAAGTATCCGGTATCAACACTGATGAACATGGAGAGTTATGTTATTTGTTTATCGCGTGGCATTTAGTGCCGGGAGTGTCCGAGGACATGTTCGGCCCGCCTAGAGCACGTCTTTCTGTTTGACACCAATGGGCGACCTTTGCCTCTGGATATGGGATGATGATGATAATGATGATGAGGTAGGGAGAGGGTAAAACCCGGTGCCGGCACGTAGCATACTCCTGTCGAACAACACCAATGGGTCTGCTCATAGGTTCCAGTTGTATGCTTGTCAAATTTGAGCATGGCCTATCAACTCGTTTTCCGTGGAAGGACAGAGACAATGAGGCCAAGGATAAAGCATGCGCCAAAGCACAGAAAAATATGTTTTCTCTAAAAACTATTAGAGGTGCAAAGAAAATGCATTAAAACTTTTCTCTGGGAAACTCGATTTAAACTACACTTGATGCGCTCCGTATTTCAATAGGACTAACCTTTCAGGCAGTGTATTTTATTTTATGGGTCCCAAGCGTACGTTATCTTCTAACTTGCTTCACATTTTCTTTTACTACATAGCTCACTTAAAATATAGGGAGATA
The DNA here is from genome assembly GCF_040414725.1 of Anabrus simplex. Classification (NCBI taxonomy): domain Eukaryota; kingdom Metazoa; phylum Arthropoda; class Insecta; order Orthoptera; family Tettigoniidae; genus Anabrus; species Anabrus simplex. The sequence goes on along the minus strand of NC_090265.1, from coordinate 582,590,643 downwards.
GAAAGTGTCCTTAACGAAAGGAATCAGCTATAAGTTTGCCAAGTTGGTGCTTCATCAATTCCGTAGTGTTTATAATAATAATAATAATAATAATAATAATAATAATAATAATAATAATAATAATAATAATAATAATAATAATAATAATAATAATGGAATGAGGCATTCTTAGGAAAATATATGGTCCCATTCATGTAAATGGCATGTTGATTAAAAGAAAAACTACGATCTGCACACATCAAGAGATTATATTTAGTGACACCGTACGTAGGAGACGCTTGAAGTTCTCTGGTCACATCTGTGGTATGGGCAATAATACGTTTACTAATATTACTATTTACTATAATCAATTTAAAGAAGTTCAAGATCAACTGGTTGGAAGAAATTAATCAGGATTTACAAGAATAAACGTCACAGACGATGCTATTAAAAATCGAGAAACATTTGGAACCCTGTCATGAATAGTATTAACACCAGTATTCAGTTCACTATGGAGACAGAAAACGAGGGAAAGCTCCCTTTCCTCGATGTTCTGGCAATGAAGACTGCCGATTTAAACTTGGGACACACAGTATACCGCAAGCCGACCCACACAGACCGCTATCTTCAAAAGACGTCCAACCACCACCCAAGACAAAAATACGGACTGATTAAGACGCTAGCCGACCGTGCTAAGAGAATTTGTCAACCTCAGCACTTAAACGAAGAACTCAGCCATCTCAACAGGGCCCTACTCAATAACGGGTACAGCCCTAAAGATATTCAGCGAGTACTCCATCCCAGACGTCCAACAACCAAGAAAAAAGAAGAGGAGCGGCCGGCAGCTAAAGCCTTTCTGCCGTATATCGAGAAAGCAACTGACAGAATAGGGAGGCTACTGGAGTCCCATGGGGTTCAAATCATATACAGGCCGACGAACAAAATCCAGGAACTTCTTAGGTCTGCCAAAAGACAAGCGCCATCCTCTCTCCACAGAAGGTGTCTACAAGATCCCGTGCAGCTGCGGCCAGGTATAGATAGGCACTACCAAACGCAGTATCGCCACACGACTGAAGGAGCATAACAGACATAGCCGGCTGGGACAGACAGATAGATCGTCAGTCGCTGAACACTCGCTGCTAGCAGGCCATGACGTACAGTACAGCAACACCGAAGTACTGTCAACTACTGTGTCTTATCACGCCCGGCTACAGAGGGAAGCCATTGAAATCCTAAAGCACACCAACAGCTTCAACCGTAAGGAGGAATCTGAACGGGTAAACAAAGCCTGGTTTCCAGTCTTGAAAGCTCTAAATCCTGAAGGACTCGATAGCCGTGCCAAGCAACGGGTGATCAGCTGCCTGTCTCCGCCAAGGCAGGTCAATGTACACCGGGCTCCCTAACGCTTCAACCATTGGCCGAAGAACAGCCAATCAGCGATCGGCCCCCACCATGGCGGCCAATAGGCGAGCAGCGTACCGTATCCTGCACTATAGAAATAGGTGGAATTACAACAGCACTTCATTCCACCCTTATCACTCCCCTCCGTAATAAGTCACTCCAGATCATCCTCAACAAACTAAAACATTCCGACATTCCACCCCCAATCTTAATAAATCCTGCAGATAACTCCCTATGTCAAGACGACCACCCCCCCCCCCACTCACACCAGCAATCAAACCAGATCCAGATAAACCAAAACCACCAACACTCGCCACTCCGAAACTCAAACCAACCCGCTTCCCCCACCCCCTCCACCACCTCTGCCGCCCCCACCTACCAAATCCACCCAAGTTCAGACCAACCCTCCACCTCCTCAAACATATACAGGTTCTGGGCCTGACAACCCAGTTCCAAGCACACAGACCAAGGGCAGACGTAAAACATCTGCCCCCAAGTCTACACTGCCTCACGCCCCCGTCCTCCCACACACGCACACTCCTCAGTCGTCACAATGTGCTACAATTGCCTTAAACTAAATCACACCGCTGCTACGTGCACGGAAGCTACCCGCTGCAATAGGTGTGGTGGTGATCACCGCCACACAGATTGTAAGGTACCGAGGGACCAGGGGAAGCGTGCCAACTGCCAAGGCAGTCATACCGCCTCGTTCCCTGGCTGCCCATTCTTCAAAAGGGCAATTAGAGCACACTACAAGCACGCACAACACCTGCACGCCAGCAATAAACCACCTCCACTCCTAAGACAAGTCCTCCCCACCCCCCAGCCCCGCCAAGACAATGCAACCCTCCTTCTATCACTACTAAACCTTCTATCTCCTCTCCTCTCACTCCAAGCACCCGCCATGCCAAACAATCAAATCCTCCTGCATTAACCTGCCCCGCCAAAGAGACTCAACTCCTCATCCCACTACAGCCCTAATCAGAACCTAAATCCCAACATCTGCACCGCCAACTCAAATGTCAATCATCATTCTAACCTACCTCGTCCCAAGCGCTGTAACGTAAACAAGCGTCATGGTACTGAAGCAACATCAGGAGTGGTCAACATATGGATGGGTGACCCTCCTCTTCAGACTACGTTGGGCTCCGGCAACGAAGATTCAACGTCTATCTCCTCACAACCGCCCCGCAAGGGGCGCAGGTCACATCCTGACCAGTGAAGACATAATAACCGCTATACTAGCCACAAACCAACAACGCCATATTATCGAAGAAGAACTACATCAAGAGAAAGCACTCAAGGCCCGAAAGGGGTCGAAGGGCTAAAATACTCACGGTGTAAGGCCCCGCCTGCGCCAGTGAGAAAGGCTGCTTCTGCTGCTTCATTCCACTGAGAGCTTCGCTGCTAACGAAGTCAGTCGGAACCCTTGACAATGCCGAACGCAGTCTTCGGTGAAACGTCGGGACATTCACTCGCTCCTGGACCACGGCCTACAAGCCCGGAAAACGGACATGATTTGTAACGCCGGCCGTGAAAGCCTCAACTGCTACATTTGAAACACTCGTGGTAAAAGCTAAAAAGGTCACTGGAAAACAGTAGACAGAAGAACGCAAAAACAATACAGCGAATTCCTGAAGAGATTTTGGTAGCAGCAGAAGTAGAACAAGGGGAAGCCGCCAGAACAAGCTAACAATTTTAAACACGCTCTTTAAATGGGCATAACGAAGAAATAAATAAAGAAATAATAATAATAATAATAATAATGATAATAATAAACTTAATAATAATACTGTGCCTTTCACTTTTCTCAATGAAGTATGATTGGAACGAAAATGGAGTCTAAGGTGTGAGAACGTCAATGATAAAACATCAAAGCATTCCTAAATGTCCGACTCGTTGGCTGAACGGTCAGCGTACTGGCCTTCAGTTCAGAGGGTCCCGGGTTCGATTCCCGGCCGGGTCGGGGTTTTTAACCTTAATTGGTTAATTCGAATGGCACGGGGGCTTGGTGTATGTGTTATCTTCGTCATCATTTCATCCTCATCACGACGCGCAGGTCGCCTACAGGAGTCAAATAGAAAGACCTGCACTTGGCGAGTCGAACCTTTCCTGGGATATCCCGGCACTAAAAGCCATACGATATTTCATTTCATTTTCATTCCTAAATGTCCAAGGAATAATGTTTTCGTCAGGTACTTCAGGATAGAGAAGCATAGAAGGCGGTGACAAAGAAAGACGCGAGAAGATTGTTAAAATTTATTATTGAAAAATAACATTCGATTCGCACTGAAGGTGCAGAAGTAGAAGGTCACTCAAGACTGCTGAAGAGGAAGGATAATCAATGAAGCGAAAGTTAAAAACGCAAATATAATAAAATAATTGTCTACGAGTTATTTGCGAGACGCTGACGTGGATGGATATTCAGATCCGTAAAAATATGAAATTATTCCAGCAGACAGAAAGACTTCCGCATTACTACGTCACATTCTCCTTTCAAGACGACGAGTTAGCCGACGGAGCTTATTTTAGGAAGCTACATAATAATTATAACAAGAGCGCAAGACAGAAAAAACGTAATATCTTAGTCAAATGGAACTATTCACATACATACTGCAAATCCTAAGGCATTATATAATATTATTTTAGAGGAGCGGTATTCTTATATTATCCATAGATTGTAGCAGGCTGTGTCCTTAAGATGACGAAACTAACCATGCTGTCGTCTTATTCTGTTCTAACTGCGTAAGACGCCGAAGACATCAAGCACTAAAATGTGAAGGCAGAGCTACCTAGGTTATGGCGACACGAGATGACAAGTCCAGCTTATGATGACCGGCAACGACCCGAGATTGTCCCAGATATTCCCAAAAGGATGAGGGAAATGCCATGAACCAAGCCCGCATCTCTAACCACCAAGACATGTGATGACAACGAGGGAATACGGAGAAAGATAAGTCATTATGGTCATTAATGTATACAATATTTGTTTTCTTTTGGACAGTGCTATGCTATATTTTTATTCTCATTTATCAAAACGTGAACGAAGTGCTATCTTAAATATTATCGAAGAAGTGATGTTACATGAGAAGACAGTTCATATAGGTATGTTAGAGGTTCGTAGGTACTCATCTGACATAAATATCAAATCCGTTAAGTAGGAAGCAGTTAACCAGTGATGAGTTAATATTCCGTTCGCAATGCTGTCAGTATTGAGTAAGAGGAGGTTAAGATAATGAATACTATGCGACATTGTGGTAAACGTCAGGTTTATTTTAGGACAGATGACGTGAAGTTAAGAGGAAATTAGATCGTATATTGGATTTTCTTGAGAACTCGCTAGAAAAATATGATGATATTTTATGGAATTGTTGAAAGATTGAGAACATAATATGATAATAGAATGGAGGAGTAACGATGATAGTATGGTGTACGTTAAGTTAAAATGAATTAATGTGTGTATGGTAATGTGAAGTGTAATAGGAGATGAATAATGGGAAGTGAATTATTATATGCGAATAATGGTATAAGAAGATGATGAATAATGTTGGTGAAGATTATTGCTTCGATGTAGATGAAGTTACGGTTTAGTTTAGCGACGATATTATTTCAGTTTACGTATTTTTGAGATGAAAAAAGGTTATGATCTGTTCTCAATCGCCCTTTAATCTTTGGATAAGCCATATATAGCGTTGATTACGATCTTCATAATGTTCCTATGTTGACATTTACTTAGTTTTATTTGCTAGGGGCTTTACGTCGCACCGACACAGATAGGTCTTATGGCGACGATGGGATAGGAAAGGCCTAGGAGTTGGAAGGAAGCGGCCGTGGCCTTAATTAAGGTACAGCCCCAGCATTCGCCTGGTGTGAAAATGGGAAACCACGGAAAACCATTTTCAGGGCTGCCGATAGTGGGATTCGAACCTACTATCTCCCGGATGCAAGCTCACAGCCGCGCGCCTCTACACGCACGGCCAACTCGCCCGGTCATTTACTTAGTGCATCATTAAATAATTCCTGATAATAGGAGTGGCGCAGAATTAGTCTATACTTATATGTTTCTTCTAACCACAAGTATTCTCTCTTAGATTAGGAAAGCTCGGAAGCTTACTGTAGTACATTAATTTATATCACTGGTAACTGTTCTTCGAAACTGAAGGCTATTAGTAATTGATAGTATCTTCTTACAAGCTAGATCATTTGACATCCAGCATAATTGTGTTAAATTCCCGTCAAATATGGATGATAGCACAGTATTACGACATGTATAATCACCGTATGAGCACTTAAATTAATTTATAGCTACCCCAAGTGAATAATTTGAGTAAATATTAGTTATGATGTTTCAATCATATTATTACTTTTAAGGATGTAATGACGTAATGATTTACCTTTCTTCTCGTACGAGATGCGACACCAAGAATTTTGAAAGAATGTTGGGAAAGTGTACACAAGTGAACCATGTTAAATAACTTAAAATATATATTTTTTATATTTTTTCACAACCAAGTTTTTATCAATAATTGACCATGAACAGCTATATCCAAGTGATTCTATCGTACTGTGAGATAATTAATGAATGTTTGAGAAAAAGTTAGTAAGATTTTTGGGAATAATTTCACGCGATGATTGATAAGATGAAAGATGAGATTCTAGTTTTATTTATGATTTAATCAGACTTCGGAATCTGCGTCCGACACATTTAATAACTCTCAGTCAATACTGTAAATATTATAATTTGATGCTTTTTTTTATTCAGTTAGAGATCTCTAATTTTGAGTGCATTTCGAAGATTAATTGAAGAAGCACGAAGTCAACTATTCCTTACTTATCTTTTCAAGAAATAATGCATAACATACTAAGTATTTTCTTCAATTTTCTACTTTATTTTTAAATAAATATTATATTGTAAAACTTAATTTCTCTTTTAATGACTTCTTAGGATATGGATCTAGTTGTAAGTAATGCGTGTTTGAATATTAGGGTAGTCGCAAGGGTTGATTATTTGCGTATCCGTGTGAGTCGAATGCGAAGACTAACCAAATTACGGGTAGGAGACGTCCACTACGTAGGTTAGGGTTTCCTGCTAGTATAACCTGGTGATCCTTTCTCGAATGAGGGACCCATAGCCCATAACTTTAAAGTATCGAGAGGTTAATAGAATATTCGAGCTAGCCTGGATCTACGTGCGACTCGACCTGGACGCGGGAAAGGCGCAATACTACTACTACTACTACTACTACTACTACTACTACTACTACTAATATAAATAATAATAATAATAATAATAATAATAATAATAATAATAATAATAATAATAATAATAATAATAATAATAACCTTACTGGGATTAATAACGCTCCAATCCTAATCGCATTCAGGTGCTAAAAGGGGGATTGGATCACTTTATTTCAACATTCAGTCCTCTAACACGCATTTACCATGCTATTTTTATACAGAGTGTATCTGTGATAATGTAACAAACTTTCGAGGATGATGGAGGATGGCAAATGGATCAATTTGAGATCAGGAACCATAGTCCGGGAAGTTCGATTCAAACGTTATTAATAATCCAAGTTGTTTAACGTACGCCCGTTCTTAACAGACGCCGGGGTGTCGGAATGTCGTCCCTCAGTAGTCACCCCACTTGATTTCTTCTTTTGGGGCCATATGAAAAGCCTTGTGTATGAGACACCTGTCGAGACTGAAGAGGATCTCTTGGCAAGACTGCTCGCTTCCTGGGAGGCTGTTCAAACGACACCAGGGATTTTCTAACGGGTACGATAGAACTTTTGATTCGATCGTTTCCAGAATATGGTTCCTTATCTCAAACTGATCCATCTGCCGTCCTCCGTCATCCCTGAAAGTTTGTAACATCATCACGGATACACTCTGTATAACAGCGAGGGAGTTGGCCGTGCGGTTAGAGTCGCGCAGATGTGAGCTTGCATTCGGGAGATTGGAACCTCACTGTCGGTAGCCCTGAAGATGGTTTTACGTGGTCTCCCATTTTCACACCAGGCAAATGCTGGGTCTGTTCATTAACTAAGGCAATGGCCCCTTCTTTCCCACTCCAAGCCCTTTCCTCTCCCATCGTTGCCATAAGACCTACCTGTGTCGCCGCAACGTAAAGCAAATATTGTAAATAATAAAAACGTAAAATAATACCTAATTACAATAGAGATATATAAATATGGGTTAAAATAACACATCGTTTCTTTGAATGAAATGGAAATAAAAATTTACTTTATTTAAATATTTTTCTGCTATAAATTTGACACTCTTTTCTCATTGTCTGGGCGTGGAAAGAAATGAGAATGGTTAGGAGACCGAATGAGTCTGATGAAAAAGAGATGTTAGGTTTCCTCTATCTGTTCACCATTAACAGTCACCGTAAACCTGGTATTTAGTTACATACGAACTTATCCTCTCGCCCCCTCCCCACCCACTCTGACCTGTTATTGAAGAATCCATTCGTAACACAATCCCTAACATCCATTTCAAAATGGAGCGATCGTAACGGCTGATTGCTTTAATAGCTGGGTGTCATATATCCCGTATAATTCAACCCAGATCCATTTCTGATGAGACAGTGTTTGCAGAATGTCACCTGGTAAGGGATAGAATATGTTTGTTAATTTGACTTATTTTAGTCTAATAATCCTTGACCTTGACAACATGAAAGTGACCAAGGTATGAGCAATAGTTGTAATACCATTTCTTATGTAGACAGTTCCATACAGGATCGATTAGCGTGCGCAATTCAGAGGGCTTGGCAAAATGATATTATTAGCACATTCTGGCTCAGTGAGGAAAACAACGGGAATTTACCTCACTCCTCATTTCCTTAGTACTGTACCTTAGTGAAGCCTAGGCCATCTATGAAAGCCAATGGTAGAGATATTGGGGATCCAAGCAGATTTCGGCTCGACCGACCGACCGACCGACCGACAACCAACCAACCAACCAACCAACCAACCAACCAACCAACCAACCAACCAACCAACCAACCAACCAACCAACCAACCAACCAACCAACCAACCAACCAACCAACCAACCAACCAACCAACCAACCAACCAACCAACCAACCAACCAACCAACCAACCAACCAACCAACCAACCAACCAACCAACCAACCAACCAACCAACCAACCAACCAACCAACCAACCAACCAACCAACCAACCAACCAACCAACCAACCAACCAACCAACCAACCAACCAACCAACCAACCAACCAACCAACCAACCAACCAACCAACCAACCAACCAACCAACCAACCAACCAACCAACCAACCAACCAACCAACCAACCAACCAACCAACCAACCAACCAACCAACCAACCAACCAACCAACCAACCAACCAACCAACCAACCAACCAACCAACCAACCAACCAACGGGCAGGCAGGTAGACAACCAAAACAAACAAATAAACAAACAATATTTAGGCAGTACAGAAGGTATTACCAGTAACATAACTTTCAATGGTACAAATAGAAAAACAACTCGATTTATTTAACAGAATGTTAAAATCCAGCTTACATTGAATATGGTCTCAATATTCATATCATGTAAACCTTTGTATTATTGTTTTATAGTTAAAATATGTACCATACAGGATGGCTTACGTTAGTTCTTCGCCTCAGATACACTCTAACTTGCTGAAGACAATGAGAATGACATCAATTCACATAAATAATAATAATAATAATAATTATAATAATAATAATAATAATAATAATAATAATAATAATAATAAAGAATAAGAATAAGCATAAGAATAAGAAGAATAATATCGTGTTTGTGCCCCACTAAAAATTGTATAGTTTTAGGAGACGTCACATACGAGTTCCATTACGTGTGGGCGTGTTCGAGTACTTTCGACAACCACTGGAATGAGCCGGATTCAAGGCGAGTTAGCCTCTCAGTCCAAAGGATTAGTGTTACGAAAGTGTGGCTTCCTTGTTGTATTGCTCCTCTAAACCAGGGTTTCCCACACTTTTTGTCTCTGAAGCACCCTCAGAATATAGCATGAATGTCCAAGGAGCCCTTAGCCACAGAATACAATACTGCATTCAGCGAACAAAAACCAGAATTTTCTAATGATACCATGTTCGATTTTATTCGTATAATTTAGGACTAATATTTACTTTCGTTGGAAGTTTAATTTAATTGATTTATATAAATATTAATTCAAAAATGTACATAAATTATAAAATATTGCGACACTTGGCTAATAATAAAAAATTCATTTGTTGCGGTTGTTGGATCTGTTGGTGCAGTTTTCTTAAGACAAAGCGTTTTACAAGCGTAGTAATTCGAACTGAAGATCAGAATCTGCATTAGCTCTGTTTCTGTACTTCGTTCACATTTGAGTGATAGCAGAAGTGGTACACTCGTACAGGTATGTTATCATGAAAGGCATTAAACGCAGGATTTCCTTTCTAGAAATCGTGGGGTATAGAAACTGGCATGGCCCAAAAAGTCGGTCAGAGACGTAGAGTTGCGATACATTAATGGAACTTCCTGGAGAGAACTATGCCACTCCATCTCATTCTCCACCCATATCATATATCAATTTATTTTTCACTTTATCTCTGCCAAGATACTTGAGCTAGTTGATCTTCCTCAAGGGAGGGCAGATCACGTGCAGTTTCGAATAAGGGATTTATGATCGACGATATTTCCTCAACCAGAGGCGGAACATATGGTCTGGGTATGGATACTAGCAATTTCAATTGTCTAACAATTACATCACTTACACTACCTTGTAGTATTTCTTCTTTTTCCCACTGCTTTTTTTATTTGCTTTACGTCGCACCGACACAGATAGGTCTTATGGCGACGATGGGAAAGAAAAGGCCTAGGAATGGGAAGGAAGCGGCCGTGGCCTTAATTAAGGTACAGCCCCAGCATTTGTCTGGTGTAAAAATGGAAAACCAAGAAAAACCATCTTCAGGGCTGCCGACAGCGGGGTTCAAACCCAGTATCTCCCGGATGCAAGCTCACAGCTGTGCGCCCCTAACCGCCCAGCAAACTTGCGCGGTTTTCCTCTGCTAAGAGTTGAGAGTTACATATGCTGCATAGAAGTAATACAACAGTAAAGCATAGTTCCTAAATTTATTATAATGGCTTGTCAATTGTGTGTGTACAATAAAATGTCACTCTTCAAATACAACTTACTTTATTATTGCTGACCCCTTGGATTACTGTCGTGGCTCCCCCGGGGGTCCGCGAACCACAGTTCGGAAATGGCTGCTCTAAACAATAATTACCACCAGTGGATGAGGTCACAAAATTTAGGAGTGTTTATATGCGATAATTCCGTGTCCTTGTCTTCCCAACAGATTAGAGACATTCTGTCATTTTACCACAACTGGTAACGTAAATATTTTACACATACTCTGTCGTCAACGTATTTCCCTTAAATGGAGCTCATGCGAACTTCCTTAATTTACATTTATATGTTAAGAAATCTGCAGAACGAAATTATGCCCAGGCTGTACGTTAATTAAGGCTACGACCACCTCCTTCCTATCTTGTAGTCGCCATAAGACCTATCTATGTCAGTGTGACGTAAAGCCAATTATAAAAAGGAACCAAAAACCAAAATTATGTCACCCCAATATCCGTTAAGGCCGTTAACGTCTGCATGGTTGATAATCCTTCATCTCTTAAAGTAACAATCACCACCTGTGAAATCTCTTAGTCTGGGTGTCATTTTCCCTCTATTTCAAAATGTTTCGTTTTTAATGTGGGTGATAAGTCTTCAGTGTTTATGGTGCGAATGTCAACACCTAAGAGCTCCAAATATTCGTACATTTAGCGAGCTATCAGCTCACTGCAGTCCTGTCACGACCGCAGCTCTGTTTTTATGTGCGATAAGCCCGGTGATGATAGCGTTAGCCTTAACTGGGACGCGAGCAGATGAAACTTAACGCTGTTATTAAAATGTACTTTTATTGCTCTTCCAACAGCTCAAACGTAATGAATGCAACTTTCATCAAAAGTTATGAGCATTCAAAGATTATTCCTACTATTGTTTATTTTAGGGACTCGTAAAGCGCAGACATTGCCTCAGTGTAATCAGTGTAATTTGTGAATGATGTGTGATCCGTTGTATGTATTATGGTGCAACGTGCATATTACTGAATTTCATTACAACAACTTCGCCCCTGGGGTTGGAAAAGTTTCAACAATTAAAGTATAAAAATGCTTGTAGTTTTACGTGAATGTTGATATTGTGATTACAGTCACAAAATGTCCTGCTTAACGTGAAATACGTACCATTTTACTTCAAAAGTCTCCCGCGTGCTCTTTCTGCCAGGATTTGAACCACAGATACCTTGGTGAGAAGGCAGTGAGCTACTTCGCTATCACGGATCCCTTCCTCCCATCAATGGCAAAGACAAACTGAGATAGAAATCAGGTACAGTTTCATCATATATGTAAATTAATTAATGTGCTGATAAACCACAAGCAGGATGGCACTCATACCGGGGCGCGACGAACGTAAAACAAAATCTTCCTGGTGACGTCGCGAACAACAGAGGTCATGGGGAGGAGGAAAATTATGTTGGTGAAATTACGCTTGAGGAAGTGGAAAGGATGGTAAATAAACCCCATTTTCATAACTCAGTAGGAATACATTAAATTAGACCTAAAATAGTGAAGTACATTGGAAAGGCAGGGATGAAATGGCTTCGTAAATTAATAACATTAACACTGGTAAGACACCTTCAGATTGGACAAAAGCAGTAATCGCACCTATCTATATGCAAGGGAACAGGAAGGATTGCAACAACTATCGAGGTATCTCATTGAGTAGTATACCAGGCAAAGTATATATATATCGAACCTGGGACCCTCTGAACCGAAGGCCAGTACGATTACCATTCAGCCAACGAGTCAGACACCAGGCAAAGTATTCACTGGCATCTTAAAAGGCAGGGTGCGATCAGTGGTTGACAAGAAGTTGTATGAAAATGAGTGTGGTTTCAGGCCACAGAGGGGCTGTCAGGATAAGACATTCAGTATGCGCTAGGCAATCGAAAAATGCTGCGACAGGAATAGACAGTTATATTTATGTTATGTAGATCTAGAGAAAGCGTATGACACGGTACCGGGGGAAAAGGTTTTCGCCATACTGGGGGACTATGGGATTAAGGGTAGATAAATTTATATGTTTAAGACTTTATTTGAGGGAGCCCGAATTTGTATTTTGGCAGGCGGTCCCATATCACATTAGTACAAGTTTAATTACAGCAGGTAGAAGTAATGCGATATATTGTCAAGTTGTATGAACAAAGGGAGTATTCGTTGTAATATCAATACAAAATAATGTTAATAATAATAATAATTTCGTGTGGCTATTTCTAGCCGAGTGCAGCCCTTGTAAGGCAGACCCTCCGATGAGGGTGGGCGACATCTGCAATGTGTAGGTAACTGCGTGTTATTGTGGTGGAGGATAGTGTTATGTGTGGTGTGTGAGTTGCAGGGATGTTGGGGACAGCACAAACACCCAGCCCCGGGCCACTGGAATTAACCAATGAAGGTTAAAATCCCCGACCCGGCCGGGAATCGAACCCGGGACCCTCTGAACCGAAGGCCAGTACGCTGACCATTCAGCCAACGAGTCGGACAAATTCGTGTCCCCATTCCGAGGTGGCGCAGCTCTTATCAGGCACACCCCCATTGGAGGTGAGCTGCATGTACCATTTCAACCACATACCAGCCCTCCTGCCATTCTTAAATTTCTGGCAGTACCGGGAATCGAACCCGTGCCCCCGATGACGGCAGCTAATTACACTAACCGTTACGCTACTAAGGCGGACAAAATAATGTTTAATAGGTTTTATTTGACTGCATCCGTGGTTTACTGGCTAAGCAGCTGAACTGCCAAGCAGGCACCGCTAAAATGGTCGTATATAACGTTAATTGCTTTCATTTTTCATTCGCATTATAGTGACAAACGTTAAATGTGCTGCAAAATGTGCGCATAATACTATCTCAGGTGCACTATGCATCAAGAAAGTATCATTTTCTAAATGAAATGTGATATTTTGTTATCAATCTTTGTTGCCGGAATAATTCTTGAATAATTTCAGATCAGCGTGTCGCAGTGTTACGAGAGACAGCAGCAGCGTAACGAATGAGATACGGGCCCTCATACCAAAATCAAATTCGTAACCCCTCAAATAAAATTTAAAAACCTACGAAAAACTGATGTAAATAGACAAGAAGGGCAAGCATTGTTTACAGCTGTGCTGTGTTACATTTGATACAATAAACTGCTGCTAGGTGCAAGTAGAAATTAAGCAACATACAGTATTTTCAAGTTATGAAAAGCAAAGCGATAATTCGTTATCTTAAGATTATTAAAAACTAATGTTTAATAGGTTTATTTTGACTGCCTCCGTGGTTTGCCGGTTGAGCTGCTAAACTGCCAACCGTGCACCACTTACATGTTCGAACTTAACTTTTAATTGGTTTCATTTTTCAGTAACTATTCATTTATTTTTATTTATTTATTTATTTATTTATTTATTTATTTATTTATTTATTTATTTATTTATTTATTTATTTATTTATTTATTTATTTATTTCAAAGAGTCTGTACAGAGTTTGCCTCCATGTTTGACCTGGTGGAATATCTATGCCTAAACAAGTTCTTCCTCCTCAACTTACCACACAAATAACAAATAACAGATAAGCAAACATAAAACAAAACAATATAATAATTAGAAACAAATGTCCAAGTCAACTCACTTCCGGAGATCCTTTAGCCATGGCAATGCGGAGTTGGGTAAAATACAAACATAAAATAAAATAAAACATCGGCAGCACGGCACAGGCTAACGACCTTCACCTTTCTCCTGGCTGGTCTCGCAAACCTTGCACATTCTGCCTCAGCTATTGCCCTATCTCTTGACCTAGTCAGGTTTGCTGAGCCAGCCACCACGTTACAACACCTGCCATGCCAGTGTACCACAATCCCCACACGTTGCATTTACCACATGAACTACTTCCTTGTTGCCTGAAAGCATTACCTAAGTTCACCTCCAAAACAATGTCTTCTCGAACAAACATAATCACTCTTACGTTCACTTATAATTCAGATAACCACTGGTCCCTCTGTGACCAGCCTCCAATCACCTTTCAGCCAACAATCATTACCTCACAAAACTTTAACTAAACCTCTTAAAAACAATGCCTTCTCAATCATAATCCCTCTTAGGTTCACTTATAATTCACATAACTCTGATCACTCCATGACCAAACTCCAACCACCTATCAACCAACCTTCAACATCTCGCTAAACTCCAACTTAACCTCTTATTCATCCTCTCTCAAGCCATCATCTTTAACTATTCAACACTCTTTACATCCCACTACATCAACCTGTTAATCATACTCACTCTTTCCTTCACTTATATTTCACATCAAACTCCCTACTGACTTAATTAAATTCCATACTTACTTTCCTTTCCTATCCATTAACTATCACTTCAATTTCGGACCATATTCACTTGAATTACCTTACCCATCTCTTAACCATATCCCATATCAAGCTCACTATATATTTCAATTACAATTTACATACAGTTAACAAAGACAGAAATCCACCATTAAATTGCTAAAAATGTCATCCATATTTACCAACTAAACTTCACTACCCCTGTTATCAATCAAACATAATAACTCTGATCACTCTATGACCAACCTCCAACCACCTTTCATCATAGTCAACTATCACTTAAATTCCAGAACATATTCACTTGAATTACCATACCCACCCCTTAACCATATACCATATCAAGCTCACTATACATTTCAATTACAATTTACATACAGTTAACAAAGACACAGATCCACCATTAACTTGCTAAAAATTCATCCATAATAACCATCTAAATTCACTACATCTCTCATAATTCTAACATAATACCTCTGATCACTCTATGACCAACCTCCGACCACCTTTCAGCCAACCTTCATTTTATAACCAAACTCATAACCACTTTTCATATTTAACATAGATCCACCATTAACTTGCTATAAAAATTACCAAAATACTTCACTACCTCTCTTATAATTCAAACATAATAGCTCTGATCAATGTATGACCAACTTCCAACCAATTTCAGCGCAATCGACAATCACTTAAATTCCAGGCCACATTCTCTTAACTTGCCATAACCTTAACCACTAAATTCACTATGTATTTCAAATCCAATTAACAATCACACTCCACCACCTACCAATTTCTACACACCCTTAACAAACCAGACCATCTTTCCTTATTTACAATCACTCCAAATATCACTCCGCCAACTCCACTATCCTTCCAGCTTAATCCTTAAATCTACTTAACTATAATCACTAGTCACAAAATCACACTTAACAACTAAATTCACTATACATTTCAAATCCAGTTCACTCTGCATTTCAAATCCTCACAGCCACCATAACTTCCTCATTCTTAACCAACCGCACCATCTTTCCTTATATTACCACCATGTCGTCATCCACTAGTCCCTTACTTACTAACTTACTAACTTTACTTGACTTTTTACTTCTTGTTACTCTGCTCTCATCATGTTTTTCCATTCCCCACAGATCCGTCAAGCTCCTGCTCCTCCCTTTCTTCATAAACATTTATATTCTCTCCCTATCTGACCGTTCCTTTCAACTCTGCACAACCATTCCTTCACTGTGTTCACCTCCCTGCATTTCCTCGTCTCTGGCTATGTCCGTAGCTGCTCCCTAAACATTTCTATTCTCACCCTGTTGTACACTGCTCTTTCCTTTTCATTATGCACGACCACTCACTATGTTCACTTCCCTGCCTTTCCTTACTCAACTTCCTGTTTCTCTTGGTTCTTTCCTTATCACCATGTCCGTCTTCTCCGCCATTGCTTTCTATAACTTACCTTTCTTCCACTCTCTGCCCCTTCACTTCTTCTTGCTTCAAATTCTCCTCTAATTCCCGTAATTTCGTCACTGACAAAAATCTGGTCCATTGGCCATTGGTGAAAACTAATTCCAAATCCCTACTTTAAGCTCTTAATCCTTGAAGTCTGGCCCTCACTGAATATTGAAGGGTTTTTATATTCTTAATCCCTTCTCTTCCCATGTCTCTCTTAATCCAAATTTTTGTACATTGTATATTATCCACGTTTCTTACCACCGATTCCGAGATCAGGGTAGATAACACTTTTATCGGCCTGTTACCCTGTACTTTCCCATTCCTTTTCACATCGTCTATATCAACTTCACTGAAGTTAATTTTCATTCTGTTTTGGATGACTTCCACAACTTTGTAAATTCAATCACTACTAATCTGCATTTAGGGCAGTCGGCCGGGTGGCGGATTCCCTATCTGTTGTTTTCCTAGCCTTTTCTTAAATGATTTGCAAAGAAGTTGGAAATTGATTGAACATCTCCATTGGTAAGTTATTCCAATCCCTAACTCCCCTTCCTATAAACGAATATTTTCCCCAATTTTTTCCTCTTGAATTCCAACTTTACCTTCATATTGTGATCTTTCCTACTTTTTAAGACACCACTCAAACTTATTCGTCTACTGATATCCTCCCACGCCATCTTTCCACAGACAGCTCGGAACATACCACTTAGTTGAGCAGCTCGTCTCCTTTCTCCCAAGTCTTCCCAGTCCAAACTTTGCAACATTTTTGTAACGCTACTCTTTTGTCGGAAATCGCCCATAACAAATCGATCTGCTTTTCTTTGGATATTTCCAGTTCTTAAATCTGGATGAGGGTCCCATACACTGGAACCATACTCTAATTGGGGTCTTACCAGAGACTTATTTGCCCTATCCCTTACACCCTTACTACAACCCCTAAATACCCTCATACTCATGTGCACAGTTCTGTACCCTTTATTTACAATCATACTTATGTGATTACCCCAATGAAGATCTTTCCTTGTATTAATACCTAGGTATTTACAATGATCCCCAAAGGGAACGCAGTAATTAAAACTGAGAGGATTTTTCCTATTTGTGAAACTCACCACCTGATGTTTAACCCCGTTTATCATCATACCATCGCCTACTGTCCATCTCGCAACATTATCGAGGTCATTTTGCAGTTGCTCAGAATCTTGTAACTTATTTATTACTCTGTACAGAATAACATCATCTGCAAAAAGCCTTATCTCTGATTCCATTTCTTTACACGTATCATTGATATACATAAGAAAACATACAGGTCCAATAATACTGCCTTCAGAAATTTCCCTCTTATTTATTACAGGGACAGATAAAGCTTCGCCTAGTCTAATTCTCTGAGTTCTATTTTCTAGAAACAGAGCCCCCCATTCATTCACTCTTTTGTCAAGTCCAATTGCACTCATTTTTGCCAGTAGTCACCCATGACCTACCCTATCAAATGCCTTAGACAGGTCAATCGCAATACAATCCAATTGACTTCCTGAATCCAGGATATCTGCTATATCTTGCTAGAATCCTACAAGTTGAGCTTCAGTGGAATACCTTTCCTTCATCACTTTGTCCTCTACTTTTTCTTCCGGCACTCCATATTTAAATAAGCATTTCTTCCTGCGTTCCTGGCTACTGTCTTCTATTTCTGCCTTCAGCTTCCCCACTTCTTCTGCCATATTCCTTATTTTCACTATGAGTGACACAATTTCTCTCTTGTTGTTTCCCACTTTGGTCATTATTTCGTCTGTTATCCCTGGATCCATTGCCTCAAATTTTCGAACTCTTTCACTTGTTCCTGAATGATATTTTTAATCTGTTCAAATGGTCATACTTGTTCCACAACCTCCTTTACCACCCTCCTTACGACATCCACATCTTCCCAGCTCATGTTGCCACTGGAAGTCGGGCCGGGGTTTACTCGCACGCCCCCTATAACTACCAGTACCATAATCACCGCTACCACCAATATCATCTCATCTTTCAATCTCATTTCCACTTTACCTCTTTCTCTTTTGGCTGTTTCCTTCTTCCTTCTCTCTTGCCATCTTCCAATAATTACCCAATATTGTTCCACACCAATCATCTTCCTCTTCATTCTCGTCTTCCCTCTTGCACTCACCGCTACACATTCCACCCGCTCTACCGGCAAACTCGACCCAGAACTTCTGCACGCGATGCTTGCTTAGGATAGACTATTTTCAGTAACTAAAGGACTATATTCAGTAACTGATACCGAAATCTCGGTTATAATAATGTATTCGATTACAAGAAAACAGGTCCGCGATTAGCTGCCACCCCCGAAGGCCCATGTTCGAATCTCGGCTCTGCCACGAAATTTGAAACAGGGGGTTTTCGATTCTCACGTCAGCCATTCTCAAAGTGGTTTCTCGTGGTTTCCCACTTCTCCTCCAGGTAAATGTCGTGATGGGACCTAACTCAAACGCACGGTCGCTTCCTTCCCTTTTCATTGTATATCCCTTCCAATCTTCACATCACTCACAAGGCCCCTAATGAGCATAGTGGTGTGAGGCCGCCTTGGCGAGGTACTGGTCCTCTTCCCCAGTTGTATACGCGACCCGAAGTCTCACGCTCCAGGACACTGTCCTTGAGGCAGTAGAGGTGGGATCCCTCGCTGTATCTGAGGGAAAAACCAACCCTGGAGGGTAAACGGAGTAAGAAAGGAAGAAAGAAAGATTAATGACACAATCGATAAATTTTCAAGAACAATATACATTCTCTTCATCAGCGATCATCAAAGTCTAAATTACAACATCAAGTAATAAAAAACAACATAATATCATAATTTATAATATCAATGAGTGAACTATAGTTCTTTAAATCTGGGGTAAACAAATGAACATGTTTATATTGTTATTTATTCTTTGTTGTAATTAAGTTAGACTTTGATGATCGCTGATGAAGAATGTATGTTGTTCTTGAAACATGTTCG
Source organism: Anabrus simplex (assembly GCF_040414725.1). Taxonomy (NCBI): domain Eukaryota; kingdom Metazoa; phylum Arthropoda; class Insecta; order Orthoptera; family Tettigoniidae; genus Anabrus; species Anabrus simplex. Next base: position 582,571,337 of record NC_090265.1, on the reverse strand, counting down.
ATGAATAAAGAGTGTATTGACCAGGCGGATTCAACCGTAATGCTATTTTAAATAGTTTTTAGTAGGTTGAGACAAGTCAATACGGGAATACATAGAACACCTATTATGGTGAAGTTTATCGACAATGGGATACGTATGTACGTTGGTCTGGAGAAATAACAGTAATCTTCACACGTAACTTACATTTTGTTCTGTCCATTGTATTGTCAGCTGTCATTTAGCTACAAAATAATATTCGCCTCTCTCGAGCGACTGACAGCACTCTGTGTAATGGGCTGCCTCTGGCTGAAGTTAACACTGCTGGTACATGTTTACCACAGACTTCCCAGGCTGACACGAGCACGGCCCCTGTTAGTTACGGTGTATTGCAGGTCCTCCATGACGCGTACTGCTTCATGTGAGGTCATTTATCATAACAAAACAAAGGACCTTTCCGAAAATATAAACAGCAGGAAAACCCGTAACCTACAATATTGCAGTTGGAAGATAATTATTATTATTACTTTTGTTTTAAGGGGTGTAATAACGCGGTCACCGGCTCAGAGTCGAAAGAACTAGTTTTCATCACTATAGTATGCCTCCGTAGCGTAAGAGTTAAGACTATTAACTGCCGTCCTCGGAGGTACAGGTTTCATTTCCGATGCTATCAGAGTTTTAAGATAAATAATAATGTTATTTTAATACTTCCCATAACTAATTTTGACGGTTTTCGGAGACGCCGATGTGCCGGAATTTTGTCTCGCAGGAGTCATTTTGCATGCCAGTAAATCTATCGACACGATGGTGACGTATTTGAGCACCTTCAAATACCATCGGACTGAGCAAAGATCGAACCTGCCAAGTCCGGGCCAGAAGGCCAGCGCCTCAACCGTCTGAGCCATTCAGCCCGGCGATTTAAGATTTAAGAACGGCAGAGGGCTGATCTGTGGTTAAAATGGTACATGCACCTCACCTCCATTGGGAGTGTGCTTCGAAAGAGCTGCATCACCTTGAGACGAGGACGCGAGTTTACTTTAACAATGCTATACAGTCCGTATTTAATTCCTATCGTTCGCTGATTATACTGTATTTATTTATTTATTTATTTATTTATTTATTTTTTATTTATTTATTTATTTATTTATTTATTTATTTATTTATTTATTTATTTATTTATTTATTTATTTAGTCCATTCACATCCAGGGTTGGTTTTACACCGAACTCAGCGAGGGATCCTGCCTCTATCACCTCAAGGGCAGTATCGTAGAGTATGAGATATTTAGTCGGGAATACGACTGGGAAGGAGGACCAGCACCTCGCCCAGGTGGCTACAGCTGCTATGCTGAACAGGGACCTTATAGGGGATTTGAAGAACGGAAGGGATAGGCAAGGAAGGCTAAATGAAGCGGCCGTGGCCTTATCTATACGAGCATCTGTCGGGTTTTGAAAATAGTTATTTAACTACCTTATACCATCTGAACAGTTACTGATATCCTGTAAAGCTATTGCATGTACTGTTATGTCTCTCATTACTATTAGTGAAAATGAGATCATATTTTTTTTATATTTGACGGTCTAAGTTAATTTTGGTGTGCACCTTACTGACCTTGTATATACGAGGTTAATTGTATAGTTTCTGTAGCCGCACATTACATCACGAACATTTATCGGCTTAACAGTCTGTTGAGTGGTCTTGTGAGTCTAATTTTCATTTACTACGTAATGAGGCGGCGCAACTTATCCATAATTGATTCTTGGCCCTCCTAACACCCAGGAGGCTTGATTAACCAACTTCACTGGGGGTCTCCAAGCCACAGAGTTTAATATGAGTGGCACAGTGTTTAAGGAAGGATATCAGTCTATCCCACAAACATCTACCGGGCACGCTCACGTTGTTTTCAATAAGACTGAAACTTTGTGACTGAATTAACTTCGATTTGACAGGCAGGTACTTTGCGGAATCGGCTTAGCATATGAACTCAAAGTAGATAGAACGGTGCCGGTATCAACTGTGCTTACAGAAGGAGTAACTTAGAACTGACTCCGCTAGAATAAGGCTGTGATTTAAGGCTTAAAGAATTAGCGAACGCCCGATAATGCGAGAAAAGGAAGAAGACGTAAGAGAATATACAGTATAACGTACTCCTGTCTGGTACGTCTTTAGCCCAGAGGTTAGTTAGATCCTAAAATATCACCACTGGAAGTTATACGAATACATGGAAACTACAAGAAACTGCTATAATTGCCTATATTGGCAAAGATGAGATTTGCCATTAATTTCCTCATTCGGGAAAAAGTGGTATTGTAGCACATCGAACTCTGTCATTAAAACTTTTTATGGCATCCAGACGCAATCTCATTATCAGCATCGTCCATTCTGCAGCAACTTCATACTGTCACACCCATGAGTGATACAGAGACTTCAGTGAAAGTTATATTTTGCCTTGACCTATACTGAGCCAGATGCAAAATTACTGTTCCAGTCAAGAAACGGATTCATGATCGCATACTTTCATCGCTTCTGTTCAACTTCTAAGCCGATGACATATTCAAAGAATCCTTGCATGGTACTGAGTTAGGTGTGAAAGTAAATGTAATCGTTATAAACAATATTAGATATGCCAATGACGCGCTAATTATATGTGAACTATTCAGGGACTTGAAGACTCCTCAGAATTATACATGTTAGTGGATTAAGATATGGTTTAAACATCAGTGCCATAAAAACCAAGTTCGTGGTAGTAAGCAGACGCAACCATGAAGTTGCTTCATTTTTATCAAATAATCTAAACAATAATGAAACAAGTCAGTTCACATACCTTGGGAGCACCAAAACAGAGAGTCTGTATCTTTACAATTAAATCAGACGCCGTACTGCGATTTCCAGATCATCTTTCTAAGAGATGAGGCAAGAGCTGTTGAAATGTTACGTCTGTTCAAAACTTCTTTATGGGTTAGAGACCTGGACTGTCAAAGCTTCCTCCATGAATAGATTAGAGGCCTTTGAAATGTGGTTACATACCAGAATGGTCAGAATAACCTGGACATATTTTGTAACAAATAACGAAGAGTTGAGTGATAAACGTGAGCGTGAACTGGAAAACATCATCAAAGCCACGAAAACAGCTTATTCAGGCCATGTTCTGTGAAGTAGAATGTACGGGCTTCTACACCTGGTATTACAAGACAGGATAGAAGGCAAGCGAGGAGCTGGTGAACCACCGATGCCACAACACCAAAATATCAAAGACTGGACTTGCATCAACAACACCGAACAACTCTCCAAGTTAGATGTGGAAAGGGGTACTTTCTCCAGGGTGGTCGCCAACGTCTAGGAGACCGGATGTGGCACTTGAAGAAGAAGAAGAAGGCGAAATTGCACCAGGCTTTAAGTTATCCTAATAAGTGAGAAAAGGGTAAGGACCAGGAAAATTCTAGTATAATAAAATGAAGTGTTAGTCTGTTTTGTGTGTGTGTGATGCCCAGCAAAATCTAAAGCACGCAGAAATCTGAGATTTTGAACATATGTAGATGGAAGAGGGTCCAAATGCACCTCGAGACCGGATATTTTATTTTCGCTTTCATTGGTGAGTTATGAATGAAAAACCATCGGAAAGCGTATGTTGGGATATGACAATCTAACGTGCTGTTGCCATTCTAAGGCAGACGTTTAAATTCTAGGTGACAATTTACGGTATTCGAAGATATTTTCAAACTTTTGACTGATACTGTAGTTGCCATTGCTTCCCTCACTGAGCCTGAAAGTGCTCTCTCCATGCATAACTCCTTTCATAGCATCCACACGTTCTACTTGCGTTCTGAATGCCAACACTCAGTGCCAGATTCCATACACTGTCAGACTCCAGAGTCTTGTGCGAAGAGACGAATGTAAAATGTTACATCTAGAAAAAAAAATAGGCAGGCAGAGAGGGATTGATGATAATAATAATAATAATAATAATAATAATAATAATAATTTTATTTGCATTTGCGTTTCAAATCCTATGTCAATTTTAAAAAGTGATAAATGCAAAGCCTATTGAGTTTAAGGGGAAAACCAACACGAAATACGTTTAAGTATAAATATATTTCGTTGACCTGTTTTCTAACTTCATTGGATAATGGGTTGTAATGGGCCTATGATTTTGAATTAAAGTGGTAGAGGGTAGCGCTCTTATCCATTTAATGGTGATCGATTGCAAGAGCGTTCAGGAGAGAGGAAACACAATAACCTAATTCACTTTGATTGAGACGCATTATTTGTCTACCAACCACTCAATTCAATGTAAAATTAGAAGGTCTTGATTCCCCCTCCCAGTGCAGATTGAAAACTGGAAGAGTACTTGTCCTAATGGCTGAACTAAACTATCATACATTAAAATAATAATAATAATAATAATAATAATAATAATAATAATAATAATAATAATAATAATAATAATGCCGGGCTGAGTGACTCATATGGTTGAGGCGCTGGTCTTCTGACCCCAACTTGACAGGTTCGATCCTGGCTCAGTCCGTTGGTATTTGAAGGTGCTCAAATGCGTCAATCTCGCGTCGGAAGATTCATTGGCACGTAAAGGAACTCCTCCCGGACTAAATTTCGGTACCTCGGCGTCTCAGAAAACGGTAAAAGTAATAAGTGCGAGGTAAGGAAAAAAATAATATTATTAATAATAATAGTACCAAGGAAGTGGCTGTGTGGTTTGGGTCACGTAGCTTTTAGATTGCATTCGGGAGATAGTGAGTTCGAACCTCACTGTCGGCACCTCTGAACATAGTTTTCCGTGATTGTAGGCATAGCCCTTCCTGCGACTGTAGTTATACATGATATATTATGTTATGTTATGTATGTATGTATGTATGTATGTATGTATGTATGTATGTATGTATGTATGTATGTATGTATGTATGTATGTATGTATTGAACCCATAAACTTTGAGCACCGATAAAGTGTTCAGCATGTTTGTTTGTTTTGTTTATTTATTGGTTGAGTATTCACCCCGATGGCTGATTGGATCCCCAATAGATCCACCATCAGCTTACATAGGTACCCTGTCTTCACTGAATAGGTGTACTAGGGAAATGAGGCGTGAGGTAGTTTGCCGTTGCTTTTCTAGCCGAGCCAGAAGATGCCATTGTATATCAGTCCGTTCTCGTCGTTTGATCTAATCGTCTACTTGTTGTCCTGCCTCGTGGTGAGTTTCATCATTAGCTTTCACGGACCAGGTCTCATAGCCGTACAAGAAGACGGAGAACACTAGTGTTTCAAACAAGAACATCTACGTAGCTTTTGATTCTGCCAGGTTCTGTCAAATCTTTGCGTATTTAACCATGCTGCTCGACCTAGAACAGTCCATCTTATTATCTATTTTTCACAGTTTCCCGGATCACTGATGACTGACCCCCAGATATACGAATTCCCTCAATACCTGGAGGTCCGTTAGGTATCCTGTAAGTTGGAATTGACCTTTTCCCGATCAACTACCACTGTGGATCCGTGGTAGAGTGTCGGCCTCCGGATCCCAAGATAGCGGGTTCAAACCCGGCAGAGGTAGTCGGATTTTTGAAGGGCGGAAAAAAGTCCATTCGACACTCCATGTCGTACGATGTCGGCATGTAAAAGATCTCTGGTGATACATTTGGTATTTACCCGACAAAATTAATTAAATCTCAGCCATAGACGCCCAAGAGAGATCCGGTTTACTCTAGGTCCGCTAGATGGCAGTCATAGTAAACCGGAACGTCGAAATTGACGAGCAGACAGCCAGATGGCGTCAATTCGAAATGTCTGCAAACGGTAGCTGAGGCCATACGATTATTATTATTATTACCACTAGTTTGGTCTCTTTAATGTCTATCACTAGACCATAATAAAGGCTATTGATCATCATCTCCAAAGCGCATGTTGCTGATATTTATGCCGCCAATGAAGATTTCCCCACTCCAGTATTCGAGAACGCCTTTGATGACGTACTCTCCATAGATTTTGTAGAGTTGAGGTGATAATATACAACCTTCCCTTCCTCTATTTGTAATATTGAAAACTACTATTGAAACATAATTTCACGTAATGACAACTTACGTTAGTTTTGCGAGGAACATGTTTTAGGTCCCATATCTCCTGTCATATTCCGCCCCATTAGGAGTTTACACTCCCTTTTGTGCTAAATATAACATCGCTTTTCATATGAAGACTCAATTTTAGGACGTTAAAGACGGAGTTTTCTCTCAACTTGCGGATTAGAAACTTCAGGACGTAATACTAGACCACAAAGACTGTCTTGTTCATATTATCAAGATGGCCTGATGCAAATTTGTCCTCAGGGGAAGTTTCTGAGAGCTGATCTGAAATATCTACTTCAGAAAGATGGTAAGAGCTGGCGAGCACTTTGATTTTTGGTGAATACATGGTGCTATGAAATGTGCCTAAGATAGCTTAGAGATCTTTGTAGGAGGAAAATCCTTTATAAGCATCCTCTGAAAGTTCATGCCTATGCTCGCTCTCGATTAAATTGTGGGGCTGCGTTTATACACTCACTATCATATGTGTCACCTGAGGAGGACCAAACACGTAATATATGATATGAGTGTTCGACTCTTAACCTGTTCAATATACTGTATAAAGCGATTCCAAATTATAAGGTCAGGTTTTGAAATACGATTCCCGTAAGGATAAAGAACAAAATAAACTCATATTAAGCTTCTGTACGCCAAGCTGGGTACAACCATACGCGAGTTATCATTTCTGTAATTATTTTATGGCTTCAAGTTCTCCTAGGTAATTCATCTATAGTTAGGCTTACGTTGTCAAATTACTGAACATTAGCATACCACCGAGAGAGGAGAACAAACATTTACACAACTAAGCTTCTGAAAATGATTCAGGGCACAGCTTTATGCAGCTTGGCCTCCGCACTGAGTAATTTGAAGTGAACAGTTTATGAAGAAGTACACTCTATCTCTTCTACGGGGATTAACAGAAGAGCAGATATTGTTGCCCTCCACCAGCAGACCTGTTATTCTTGATCCAACCCTCCTGTTTGGAAGAGACTTATTCCAGGCCAAGGAAGCTATCCAGGAAAAGAAGAGCATTTATTAACCATGCATCCCATATCTGAGTGAGAGACATAACATTCGCCGAGAAAAGTGGTCCGTGAGGGGTCTGCTATTTGAAAGCATAGGCAGTCTACCTAAGCATACGTGTAAAATATTGAAGAAGCTCGGAATCCAACACACGACTGTGGAAAAAATTATAGTAGACATTGTAAAAGATTCGGTGACAATTTTAAATCATCACATATTATTCCTAAATGTCTGTCTGTTATGTTATCAGTCCATAGGCTGGTTGGATCCTCAAATAGCACCACCAAAGGTTATTCAGTTATAGGGAAACTGCAAAAACCAATGGCAGAGTCCAAATGAGGCGTACTAGGCAAGATGAGAAGTAAGGTAGTTTGCCATTGCTTTCCTCACTGGACAAGAAGGTGCCACTACAGCACGACTGATCGGATGAGCAACACCTTTCATAACACTCAGACACTAATTGTGCCCCAAATGTCATTACTCAGCACCACCCATACCACAGCAGCTTCCATATTGTGACAATCATGGATGAGACTGGAACTACACTTTGCTCTAGCCTGTGCCAAGAGACGGATACAAAAATACTGCATCCATCAAAAAATTGCAACAGGCGGAATTACAAAATGATAAATCATTTAGCGTTTCCTTTCTCTACAATAATTTAATTATTCTCAGTTGTCATCACCTAAATTTTAAAAATCCAGGATTCTTGTGGTTATTCACGGTTTGTGGACTGATGTCTTTTGAAAAATACACTGAGTGGCCAAAAGTCACGGGAAAGGGTGTCCGAAAAGTAAATGTGCCGTGTATGACCCCTGAGCGTTGCGGCTAACTGCGGCGAAGCTGAGCAGTCTGTCAAGGACACCAGTGTCGCGAAGATGGCAACACGTCACGAGTTAACCGACTTTCAACATGGGATGATCATCGGCGCACGGCGGATGGGTCATAGCATTGTGGAGATTGTATGCGAATTCGGGTTTCCGAGGTCAACAGTGTCGAGGGTGGATCTTCAATATCACAGAGAGAATGTTACCACCCACGTAAACCGCCGCACGGGAAGAACACAGGTGTTTAACGAATGGACATCACGCTGCCTCCGTAGAACCATACTGGGCGCTTGACGGGTTACTGTGAGTTAAATCATCGCCCAGTTGAATGGTGAGAGTCAGGAACCCAATTCTACGAGAACTGTAAGCAGGCAACTGCACCGCATAGGCTTCACCAGCCGACCACCAACTCGTATCCCTTTGCTGACCTTTCGAAACAGAGCTCAACGACGTGCATGGGTCCGCGAACATCGGCAATGGGCCATGGAACAGTGGCGGCATGTGGTATGATCCCATCAATCCAGGTTCCAGTTGTATCGAGCTGATGGGTGCGTGAGAGTGTGGCGTATGTCCCATGGATCTATGGATCCTGCCCTGACAACAAGGTTTTGTCCAGGTGGGAGGTTGCTCAGTTCTGGTCTGGGCGGCGTACTCATTGTTGCAATTAGGCCCCATTTTTCGGCTGCAGGGAGCGCTGACAGGTGTACGTTATGTGGGCATTCTTCCAGACCATCTGAATCCCTCTCTGGTCCTACAGTTCCTTGATGGAGATGCCGTGTTTCAACAGGACGATGTGCCATGTCGCGTTCTGTGGCGGCACGCAGGTGGTTGCAGGAGCACTCCAGTGAAGTTACGACCGTAGATTGGCCCTCCAGATCCCCCGATATTAATCCAATCGAGCATTTATGGGATGCTGTCGACGCTGGTGTGAACCCCGCACAAACTACACAATACCAATTGTGGGTAGCAGTGCAAGATGCGCAGGTCCAGTTTCCTCCAGAATGATTCCAGCACCTTGTAGCGTCGATGCTTCATAGAATTGCTGCCGTTTTGGTGGTTCGCAGAGGAGCAGCTCGTTATTACATCACATTCAGTATCTTCCCATGACTTTTGGACACTATGTGTATATCTAACATTATTATTTTTGTTATAAATTCTCCTTCCCTCCAGAGGCTGCCGGAAGATAAAGAATACAGTGAATACTGATAACCGATACAAAGGCATGCCAGTATACTGAAGTGAGTTATAGAAGGTGGTCTCTTAATATAAAGCAGAATAAGTCGTAGTTATCTTGCATTTTACTACAAATATTTCGATTTTGGATGGTACAAGTATATAACTATGTTATCTCACCCATACCCATAGCAAACTGACCTAGGTAGTGAATATTCTATACACGAGGCAAAATTATGTGGTAAGCGATGGTCGCAATTTACAAGACGAGATCCTAAAAGCAAAGAAAAATGAACAATGAACACCTGAACCTCCTTATTAAAAGGAAGCGAATTAGATTGTTCATTTGTTTCTTACAACAAAACGGCGGGGCTGAGTGGGTCAGACTCTTGAGGCGCTGGCCCTCTGACCTCAACTTGGCAGGTCTGATCCTGACCCAGACCGGTGCTTTTTGAAGGTGCTACAATATGTCAGCCTCATATCAATAGATTTACTGTAACGGATAAGAACTCCTCCTGGAAAAAATTTCGGCACCTCGGCGTCTCCGAAAACCGTAAGTAATAGTTAGTGGGACGTAAAGCTATTGTTATTAGAACAATATGAAGGATATTATCCGGAACCTCACGAGTAGTTCACTGCGAATTAAAACGCACATTTATCCTTATTCTCTCATAAACAAATTGATGACTTCCTTTTTTGTTTACAAGTTGCTTTCCGTCGCTCTCATACAGATAGGTCTTACGGCGTGAATTATATAGTGGCTAGAAGTGAGATTGAAGCGGCCGTGGCATTAATTAAGGCACAGTCCAAGCATTTGCCTGATTTGAAAATTGGAAACCACGGAAAATCATGTTCAGGGCTGACAACAGTGGGGTTCAAACCCACTATCACCCGAATGTAAGTCCACAGCTGAGCGCCCCTAACCGCACGGCCAATTCGCTCGGTATTGATGGCAATTCATATAGCAAAAGTCTTCGGCTCAAGAGCCACATACATTAATTCTGTACTATATGGACAATTTATAGTGTTTTCGTGGTGTTAAGGGCAAGTTTGTACACATTATATATTATTAGAGGATTGCGATACAACGAGATCTATTCACGTCCAAGGCAAAATGTTCCTCATATATCATAACATTTCTCCAGTAGACAAAATATCTGATGGAGACACGTAGATAAGGCTTATCTGTACCTTTTCTTCTCTTATGGACAGAATTATGTACTATCCCTCTAAAAAATAATAAATGCATAATATTGTATGGTCGTCGCATTTAATATTTTAACACACTCAGTTTTGATTGTTGTAAAAATATAATTCACCTCCTATGTAGACACACTCCCTGTGGATACCCACAACGAAAAGTATTATATCTATAGGTTCAGTTGTTTGTGGGAGTAATGTACCTGCCAGGAACTAGTACAGTGCCATGGACTTATTCATTTTTGAACAACTACACATGATATGAACTTATACTGAATGTTCTTATTTTTCCTCTACAGAGTAAATCAATTGAAGTAACGACTTATAATATCAAAGTTGGAAACAATAAAATACAGCAAATCAATGATAATAATAATAATAATAATAATAATAATAATAATAATAATAATAATAAAGAGAGAACCCCTCAGCAGCATTCCTTATAAACAGGTCAGATAACTCGTCTTGATATCCTTGCCGCAGTCATGTTGTTTTGTCTGCTCTTTTCAATAATTTTACGAACATTAAATAGCGGTAACTTAGTTTATAACACTTCTTTACATGCAATATTCTCTGTTCTCCCACCATTTGGCCCCCTGAAGGGGGAAGCGGGCCTCCTAGACGATAAAGCTGTCTCTCAGGCCAGGAGATTTGTATCGGAGAATTTTTGGCGGTCGTGGCCTCGAAGAAGAACTGTTTCAACATTCGCCGTAGTGCAGGAGAATGGAAAACCACGGGAAACAATTCTCAGGACAGCCGACAGTGGGCGCCAGTCCCACTCCGTCTCCCGAATACAGAGGCGTAGAGGCATCTGTATCAGTTATCGTGATCTGGATCTTAACTTTCTCAAACGATCTTGTCCGAGATAGTGCAACATAAAATTGGACGTGGCTGAATATTGATTCGGGTAAGTAGACAAGTATATTTTTTAAGATTTTGTTCCTGCGCTTTATTAACGGTCATACAGAAGGCTAGTCGACTTGATAACTTCCCGTCTGTGCATACGTCGATGTTTTCTGTTAGCAGCATGTAAGTTATTAGGAAAAATCTACCATCTGTTGGGTATATTCAGAAGCTGAATCGAAGAGTAGTTAGCAGAGAATAGTATTCTTCCAACATCAGAGGAAGTGTATAATCTCTGGCATCACATATAGTAATCAAATATGGCTGCACGCAATGATGACATTACTAAAGATGAAAATTACATATCTCAGAATAAAGTGTTAGTCGCTTAGCAACCTTCTAAGTAAGGAATGTATTGCGGGAAAGGGTAAGCCTTCGTCTGCAGTAACTGGAGTGGCCATTTAGCGATTACTCAAAGTTGGCTGAACTTAGAGACCTACCAATATCACATGATTCATTTACAGAGAGAATAAAACGAATATTAAGCAAATCGATCAAGTAGAATGTCCAGACGGACTTGCCAAAGCCGTTTTTAGTAAACTATTTTAATATATAAATAAAAGAAATCGTTTCCCCATAGCTACGGCATACATTTTTATTTGAGAACTGTCTGACTGACTGTTTGTCAATTCCGACGTTCCTTTTCACTCTACCAAGTGACCAAGGAACGGATCTCTTTTGGGCGATCTAAGGCTGAATTTGAATTTACTTTGTGGGGGTAAACATAAAAAAAAGAGAGCTTATCATGGTGACATTATAGGACATGGAATGTGGAATGGATTTCACCCACCAAATATTCGACTACTGTACTGGTTTTGAACCCACAATTTTGGGGCCCGGAGGAAGCTAGATAGTAGGTAAGTTTTCTTACCTCGGGACCATCTTTGCAGAATACAATCAGTGCTGCGCAGAAAGTACAATAATTAAAAAGGCTAAAACAACATTTCCCAGAGACCCCGAGTTTCACAGAAAAACATTACCATATTAAAAATTTTAGAAGGCAAAGTACCGAGCGGAGTGGCCGTGCAACAGCCACGAAGTGCCATGATCTACCAAGCGGCCACTGCTCAGCCCTTAGGCTTGCAGATTACGAGATGTCCTGTGGTCAGCACGACGAATCCTCTTGGCCATTATTCTTGGATTTCTAGACCAGGGCCGCCATCTCACTGTCAGAAAGCTCCACGTAGGCTGAGTAGACCTATAATCAGAGCTTAGATCCAGGTAAAAGTCCCTTACCTGGCTAGGAGTCGCATTCATCGTTGCGAGGTTAGGTTAACAGGTTACCATAGTGTCATAACCTCAAACACAAGTCACCTAACCGATTGGACTCCAAGCGGAGCCGATAAAGAGCCTGTGTGAGGTTAGGTTAGCGTTCGTGCGCAAGATTAGGTTAACACGTCATAATTTCTTAACCTCATCTGCAGGTCACCTAACCGATTTTGCTTCTCCAAAGGGGTCCGTGACCTGACCGAGTCGGCTCCTCCAAGGGCACCCGTTCGTTTCGGCTCCTCCAAATTGGCCCATGAGGTTAGCATTGCCTTGGTACGTATGGGTAAAACGTCATAACCTCACCTAGGGGTCAAAAACACCCAAGATTGGCCAGTGAGTTTAGCATTGCCCTTGTACGAATGGGTATGATGTCATGACCTCACCTAGGGGTCGAAAGCACCCCAGATCATTCCTTGACCAATTGGGCCCCTCCAATGGAGTCTGTGAGGTTAGAATTGCGCTCGTTTATGAAGTTTATGATGTTATTCCGTGTCTTAACCTCGCCGAGAGGTCATTGAACCAGGCTAAGAAACCACATAGATACACTACTAGGTCAGTGTGTCAGAATCGACTTAGCTACAGTATTCAAAAAAGTGTGGGAAAATGCTGACGCAGCACTAATTGTTTTAGAACACACATTGCTCATCGACTATTCGCCAGCATTCATTTCACCTTCTTTAGATCCTCAAATGAGGTTGGCGTCAGGAAGGGCATCCGGGCATAAAACATGCAATATATATGAATCTCTCCTCAACACCGATCCTATATCAACAAACGGGACTAAGAGGTTGACATAGATTTTTGAAGGCAAGGTACAAGGAAATACAGGTAACGGAGTAGAACATGTGATGCAGACTACAGAAAGACAAAATTTCCAGGAAATGAAGAGGAGAGCACTGTTAGGAGCTCACGTGTTTGCTGGCGCGGGGTGAAGCGGAGAGCAGCGGAAATGATCTTCCCTCCACACAGCCATCTGTCGTTACCATAGCGACCTTCTTACTGCTAGGTAGCGGAAAATATCGGCTCACTCCTCGGACATTGCCTGAGTAGCTTTCTTTCTCAATCAGTTTTTATCTGCGCACTTATTAAGTTCTTATTGCAACTCACTCTTGCCCTTTTTAACCATAGAACTTTCTTTGAGAGTGCATAGATGTCTGTCTTGATGGATATATATTTTCTGTTTTCATTATATAAACCATTAGTAAGAAGTGGAAAATAATTCGTAGTACAGTTGGTAAATAATAAGGAACATTGTTGAATGGTATAATTAGAGAGCTAGAGAGCGCTAAAAACCGCACCATTATCTAAGTCATCCTGTTTGATTAAACTATTATGTCCGGCTCCATGCCTGAATGGTCACAGGGTTCCCGGGTTCGATTCCCGACGGGGTCGTGAATTTTAACCATAATTGTTTAATTTCGCATGGACGGGGGCTGGGAGTATGTGTCGTCTTCATCATCATTTCATCCTCATCAATCACGACGCGCAGGTCGCCTACGGGAGTCAAATTAAATAACCTGCATCTGGCGGGTCGAACTTGTCCTCGGACACATACCGGCACTAAAAGCCATACGCAATTTCATTTCATATCATTAAACTATCATTCTTGTAGTAATAGTAGTTCTCAGTTTAGCGTTCTGTACGCTCTGGATGTTATGGAACAACGTGTTTAGGAAGACAGATACCGGTACGCTGCGTTTCCGATGGTCACATTCCTCAGCCTAGCAACTACGTGAGCTCCGAACAGTACAAGGAAGAGAAGGTACAAGGCAGTGCTTTTAGATGATTTATTATTATTATTATTATTATTATTATTATTATTATTATTATTATTATTATTATTATTATTATTATTATTATCGTTCCTAGCATTTTCCTAATTACTTCGGGTTGGCACTGCATAGCTCAAATTTATGGCAGGATCTTCCTTCTGAATCCAATCCACTGTGAAAAGTAGTGTTCCTGTAGTGGTTGGTAGTGTGGTGTTTATAGAGAGGAGAGTACGAGTACGAACACAACGCCCATTTTTAGAGCGAAAATGATAGTTTATATTGTAAACATATCTGATTTTGAATTGATAACATGATTTTTTCACCTTAAAATTGAAAAATAAATTCCAGGCATAAATGGGTTAAATCAGACGCGGATAAAATCCTAAGTCTGACAGGGAATTTTCTCCAGTGCCCTTTGAATAGAATAGAATAGAATAGAATAGAATAGAATAGAATAGAATAGAATAGAATAGAATAGAATAGAATAGATTTGGAATACTCCCATTTCTCAGTTACAAATCACCTCAAATTGGGAAGGGTGTAATCATATATTACAATCCAAAATGTGTTTTGATACAAGCATTATTTTCCTTAATACTACAATTAAACATTACATTCAAACTTATTAGCTATTTCCACCCAATCTGTAAATGTTAATTTTTAAAATATTTATTTCTTTATTTCTTTCTTTATTTATTTATTTATTTATTTATTTATTTATTTATTTATTTATTTATTTATTTATTTATTTATTACCGGGCGAGTTGGCCGTGCGCGTAGAGGCGCGTGGCTGTGAGCTTGCATCCGGGAGATAGTAGGTTCGAATCCCACTATCGGCAGCCCTGAAAATGGTTTCCCGTGGTTTCCCATTTTCACACCAGGCAAATGCTGGGGCTGTACCTTAATTAAGGCCACGGCCGCTTCCTTCCCACTCTTAGCCCTTTCCCATTCCATCGTCGCCATAAGACCTATCTGTGTCGGTGCGACGTAAAGCCCCTAGAAAAAAATATTTATTTATTTATTTATTTATTTATTTATTTATTTATTTATTTATTTATTTATTTATTTATTTATTTATTTATTTATTTATTTATTTATTTATTTTTGTCCTGAACGTTAACAGTGTTATATAGTCTAGAATAACACTTTGAACCGAAGGATGCTTTGCTGTACATTCACCCCAGGAGCCGGACGATAAAAAAGAATAAAGAACCCCACGGTACTATAACCAGATGGTCCTTGGCCTATTAAGCGACCGCTGCTCAGTCCGAATGCCTACAGATTACGAGGTGACGTATGGTTAGTCCGACGAATCCCCTCGGTCATTATTGTTGGTTTTATACACCAGGGGCGTCATCTGACAGTCAAAACAATAGCTCCTCGATTAAAATCACGCAGGCCCTCGAACCAACCCTTAAGTCCGCCAGCCATGGGAGATGCAAAGTATATTGTCTAATTCAGATAGTAGATAAAAAATGCATGAAAATATAACTCTCGATATAACTTCACCGAGAGAGTGGCTGCATGGTTTCGGTCACGTAGATATCCGCTTCCATTTGGGAGATAGTGGGTTCGAACGACGCTGTCAACAGCCCTGAAGATGGTTTTCCTTTATTTCCCATTTTCACACCAGGCAGATGCTGGCAATGGTCGCTTCCTTCCCAATCCTAGCCCTTTCCCATTCCACCAGAGTTCTGTCTCGCTTAAATTGTAAATGGTGGCAGTATCTGGGGCATTATACAGATTGGTCGGACACAACGTGATCCGGGTATATGAGCGTTAGAGGATTGGACGTACTGGTAAATAAATAATTTGAAAAACTAATTCGATATCTCACGCCATTGTCATTTTATCAACTGCTGAAGTTAGCTTCGTTGGCGAATTCAATTGGGGTTTGCGAGGCAGAGTCGCTAAACCTGTACGTGGCAGACCGGCTGATTCACTGACTGTTATGACAGGTGCATATTCCATCTCTGGTGAATCCATCTTCGTCGATAACTAATAATAATAATAATAATAATAATAATAATAATAATAATAATAATAATAATAATAATAATAATTTCGTGTGGCTATTTCTAGCTGAGTGCAGCCCTTGTAAGGCAGACCCTCGGATGAGGGTGGACGGTATCTGCCATTTGTAGGAAACTGCGTGTTATTGTGGTGGAGGATAGTGTTGTGTGTGGTGTGTGATTTGCAGGAATGTTGGGAACAGCACAAACGCCCAGCCCTCGAGCCATTGGAATTAACCAATGAAGGTTAAAATCCCCGACCCCGCCGAGAATCGAACCCGGTACCCTCTGAACCGAAGGCCAGTACGCTGACCATTCAGCCAACGAGTCGGACGTCGATATATAATACACTGGCAAGAAATTCCTGGTCTGAGGCAGACATCTACAAGTGCACTTTATGGTGAAAAGAAAGGTGTGAGACTTTTCTGAATTACTTTTACCAATTTAGATTGCCAGTTTTGTCAGAAGTGAGTCATGGATCATTTGAACTGGTCGGAAATCAGTTTCTTCATTGAAAATGGCGAAAATGGAAAACAGAGTAAATGTATGTTAGCATCATTACACACGAATACAGGACTAAAGAAGATTCACTCAGTTATATTGGGATATTTTTGTCAGATGAATGTTCTGACCTTTTGGCACAGCGTATAAATATATTCCAATCGTCAGTTGACATCGAAAGAAAATTTTCAGCCTATAAACTCGTTTTGACTGACAATAGCTGTATTTTGCCTCCAGAAAACATTGTGGGACTTACAATTGGCTATTATGATGCTGTTTTATGCGATGAATGGTAATTATAATAATGTGAATAAAATTACACGATTGTAAGTGAATTTTCCTTTATTTTTTGTGTATATTTTAGTGCATAACAGCATGCATATTTGAAGTATATAAGTGCATAAATCACTCGTCCCTACTGATGTGTATATTTAGATATATCTCGCTTTAATACTTGAAAGTTACATGGTGCTAGAACTTGATTCAAAATTTGTGAGATTCTGGCGTTCAGCTTGTTTTAGATATGGTAATGTTGGATGAATGCCATAAAGAGACTGTCTTTTATTTTGTCTTACTTTGCTTCTCTGCCAGTTGTTTTTGGGCCGCAGTTTGTATGTAACTATGTATGTGAAGTGCTTTAGAATAGTTATTTCAGAGCCCTTATTGCTCCAGAGTTTGTTGTTACTTTACTCAGCAATTTTAGAATCAATTCCAACTGGCGACCGTGACACGACTGAATAATGAATAAGGAGCGAATGTAATACGGTGTCAATTCACACGGTCACTGAGCAAACCTAATCAGAAGCTAGAAGCAGATCCGCTTATGAAGAACGGTATTGTTTCAGCATTTAAAATATTTAACGATAAATCAACCCGTCTGTTCATAATAAAAGAAGCTATACGGGATCTGCTGTTTTCAGCAGGGAAGAGGTATGCGAGAGAGGATACCAGGCAGCTGAGGCCTATTGAGGGGGATGGATTGCGCTAAAGTGCATGTATTCTTCTTCTTCTCAGTCGCACAACTTACGTCTGAATATCGTGATCCCATGCTGACTTCTACTATAAGGGCCATTCAGAAAGAAATGAGCTGGAGGCTATAAAATGAAAACCTCTACCGTTATTTCATAAGTATTGCCAAACACTGTTAAGGCACTTGTCCACTGCGACACGAGGCGTAAATGGCCGTCTCGTAAAATTCCTGGGGCTGCGTTGTGAACCAGTTCCGTACGTACCACTTGACGTCGGTGTCCGAGGTAAATCGTTTGCCTCTCAGAACTTTCTTCAGCTCACATTGGATTTTTTTGGGTCACGGCGACCCTGCGTACTTCCACTGAAGGCTTAGTCGTTTTGACTTGGGTTCGAAGTGATGACACCATGTCTCGTCTCCTGCCGCTACTCGTGACAGGAACTCATTCCTTTATCCTTGGCACAGCGCAGCAAATGCTCAAGAGAGAGGTAAATTCGACATGCTTCTTGTGCTGGTTGAATATTGTGAAGCACCGATTGGGGCACTTTTAGCGAAATGTCAATCTGTCCTCAAAACCATAAACCAAGAAAACGCTTAGTACAATAATGCCTGATAATGAACATAATTCACATGTTCAGGAGTGCCCAGTGTCCTCAATACATGTCCAAAGAACTGCAGGATTCTCCGTCTAACAAGACTGTAAAGTCGATTCGGGATACCAAGCTCTTAGATTATGCAGGAGTTAGATATTTCCTCCGTCCAACGTATTCGTCGCATCCTCCGCCAGCACCACATTTTAAATGTTCTTTCTTGTCCTTGATTCACAACCATAGAAGAATACTGAAAATACTGAGACACAAACCAGTCGTATGAAAATATATACTTGTTACTGAAGCCGCGAATGTCGTACTTGGAAGTAGTGGAGCTAATTCTTCCTCATCCTCGTTTAAGATAACCTTACGGCTGCTTAAATAAAATTGATGCCAGTGGTAAAAATTGGTTAGCGTTCTGGGCACAGTTTCGTAAGATAAGTTTCAGTATCTTATTCTAGTAAACTTACTAGGTTCAGAAGATAGGGAACTATCTGTGAATTTTTCTCCTTCAGAGCCTAACTACAGCAAAACCATCGAACAGCTACCGGCGTGCTAGCTGGCCAGTGTCTTGGAAAAGGTGCGGTATCCAACTGATGAGCCCATGCCGCACTCTGGGCGAAACACTGGTAATTTTTGACGATTGAGTTTCCTGAATTTTAATTTTAGCTGAAATCAAGGTTCGCTCGGAATGAGCTGTTAAAAAGGAATTGTTTGGCTTTGTCTTGGTTCACGCAGCAAATAAAGATAACTCGACTTCAGACCAGCTGTATAACAGTGACTCATCATAAAGCTGTCCGACTCGTTGGCTGAACGGTCAGCGTACTGGCCTTCGGTTCAGAGGGTCCCGGGTTCGATTCCCGGCCGGATCGGGGATTTTAACCTTCATTGGTTAATTCCAGTGGCCCGAGGGCTGGGTGTTTGTGCTGTCCCCAACATCCCTGCAACTCACACACTAACATAACACTACCCTCCACCACAATAACACGCAGTTACCTACAAATTGCAGATGCTGCCCACCCTCATCGGAGGGTCTGCCTTACAAGGGCTACACTCGGCTAGAAATAGCCACACGAAATTATTATTATCATAAAGCTTAAGGACTATGCTGCGGTGCTCTATCCATTAGTATAATCAGTAGTGAAAGAATTTTAAGCATTAATAAGTTAGAATGCAAACGTATTTCGAAATGGCGCACGTATCACCTAGCCGCTGTACAGTTGTGCGGGTGAGTTGCATAAACTTTAGGGGTTCTGATAGTTCAGATCGCCAGTATTTATGCAAATCTCACTGCAGAACTATTGTGCGGGTTACTGGACAATTGCGACTTTATTAAATACGTCTGAATTCTAACCTATTAATGCCCAGAAATCCTTTCTCTAATAATCTGCACTCCCTGAAGACATCCTAGTGGGCCAATGATATACTTGTTAGACCCCTTGAAACAACAAACAAAACAAGACATACTAGTATAATGGAAGAACTGTCAACAGAACTGAAATCCATAATACTGGTGACTGATTGACAAATTTGCTACGGTTCTTGAAATTGAAAGTGAAGAGCGCCTACAGTTAGTTCGCAGTGGGACTTATGGCCACAGTAATAAAGGGCGAGTCCCGCAAGGGTCGCCGTCTTTCCCACATGCCGCGTGTCAGTAAATGAAAGCGCATTCACCGTACACCCACAGAAAAAGACCATCAACTTTGATGGATGGATAATCAGACTGAAAAACAGACAGAATAGCAGTAAAGCTTACCCCATTGCATTAAGTGCTGAATATACGTTTCCTCAGCCTGTACACAAGCGTAGTAGCATCTGATAATATTCTGGTTCACTGTCTGAAATTCAGCCTCAAGTATACCGAGAAAATTGCATTTAAAAATCAAATTCTAGCCCTTCAGGCAATGACTCAATGTTGAATACATCCTAGTGATATGAGCTACAAATTTTAGGTAATAAAGTAACTCGTGTCCTCATCCTGAGGCGGTGTAGCTCTTTATACACACGCACACACCCAATGGAGGTGAGCTGCATGTACCATTTTAACCACATACCAGCCCTCCTGCCATTCTTAAATTTCTGAAAGTACCGGGAATCCAACCTGGGCCTCCGAGGACGACAGTTAATAGCACTAACCGTTACACTACGGGGGCGAACGACGAAGTTTAGGCAAATAACATATAATATAAAGTATGAGAATATATTCTTTATTTGTTCCTAAAAATTAAAACATTTTCATAATCATCGTTATCCGGTCGATTATATCAGCAGTTTGCCTTCTTCTACCACTTACAGAAAGTATTATAAAAATAAGTTGATTTGGCTAGGATTTGAATAAAAGTGAAACGAGTAAAGAAACCAGCGATTTTAGGCTGTTATTTCATAACTGCATTTAGGCCGGAAGTGATTTTCGGACTTTCATTTTTAATTTGATAGAGGTATCCAAGACTCACAATAATTTGAAAACTTTCTGGGCTATTTATCCCTTCAACTTTCGGCACAGTTGAGGAAATTGGTTAATTTTACATTTTTCGTAGTACGGGTACCCGTAATTTGTCTGCTAAGACTTTATTTCAACATTAAAATCCGCAGCACACGAAAGTACGCTGTTCAACATTTAATTCACAAACCAAGAAACGAACTAACCGATCAATTACTGCTGTGTAAGAAGCAGTCGCCCTGTACTCTGTGCGGAAGCTTATCGCAGGCTTGCTGAGTCCATGACGTTACCGGGCAGGCATTGCATGTCAGGAGGCCACTGCATCATCTACTCGCCCAGTCATCGCATAGGATATAACGAGGAACTGGACTGAGGGTCCCACGGTATAACCGATGGAACACCTAGTTATGATAAATTACCTACTATATCATGGACATTTTGGAGTGATTAGACTGATGGCATTTGTTTTTGAGTCCTCACCATGGTGCTAAGAAGTGTAAAATCTACGTTAAATGTCTTATCTGCCTGAAATGTCACGTAACTATCATGTATCTACAAATATCCGTGCAGCATAGTACTGAGAATGTCCAGTCTGTCCAAGAAAAGAATTGTGAGTCACAAGCAGTCTGGTCTCAAAAATGCGGTACCATTTCTACAGACAGTGATGGTTAACATTGTGCATTGTGGTAAAGCTATGGAGGTACATGCACTTTTGAACACTGAGTATAAAGATCTGAGAAGGAGGTATTGAGCCCCAGTCTTACAGGGCAGTTGCAACCGGTTAGAAACAGCACAGTGTATATGATATCGATCCCATGGGTATGGATAGTAGAGGTCAACATTCCATAAACATTTGGGATCAGATGAAAATCTACCTTTATGTTCCTAAGGCTGCAAGTCAGGTACTATGTATTCAACAAAATTTCAGGGACTACTGCCACCAGAAGAGGAAGACAAGTTAAAGTACCAAAGAGACCTTTATAAAAGTTGCAAATTTTATCACACATAAAATTGCAAGATGGGAGGATGTTATAGGTATGGTAATGTAGGAGGAATGCTAGAAAGAGGCTCTCTTACTTTCATTTGTTTTTTGTCTCTTAGAGTTGTTGGCTCCAAGGTCTGCAATTAACTATGTGCATGACGCATTGTAAAATAAATAGTTAAGTGTTTTTATTGATTGTTATTTCACTTAGTAGTTTTAGAATTTGTAACACAGCTAACGTCAAACCTTACATATTAGAACCTATAATTAAAACTAAACAGCCCAGTTACAAACTTTTGAACACACATGCAAATTTCTTATGAATTAAAATACATTAAAATTATGGAAATGCTTGAATTAAACATTTTGTTAATCGTAATGATTTTGAAGATAACAGAGGACTGGAATTTTTCCACCAAAAGGATTTAAAATCGTATCAGTAAACTTACTGACAAGACTACTTGGTTTTAAACATTCTTAAACGTCCAAAGACTGCAGCGGCATTCCATCCTGGAAACTGTTGTACCACTCAGATGGTTACGATATAATGAATTCGAAATTTTATTTATCGAAGGAAATATTACTACTACAGTATTTAAACATTATAAAGAAAAGAAGCCAAAGTAGAAGGTATACGTAAGAAATCAGAAAGCATACTCTAATAGGTGGAGTTAACCAGAGGTCATTCGACGTATACCCGCGTATACCCTAGACTACAGCCCTCGCAAAGGACATAAAAAGTTACAATAAATCGTCCTTCCGCAGTGTTCAGAACTGTAATTAATTCCCGTTAAAATTGTTCGCCATTGCTTTTTTACAGCTTCTCTTTTTAGGTCCAATACGTCTAACTTCAACATCCACCAAAATCGCGTCATTCTTCTATCCATATGACGTACACTGGTTGCTTGGTTCGGTGTCGGGCTTTTGTAGACATAAAATTGGTTACGCTAATTCCAGATAGATCCACAGCCCAAAACATATCCATGGTGAAATAGTTTACTGCTATACCCAATACCATGGTTACGTGAGCGTAGCAATGATAGGAATTTATTGATCTGAAGATGATAGCTGACATATTGATAGTCTGTGAGTAATACGAAGATGATAGCCGACATATTGATAGTCTGTGAGTAATAGGAATATGATAGCCCACATATTGATAGTCCGTGAGTAATAGGAATATGATAGCCGACGTATTGGTAGTCTGTGAGTAATAGGAATATGATAGCCGACATATTGATAGTCTGTGAGTAATAGGAATATGATAGCCGACATATTGATAGTCTGTGAGTAATAGGAATATGATAGCCGACATATTGATAGTCTGTGAGTAATAGGAATATGATAGCCGACATATTGATAGTCTGTGAGTAATAGGAATATGATAGCCGACATACTGATAGTCTGTGAGTAATAGGAATATGATAGCCGACATATTGATAGTCTGTGAGTAACAGGAATATGATAGCCGACATATTGATAGTCTGTGAGTGATATGAAGATGATAGCCGACATATTGATAGTCTGTGAGTAATACTAAGATGATAGCCGACATATTGATAGTCTGTGATCGATATGAAGGCGACAGCCAACGTATTGATTGCCTGTGGTATGCCGAGCGCGGTGGAAGTATGTCGGCCTGTGCAGAGGATTCCTACATCAAAAATATTCCTTGGTAAAATATCTTCGCTATTTAAACTCCTATTTCTAACAGGGCAACCTCAAGAATGCTAAACGTCCCAAAGCTACTCAAGAGTCTGAGAGAAATGATATTGAAAATTAAGACTTCCATTATATTGCATATTTATAGTTTATCATTTTAAAATGCAATAATAATTTGAAATATCGAAGTGTAGTACATTAAATTTGGGTAAATTTGGAAAAATCACGATATCAGACACATTCCTATAGGATTTAAAATAAGCACATTTAACGAGTTACAAACGTTGCATAAAAACGTTTCCGATTTTGGCTTATTCTTTTATATGCCCATAGAGCAAACATGCGGCTACGGCACTACGGGACGAAAATATCATTACATCTGGTTGCTTTCATAATTACTTTATTGAGCAGGAGTAAAAAATGGGCGCGTTCAGTTATATTATTCATAAGCTATTCATAACTAACGATGACAGAATTAAGGAGGACATAAAACGCAGACTAGCAAAAGCAAGGAAGGGATTTCTTAAGATAAATTTGCTCACTTCGAACATTGATACAGAAATTAGCAAGATCTTTTTGAAGACATTCGTCTGGAGCGTGGCATTGTATGGAAATGGAACATGGACAATAACTCGCTCAGAAAGAAAAAGAATGTAAGCTTTTCAAATGTGGTGTTACGGAAGAATGCATAAGGTGAAGAAATACTGAATCGAATTGGTGAGAGGAGATCGATTTGGATAAATTTGACCTGAAGAAGAGACAGAATGATAGGACACGCCTTAGGGCACCCAGATCTTGCTCAGTTAGTTTTTGAGGGAAGTGTAGGAGGTAAAAACGGAACGGATAGAGCAAAGTATGAATACATACGAAAACAAATTAGAGTAGATACGATAGGGTGGCAGGAAAAGCTGCATCAAACCAGTCTATTGACTGAAGACCTAACAACAACAAATTAAAAGTAACAGACATGAAAGTAGCAAGAGTAATTATTGATGTTAAAAAGAGGTGGAAAGAACGGCAGGAGGGTTGGTTGGTTCATGTCAGGAGTATGTGGTAGGACAGGTTACCTAAGAGAATAATGGGGTGGGTCCTGTAGGGTAAGGGAGAACGAAGAGAGACCAACGCAATTGTGGCTTGACTCAGTTTTCATTTATGTAAATACTAGCAAGATACCCGTGCTTCGCTACGGTATTATACTGAAATTTATAATTAAATGCTTATTGTTTTAGATATATAATCCGCCGAAATTAGTGATCTGACTCGTTTTCTGCGAGAATCCGCCAAAATTCGCGATCTGACTCGTTTCCTAATAGATTACGGCAAATTTCCTCCCATTTTTCAATCTTTCTTTCCAGCAATCGATTTCGTACTTCCCGGACTAGGTCCAGATATTCCACCCGGTCAGTTGGGTCCCTAAATCTTTGACATCTTTCCCTATAAGCATTTTTAATATGGATCAAATCCTTCAGGAGTTCCGGCGTGGTGTCGTCTTGGTGCCTTGGCGGTACTGAACCCGCGGCCGGACTGCATTCCTAGTCATTACCCGTCCAGGACCCGTTTCCAGCGCGGTCCTCATATTAGACGACGGTCTAGAATATTATTATTATTATTATTATTATTATTATTATTATTATTATTATTATTATTATTATTATTATTATTATTATTATTATTATTATTATTATATGTTCTGGACCCCACAGCAAGATGCAAGACCGATACTTGGCGGTAAATTACATCTGCTGCCATTGTCATTGTTGACAATGTGACCAGAACCATTGTCGCGCGTAGGCAATTGTGCGGGATTTCTGGCGATATGAATGACATACTTCCTTGCATTATTGACCTTATTATAGAGGTGAACAATTTGACGGTCAATCTCATTCCTGTCGTTTATTTCAAATGTGTTTAAACTTTTATTTATATGCCAGGAGAATCTACTGTAATCTAAGAACGTTCTCCGAAGCAAAAGATGGCTGTTGAAAACGAACCCAGGAAAGATTAAAAATGATCGGTTTATGATGAGAATAAGTACATCGAAAATCTACAGCCTGTTTCCAGTCATTCGACAGGGTCAGGAATGGAATGAATAAATCCCCATCTAGCGGCAACAATAGGAATTGTGCCGGGTGCCGAAGCACTCCTCTGGGGCATCATCGATGAATGCCAAATGAAATGAAATATTGGACAGTGTTGCTGGAATGAATGATGACAGGGAAAACCGGAGTATTCTGAGAAAAGCCTGTCCCGCCTCCGTTTCGTCCAGCATGAATATCACATGGAGTGACCGGGATTTGAACCACGGAACCCAGCGGTGTGAAGCCGGCGCGCTGCGGCCTGAGCAACGGAGGCTCCTTAGAAGTACATTATGAACAGTAAAATTAATTGGTCTCACCTCCTTTTACACCCCACCGCCGTTAAGTTTATTTACCCCCCCCACCAAAAAAAATTTAAAAGAAGGCGTGTTTCTTTATGTCTAAAAAAAGAGATTTCAAACACCAATGTTCACGTCTATTACGTTCAGTTTTGAGATATAAGTATCCCCATAAAAATAATTTACTTTCTTCACTTCTTTTCACATTCCTTCCCCCCCCCCCCCAAGTGAATTTTCCGGCAAAAATACTTGTTTCTTTAATAGCAAAGTATCTTCTAAATACCAATTATCACGACTCTAACTTCTTCAGTTTTTTATTTATGTGCCCTCATGAAAGGAATTCAACTGCTTTTCACTCCCGCCCCCAAGATGCTTTTCCCCAAAACGCGTCTTTCTTTATTTTTAAAGGGGATCCAAATACCAATTTTCACGTCTGTAACAACTTTAGTTTTTATCAGATGTATGTATTCTTATACAATTAAGTCAATCAATTTTTCAATTCTTTCACGCCCCCCCCCCTTTTATTGGATTTTCCGAGAATACGTTTTCCTTTACCTTTAAAGCAGATCCAAATATAAAATTTCACGTCTGTAACATCTTTATTTTTGAGATATCAGTAGCCTAATTAAAATAATTCAACACCATTTTCAGTCACTTTTACCCCCCACCCCCGCCCCTCCACCCAAGTGGTATTTCCGAAAACTACAGATACACGTTTCTTTATTTTTAATAGTGATAAAATATACCATTTTTCAATTCTGTAACGTGTTAAGTTTTTTGAGCTATTTGGATTTTCAGAGGCTTGCAGACTGAACGCTGAAAGGCATAACAGTCTATAATGATAATGTATGTATGTATGTATGTATGTATGTATGTATGTATGTATGTATGTATGTATGTATGTATGTATGTATGTATGTATGTATGTATGTATGTATGTATGTATGTATGTATGTATGTATGTATGTATGTATGTATGTATTGAACCCATGACCTTTGTGCCCTAAGAATATTATGCATAAGTTAACAATCGTTTAAAAGTTGGATTCCTGATAGCATGGATTTGACACGTGACGAGGGGGTGATTACCTTCGGTCCCACGCTCTGGGGTACGTGACGTCAGCCACACGTGTCAACGGCGGAAGAATCTCAAGTCATTTTTGTGAACTATTTCAAAGCGCGTGTACATGGCGTGAACCAAGCCAAGTCAAAAAATATAGTGCCTATCAAAGGGGGTCAATCATCTCACAAATCGAACCCGTATACATTTTAAATGTCCATGAACACTACCGCCAGAAATGTAGCAAGCATGTAGTCACTTTCAAAACTCTTGAAATTACAGTTTAGGTAAGTCAGAAAATTTATAGAAATTTTCTTGTAGGCGAAGGGAGATATCCGAAGAGAGGGGGTAACTGCTATAAATATGAAGGGACGCCATGACGAAGTCTCCTTCTCCGTCATTTGTGATACAAAGCGGACGAAAAATTGTTGAGCTGCTCTGCGAAATCAAACAACGAAAGTAGACTGAGTTCAACTGCAGATTTCAGCCAGTGTGGCTAGGTCTTGAGTCCATGAGGAGATAGTTTTCTTGAGTGAAATAATTGTACCAGATAGGACTGTCAAAGTACTGAATAAATTCTAATGTGATTAAGTAATTCGAGTGCGGAAATAATTATAGTCCATCGTGTGCGCTCAGCAAACAAGTGAAGGGTATTTTCTTTTTTTAATGCTTTATTCCAGGAAACCTGAAGAAACATAATGGTTTGTAAAGCCATGAATGTAAAAATGGCTAAATAAAATGCCAGGGTCGCAGGTGAGCCCTATGACGAACACTGGCGTGACTACATGAGGTAGGTGACTTTCCATCTTACTACCTCTTATATGTTGTCTCATGATCTCTAAAAGTGTATTTGAATGGGGATATACGACGCAGTGGTCACCCCTACTAAGTTTTGTAAATGTGAGAGTACGACTAAAAGAGTCATTTGTTTTATTTCCCACTTGGATAAATTTTTGAAGTCTTGCGAGTGCCGTATAATGTTGTAAAAGTTATTGAACAGGGTTTCGAAGTGATATCACGTCCAATGTAGATCATCATCCGTGTGAGTGTACTGCCTATATTTTGTGATGCCAAATTAAGATGTTCATTCGACGTAAAATTTTTCTGTCTGCAATTTGACGTTAATAATAATAATCCATGGTTACTCATTTTCAATCGAGTGGAAGCGCGCTGTCGGGTGAGAACCTAGGGTGATGAATTTGGTCACGGAGAGAAATGTTTTTCTAGGCCCATTTTAAACTGTGTCTGACTGACAATAAAAGATCTAGTAGAATGTTTCAGTCATTTTCTCGTTAAAATCAAGTTATTAAATACGATATCCTTTATGCGAAGTTATTCATGATTAATGTATTGTGCGATATTAGACGTCGAGATTTCTAGTGAGGATTTTATTCCAGTTCTTTACTAAGCCACCAGTGCAGTAAGTCACCACACTAGCGGTTAGCAAACAAACACCGGTCGGTACAACCTATGAATCGGTGTGAAATAGACAGAACCAAAAGCAAGATGAAAGTCGGAAACAAGGTAGGAAAATTACACTAACCAGGTACTTACCATGCGACCCATAAAATCACCCAGAGGAAATGGATAAAATTCCTTGTCCCGGCGTTGAACCATTGGATAATGAAAGAAAACTCTTGATTAACTTTTCAAAAATTTTAATCAAGGAATGAAATCTTATCATTTAACCAAAACTAACATCGTCCCATCTGAGAGAATAAAATTGTTTAGTTTGAAAATGAACAGTGAAAACAAAAAAAGGAATAACACAGACTGAAAACGTAGACCTATCAGGTAATAACACTGATGGAACTCATTAGCTAAAAGGAAATGGCTCTAATTCATAACACCAAATTCATTACAAGAAAAGATTCGGATTGATAACCTTACTATTATAGATCATTATACGAATAAAAACTTAAATTGACTACAGAAAGTGTACACGGGCCCGTTTGTTAACGTAACTAAAATGAAATTAAAACTAAAGTTTAAACCTTGGGAAAACCCACTCATTTGATCAGTTTAATTGAAATAGTTAGCAAAATGAGGCTTCGCAGAAACATAAAACTCTAGCCCAATTAATAAACTACAAGGGCGAAAATTAAAGCCACGAGCGATAATCACACAGAAAAACAGGAGGAAAACAAGAAGAGACCAAGCGAGGATAGGGAAATCTTTCACATCAGTCGAAAATACATCAGTAATCTTAGGTCACACAACCAACACGCAAAACCCACCGGCAACAATTAACAATTCCGCCCCAAAAGAAAAGCGTTGCCATGGCAACCCAAAAAACACGCCGCGTCCCCCAATAAGGTACAAGGCACAACCAAGGCGAGAAACCCAAAATAAAGCTAGAAATACACTAAACATAAAATACCGGAACAACAGAAAAAACAAGATTCCCTTAAAAAGAACAAGGAAACTAGAATTATATGCTACTGCAAAACCTCGCACAGAATTAAGGCAACAGAGTGCCGCGACACAATTTGAATTTACATGATTAATTAACGGGTGAAAATGATGGTTAATAAGTAAAATCTCCTTGTTTTCATAGTCTTTACATGCCTATAAGCTTGATATTTTAGTAGAAATAACCACACGACCGTCCGGTTTGTAGTTTCCCAAAAAAAAATTAATTTCACAAACTTCACCGTGAAATAGTTAATTTCAAAACACGGATCACATGAATTTCCTCGCAGTTTCATAATCACAGGATATAACTTGCCAAATGATGAACCACTTACTTGAGTGAAGCAGACGCTCAGCGAAGATGAGTTAGATCCTCACATACTTACAGACGCTTACTGAAGAGTTTGGTTTCCCAGGACAGAATTAGTTAAAACCATTTACTAATAGGACGATGCAGAAGATGAAGTAAAATGGGTTTCAAACCCATATCTCAAGTCCCTCAGCCGGGGTCTATTTTCCAACAACACGCCAACATCTTGAGAATCCCATTAACGCAACTGCACTCCATGACTCTCAACAACGAACTGTTGATAGTACAAAATGGCGAGGCTTGCTCCCTCAGGCAGTAGCCGCGCTCCGATAGGTAGAAGAGCGCGCGGGGAGGGGAACTCTATTGTGGGTGATTGACAGAAGGTAGCAGCACATATTAGACGAGGAATGAAACAGTCCACACCATACATAATTGCGAGAATGTATAGACGTAGTCATTAGTCCACAATAAGGCATATAAATAATGTTCAATGAGTATCACTAAAACTCTTAGTGTACGAGGGAAACCATACGCTTAGTCGTATAGAATAATTAAGTTTTTTTCTACGGCGATGTTGCCAGTTCAAAATAGGTTCACAGGGTAGGGTAAATTGCGTTACACCGTAACAGCCCTCTCCCCCCGAAGCCTAGTGTATTCACTGATATAGCTTCCAGTTCAGTTTAGTGGTCAAGAAGTAAGCTAAATTTCAAATCATGTCCACATTAGATAGAGACCACAAATGACGACTTCATGTATGCATAACAATAACACACCGACCTTGAGTCATTTTAATATCACAATCCTCACTTCAGTTCAAGTTTGTGGTGGCAAGAGTTTAGTAAAGAGATCACGCTTCCCTCAAACAGGGTTCCATTTACCTAACGTCTAAAACAGCTAGGTTTAGCTGAATTTACACTCTTTAGGCAGTGCGCTTCTAGTAAAGCCTGTTACATATTACAATTCACCCGTTTAAAGAATATTAAGATTAAGTAGTTTATTACAGGTTAGGAAATAAATATTCTCTAGGTTTCCAAGAAATGCAATATCTCGCCCATTTCCTTTTGACATAATAGTCAAACATATAACCAAAAGAAAAGGAAAAATCACAAGGAAGAAACAAGTCCGGTGATACATACAGTAAAGAAAATTTATAAAATCAATAATAAATCACACAGAGCTTAACTTAGTAGAAGGCGGACTCAAGACTAAATCGTACCAATTGACCCACCAAACTAAATTACACAAGAAAACAAATTAGGTTTAACTAAGTAGGTACGAACCTAATAATCTACCAGCACTCAAAAAATCACAAGATTACTACACATAATAGATAGACACAGGCAAGGGTAATTTTAACCCACCCTACTCCAAGGGTGGAACATAAATGTCAAGCTTACAGTACTTACCTCAATGTACCAAATGGTTCAGTACACTAAACTTAAACGTAGGAGGTGAATGAGAACAATGGACGTGACATCCACTAAGGTTTTCTACCTATTCAGGGAGCCACAAGGAGAACAATCAATTCACGTGCTCCACCGGAGAACCCTTACCACTATAAGAAAAATCCCCAAAACCAGCAATATACCAAGATACAATCCCCCAAAAAACAGCTTTACTTAAACACCCACAGATGGATAAGATGAGTAAGAACCCCTTTTCTCTCTCTTTTTTTAAACAGACTGAGATCTACAGATCAGTGAGCCACTGGTTCATTAATTTTTAAGAACCCACCATGACTCAACCCAAATAATTAATTAGATCATAAAGGATGGCAGATTTTAAATCATAAGTAATTGACCTCGCATAACCCAGAAGAAGAGATTATTCAAAAAGGACACATCAAGCTGAGCAACTACCGACCAGGGCACAAACATTGTGAAGCCATAACTGAGTTAATGGTAACTGCCTTTCCAAGCAAAGGAAACCCTAGGTAGAATGAGTTGGAGACCTCTAGTACTATCAGGTGTAGGGAGCGCAACAGTTTGTCATCGACAATCATTCCGCGGGGGTACACTAAGCAAGGAACAAACTAGCACAGAGGAAAGTACCATTCAAGAATTGATGGATAAGGCTTCAGGAGGATATAACACGGAGTCACATAACCAACCCACATTGGAAGAGGAAAAACTAGAACACCTTCCACAATAGTACACCCAATTAAAACAGAAAAGGTAATGAGATACCTCAATTAGATGACTACTGGGGACGTGATGGGCAATAACCCAACATCGCACATAACTGATAGCCCAAAGAACCTCGCCACTACGCGGTTATTTAAAAATAGGTTATATCCGTAGATACACACTGCTGCCCATGAGTAAGCAGGACCTCTTCCCCACCAACAGGAGAGTGGGAATATTACATATATATAGTAGGTAACGATGTTGGTGATAATAATTTACTAGACAACATACAGAAGAAAGGATGAATTCCACTAAGGGATCATCAAATTAATAGGCAGGATGACTCCAAAAGGAGATAGCACCTAGGTAAGCAATAACACGCTCAACAATCCAGAATGCAGAACGGTAAGCAGACAAATCAACGATAACTACTAATGTTAGCAAATTAACCAAAGGAAAAACAACCATAGAAGGTAGGATTAACAAAATTGAACTTTACAATATTATAAGTGGAAAAAAGGATGACATCAGGGCAATAGGTTATGCGGGTAATTACAATTTTCACTCACCAAGTCCATAACATACCATACGAGTTGCAGGCACCAACTGCTTAATTAATTTCCATCTTCACAAAGACACAATGGTTCAATCAAAGGTGCTTAAACACCCACCAGAGTGCAATAACACAACTAATATTGACTCACAGAATCCTCACAGGAGCAATGGTAACCAGCACTAAGAGACAATATAACAGGGTCCCTCTACCACGACATGCCACACAACATCTTAACCAATTCATGGTGCAAAACCACACCACCACCAAATTCAGGACCAGGAAACCAAGCACAAAGGTAAAAGAAGATAACTTCTCAGGCTTCAAGTCCATGTATTGACTTCTCTACTCAACATAATATCAATAGATGGAAGATGGTACAGTTAACACCCCAACATACACTCCACAACTCGCACAGAACGATAAGATCCACAAGAAGATAGTAAATTCAAGAAAATATTTCAGTAGTGTGGCGATAACGGTAATGCGTGGATTAAAATACAACAAGATCCATAAACGTCATAAAGGACAACCTAATACCGCCCATAGAGGAAGAGTAGTTTTAAAACAGGACCAAATTTCAAAACGATGGGATAATACATTCAACCAAAGGAAAACCATAAGCCAAATAAGGAATAAATTGAGATTATTAAGAATAGAGGTACTACTGTCAGTACTTAGAATAATTATCAAAGGGCAACTCATCATTAAATATGAAGAGGGACTGAAACCAATAGCTAGAGATGGAAAAACCATAAAGATCCCAGATCCATGCACGAAGCAAACGGTCTACCAACTCCGACACAGGTTAACAGACCACCCCAAAGGATTTCACCAAACCAAAAGGATTGCAGAAACTGATCAGCGGTAAGTAACTGTGTTAATCTTCGAAGCTTAAACAAATGGCACTCAGGCACAGTTATTATTGAAAGTCGATAGTAGCCCACAAAAAAGATACAGAATAAGATATTAAACCCAATTTCAAAGAGATAAATTATGATAAGATCACCAACACCAGAAACAAGTCAAGGATATGAACAAAATATTCCATGATTAAATCAACCACCAGATAGTTAAAACTCGACCAATTTTTTTTAAAATATATTTTAGAACGATCACCCAGGTGACAAAATTAAAACAAGCAACCAATAGTTCAGAAGGCTACCAACTACATACCCTGCACAGGAGGTTAAATACATATCAGCAGGACACGGTCATAACATTTTTGCAATACCACAGTATGAGTATCAAGGATGACAAAAGGCAGACTCGAAGAATTCATTATCAAATCCTACTCACAGCCAAGGCAGAATTGACATGATAAATAAAATTTAAACCCAGAAAAGGTAAGATATTAGGTGTACAGCTCAGGAAACTTATTGGTAACAAACCCCAAGAAACAGACATGTGATAAATTCCACACACCACCAAACCACCATGTTCACACCTGAAACATCAGCAGTCCCAAAACAAATAGAAGCATAACAACCTTAGGTTCCAAAGTCACAGAAACATGTACCTAAATGAAACTGACAAGTACACTTACAATAAACCGTAACGTGTTAATTGTTTAATTAGCTCACTGAAATGCAGTTCTCAGTTGTATGTTGATTCCAGCACCCCAGGTGCTTGACAAAACAGAAACCCAAAGGAAGGGAAACAGTAGAAAAGTACTGTACATCAACCAGGTTTCATTTGAGACAGATGGACACGCCTAATTCTTTTAGCAACCGGGTCACTCACTAACATAGATACCGGGGACAGAAATTGTAATACGGTGCAAGGACCTTGATACCTAGGCGCCAGCTTGGCAGAAAATTTATTAACAGCTTTACTGATGGGATAACATTTAATGAAGACTGAATCGCCAACCTTCACTCTAGTTGATTTCCTACCCAAATTGTACCTTTTCTTGGCCTTCTCATATGACACGGACAGGATTTTCTTTGCTTCGTCCCAAACCTTCCGAACATCATGTGGTTTAGAGAGATCAGGCAAAAGATCATCAATGGCAAGCACATTTGACATCGGGGAATATGGAATGTAAGAAAACATAAGGGACATGGGCGTTTTTCCATGAGACTCATGGGTTGCAGAGTTGAAAGCATGAGCTAACCAATGCAAACAGGAGTCCCACTTAGATTGATTATTGTGATGATAGGCTATCAACGCTGACTTCAAATTTCTATTTACTCTTTCAGCATAAGATGGGTTTGGATAATAAGGAGTGGTTGTGACATGTGAGATACATAACTCGAAAAGGTATCTTTTAAACAGATGACTAGTGAAAGCACTGGCATTATCAGAAACAAGGAACTTGGGAGGGCCGAAAGAAGCAAAGATATAATTTAGACAGTTAATGGTAGTCCGAGAAGTGGAAGACCTAGTAGGAAAGATCCAAGTGAACCGTGAGAACGCATCGACACACACAAAGATATGGGTGTTCCCCTGAGAAGATCGAACCATTGGTCCCACGTAGTCGATGAATAGTCGCTCCATCGGGCGAGAGGCTTGAGAGGATGATAACAAACCTACACGGTTGTTCAAACTAGGTTTACTCATGGCACAAATTTTACATGACTTAATCATGTTTCTGATGTCACAGTCCATCCTTTTCCAAATGAAAAACTGCCTAATTTTCTGCCTTGTCTTGAACACACCTAAATGACCTCCGATTGGACAGTAGTGATAATACTTGAAGATAATCGGTATTAGCACCTTGGGCACAACAATTTTGAAACTATGGTCTCCTCGACCCTTACAACACAGGACCCCCTTGACAAGAGAGTAAGGCTTCACAAGAGTTCCATTATTAATTTTGTCGATGATCTCACTTAATTCAGGGTCAGATTTCTGATGATCTTCAAATTCATGGTAAAGTAAAGGTAGATTAGTAAGGATGGCACTAACTCCAACGACATTACTTTCATCAAAATTTACAACATCAGATTTTTCCTTAGGACAAGGTTCCCCATCAAACATTCTGCTTAGACTATCGGCGATGACATTATCTGTACCTCTGATATGCTTAACTTGAAAATTAAAGGCAGAAATCCTAAGTGCCCATCGAGTGATCCTCCCAGTTCTTTTGGGCCGGTTCAAAACCCACGACAAAGCCTGATTATCTGTCTTCAGTTCAAAATTTACATGTTCAACAAATGGCCGAAACTTTTCGAGGGCAAACAGGACTGCAAGACACTCCAACTCGTAAACAGAGTATTTACTATCAAGATCAGTTAGGACACGGGAGGCATATGCAACAGGTCTGCGTCCATCCTCGTACTCTTGCAGGAGAACACCAGCAATAGCCTTTCCAGATGCGTCGGTCTGAACAATAAAGCGTTTAGAAAAATCAGGTATGGCCAAAACAGGGGCGTTCGACAGAGCAAGTTTCAATTTCTCAAAAGCTTCTTGTTGAAGAGGACCCCAGAAGAACTTCACATCTTTCCGCCTTAAATGATTGAGAGGAGCAGCTACCTCAGCGAAATTGGGAATAAATTTTCTGAAAAAGTTAACCATTCCCACAAAACGGGCAATGCCTTTGACATCTTTAGGAGGGTGGAACTCACGAATGGCCTGTGTCCTGGATTGGTCAATGGAAACTCCATTTAAAGAGACAACGTGTCCAAGAAAGGACATACTCGGTTGGGCAAAGGCTACCTTAGATAGCTTAACGGTGAGGCCAGCTTTCCTCAAGCGCTCCAGAACTTCCCGAACATGGGTCACATGTTCCTCAAAGGTTTTAGAATATATAACGACATCATCAAGATAGTTAAAAACGCATTTAAATTTGATATCAGAAAAGATAGAATCAAGCAAACGAGTGAGAACACCAGCACCAGAATTCAAACCGAACGGGAGCCGGAGAAATTCATACAAATTCCAGTCAGTAATGAAGGCAGTAAGAGGTATCGACCGCTTAGATAAAGGAATCTGATAGTAGGCCTGGTTAAGGTCCAGTACTGTGAAAAACTTTGCCCCAGAAAACCACCCAAAGCAGGTGTGCAGGTCAGGTAACGGAATAGACTGAAGAACCACTTTCTGGTTTAATTTCCTGTAGTCCAAAACAGCACGGAAGCCACCAGAGGGCTTGGGTACAAGGAAAACAGGAGAGGCATATGGAGAGGTAGAAGGACGGATAACCCCTTCCCCGAGCATTTTCTCAATAATCTTTTTTAATTCCAACATACGTGGAGGAGAGAGTCTATACGGGGGAGACCTCACAGGTTTGGTATCAGCTAGTTCGATATCATATTCAAGAACATCAGTTAGCCCTAATTTACTGGTGAATACTTCAGGAAATTCACTACAGAGAACACGGATTACCTCAGCCTTTTCTTTACTTAAATGATCAAGTTTTAAGTTTTCAATACCACTACTTTCATCTGGTACAGACCCAGATACACAAGAGACATTAAGGGTCCCCCTAGAACTCTCAATCAATTTAAATTTACAGGTGGGGGAAAATTTAAAAAAGAACATTTTGTCCTGAAGATCAAGAACTAATCCCGTTTTTGACAAGAATCCAGATCCTAAAATTACATTGCAGGGTAGTTGGGATGCCACTAGGAAGGTAATTTTCCAAGTGAAATTTCCTATTCTTAGTTTTACTCTCACAGTTCCTAAAATATCCAATTTGTTACCATTAGCTGCAACACATTTAATGCCAACGGGTTGCAATTCAGAAAATTTACAGGCACTCTTCAGGCAATTATACCAATCAAAATCAATCAAATTCACCATACTACCCGAATCCACCAATGCAAGGACAGCTTCATTATTTACTTCCACCTTAGTGAAAGCACCATGGGAAGAAATGAGCCCATATATTTTATTACATTCGAGGGGACAGAGAACTTCATTCACACTGTTTGAATTCACAGAATTTTGAAATGCAGATAGTTTACCATTACCCTTTTGTCATTTGCTACGTCTATGGAAGGAGTTAGGGCAAGAATTTTTGGAATGTTGCCGAGAACCACACAAATAGCAACAAATATCCAGTTTTCTGTTCTTGGAAGGGCAAGAATTCTTGAGATGCTCGACAGAACCACATACAAAACATGCTTTAAGATTAGAACCATTACCAGTTTTAGGACCCACTGGATAACTGGGATAAATAGGGGGAGGTAGGTGTACCGATCTGGACGCGTCTCCGTGCTTTACATCTTCTGCAAAGGAACACGCGGCCTCAAGTTCACTGAAATTAGTAGGACACCTCGTAAGGGAAAGGTAAGACCGATAGGCAGGAGATATCCCTTTTAGTATACGAGTCACCATTTCTTCTTCAGGGACTGTAATTCGGAACACCTTACAAAAGAATTTCACATCAACAATGTATGTTAGCAAATTTTCATGAAGGTACTGAGTCCTGAAGCAATGCTGTGGAATGAGACTCTGAAGGGCTAAGGAGGGAATAAATTTATCAAGAATTAGTTCATGAAAATTATCAATTTTACACCTCTGAGAAATAGCCTCAGAAATTTCTCTCTTTAAAATACCCTCGCAATGGGAAAATAAGGCTCTATACATGCCCAGATCGTCAACAGAGTATACACAAGCGGATTCCTTGATTTCTACAAGGAATCTTAGGAATCTTAAAGTTTCTTCGATCGAATTCACAGTAAAATTCTTAACTCCGTTAAACAGTTCCTTAAGGGAATTATGAGAAGGGGTAACGTTTAACCTAGAGATAAGGCTTTCTAACACAGAAGTAGGAACACAGGTAGACTCTTGTTCATTAGTATTGGAAGCAACTCGGTTAGGATGGTTATTAGGGTTAGGACACAAAGGACCTTGTCTGTCAACCACAGATAACTTTTCTACCTCTCTACACGCTAACATCAGGTCTAACTCAGTTGAGATACTAGAGGCGAGACATAACAAACGTGTTAACTCACTAACATTTTCTGCAGCAGGTTTAATGGTTAAAAGGTCTTGAATCCGCCCACAATAGTGGAATGATCTAGCCTTGAGCCGATCTACTTGGGCCTTGGTAGGCGTCACCTCAATAAATTCATTTCTGAAGGATTGAATCTCCTCTACGTTACTTTTAATCTCAAGAATAGACTCACCGGAGTTGTTAACTTCTACCTTAGATAGATCAATCGGAACCTGGAGATGGGATTACAAACGAGCTGCACATTCAGTAGCAGTGCCGTCAGTCTCCAAGCCACGAACCTGGAGCTCATACAGAAGTTCGGCTTTCCGCAAATGATATGGAAACAACACCGCTCGGGACATGATGAATGAACATGAAACAGAGTTCAAAAGAATTAGGAAAGATACTTGCACTTCTTTTCACAATTATGCATATAGTTATCATACATAGTCCTCCCTCATAATCCAGCCATTCAACGCCGTCACAAGTACAATTACCCAGGGAAAAAAGAAGGGGGAAAGGAGGACAATGGTTAGCAGCGCCCTCAAGAAAAAAAGACAACCAGAGCTTTCTGCTACCACTTTACTAAGCCACCAGCGCAGTAAGTCACCACACTAGCGGTTAGCAAACAAACACCGGTCGGTACAACCTATGAATCGGTGTGAAATAGACAGAACCAAAAGCAAGATGAAAGTCGGAAACAAGGTAGGAAAATTACACTAACCAGGTACTTACCATGCGACCCATAAAATCACCCAGAGGAAATGGATAAAATTCCTTGTCCCGGCGTTGAACCATTGGATAATGAAAGAAAACTCTTGATTAACTTTTCAAAAATTTTAATCAAGGAATGAAATCTTATCATTTAACCAAAACTAACATCGTCCCATCTGAGAGAATAAAATTGTTTAGTTTGAAAATGAACAGTGAAAACAAAAAAAGGAATAACACAGACTGAAAACGTAGACCTATCAGGTAATAACACTGATGGAACTCATTAGCTAAAAGGAAATGGCTCTAATTCATAACACCAAATTCATTACAAGAAAAGGTTCGGATTGATAACCTTACTATTATAGATCATTATACGAATAAAAACTTAAATTGACTACAGAAAGTGTACACGGGCCCGTTTGTTAACGTAACTAAAATGAAATTAAAACTAAAGTTTAAACCTTGGGAAAACCCACTCATTTGATCAGTTTAATTGAAATAGTTAGCAAAATGAGGCTTCGCAGAAACATAAAACTCTAGCCCAATTAATAAACTACAAGGGCGAAAATTAAAGCCACGAGCGATAATCACACAGAAAAACAGGAGGAAAACAAGAAGAGACCAAGCGAGGATAGGGAAATCTTTCACATCAGTCGAAAATACATCAGTAATCTTAGGTCACACAACCAACACGCAAAACCCACCGGCAACAATTAACAATTCCGCCCCAAAAGAAAAGCGTTGCCATGGCAACCCAAAAAACACGCCGCGTCCCCCAATAAGGTACAAGGCACAACCAAGGCGAGAAACCCAAAATAAAGCTAGAAATACACTAAACATAAAATACCGGAACAACAGAAAAAAACAAGATTCCCTTAAAAAGAACAAGGAAACTAGAATTATATGCTACTGCAAAACCTCGCACAGAATTAAGGCAACAGAGTGCCGCGACACAATTTGAATTTACATGATTAATTAACGGGTGAAAATGATGGTTAATAAGTAAAATCTCCTTGTTTTCATAGTCTTTACATGCCTATAAGCTTGATATTTTAGTAGAAATAACCACACGACCGTCCGGTTTGTAGTTTCCCAAAAAAAAATTAATTTCACAAACTTCACCGTGAAATAGTTAATTTCAAAACACGGATCACATGAATTTCCTCGCAGTTTCATAATCACAGGATATAACTTGCCAAATGATTAACCACTTACTTGAGTGAAGCAGACGCTCAGCGAAGATGAGTTAGATCCTCACATACTTACAGACGCTTACTGAAGAGTTTGGTTTCCCAGGACAGAATTAGTTAAAACCATTTACTAATAGGACGATGCAGAAGATGAAGTAAAATGGGTTTCAAACCCATATCTCAAGTCCCTCAGCCGGGGTCTATTTTCCAACAACACGCCAACATCTTGAGAATCCCATTAACGCAACTGCACTCCATGACTCTCAACAACGAACTGTTGATAGTACAAAATGGCGAGGCTTGCTCCCTCAGGCAGTAGCCGCGCTCCGATAGGTAGAAGAGCGCGCGGGGAGGGGAACTCTATTGTGGGTGATTGACAGAAGGTAGCAGCACATATTAGACGAGGAATGAAACAGTCCACACCATACATAATTGCGAGAATGTATAGACGTAGTCATTAGTCCACAATAAGGCATATAAATAATGTTCAATGAGTATCACTAAAACTCTTAGTGTACGAGGGAAACCATACGCTTAGTCGTATAGAATAATTAAGTTTTTTTCTACGGCGATGTTGCCAGTTCAAAATAGGTTCACAGGGTAGGGTAAATTGCGTTACACCGTAACACTTTGTCGATGATAATTGTGGAGCTGGGAAACAGAGGTTAGTTTTCTTGATATGAGATTTGTGAATCAGGTTGGATCTGTCATTGAAGCCGGGACATGGAAGCCCGAGGAATGTTTTATATGAGTTGAGATGAGATGTGCGAATCAGGTTAGAGTCCTGTCATTGAAGCCGGGACGCGATAGCCCGAGGTATATTTTGTAATGTTGGAAATGGAAAGAAATACATAGAAATCCATAGCAGTGTTAATTCGCGACGCTTATAATTAGTGTGGGCATCTTGAAGCTTAATCTGTGCATTTTGTTGGTTAGAATATCGTATTTGTTTTTGTCGGCAGAGTTTAAAGGGAGCATTTTGAGAAGTCAGTCAGGTAGAACGAACCGGGTGTTTCACATCACTGACAAGCGAACTTGGGGGTGAGAGGCCTCAGCTGATAGGGGGAAAACAGCGGGGATATAACGGGAAAGGCGTGGAATTGAGATTGTACTGTATTCTCGGCCAGGGAGAACGTTAAAATGCTGGATTTAGTTGAAATTCATAGCCGGTAATGATCTGAGTATTGTGAAATACTGTAATTGGGGACGTAATGAACATTTGAAATCACGAACTTTGAGTATAAGGAACAGAATAACCAAATTCAGGGTTGTCAAAAATATAGAGCGATGGTTGTGATGATCGGTTTGTCTGTGAGGGGTGTGCAAAATTCATAATGGTATGACGAGATATGACATCGTAATTATATGGCGAGTTGTTTGGTTTGTACGTACATTCATAGGATATCCAAGTGTTAATAACGGTTAGGACTAGATTAGATTTTAAAGTGTGAAATCATGAGACAAGATATATAACTGGACATGAATTATGTAACAAACATCGCAATATTGAATTTACATCACAGCTGCGTAGGAATTTGTGAAGAAACCAGAGTCGGCGGAGATAAAACTTGTTGTTCGCTAACATTTCGTCAAATCATCTAAATTTATTTAATTATTAAATTCAGTGAAACCGCATTTTGAAATAACTTTAATCAAGCGAATAACTTGGAGATGCATTCTGGAAATTTTAGTTTGTTTTTCTGGGGAATATTAAAAAGTAAAGTAACGATTAAAGGGACATATCCGAAGGAAATGGATTTTACTGCCATAAAGTTTGTGAGCATTGCTATTGTTGTAATTATGGAACTTTGATTGATTGAGCAGTGAATGTGCTGGGGATAGTAAAGTGGAACTTTGGTCATCAACCGATGTAACTTAATTGTGTTTAGCCTTCAGCCTAGAAACTTGGATGGTCAGGGGGTCATCAACCTCAGTGACTTAGATTAGGGCCATATGCCATTGTAGCATCATTTCCTTGCGGTCATCATCCACAATGACTTTAAAGTAACTTAGAAGATTAGATGTTGGTCCATGACATAGACGCAGGTCACATCGATTCAATTAAGGGTCCATGCCGTAGAACCACTGTGTGGCACACACCGGTTGGTCGGCCTTAATTATACCCAGAGTCCAGAGTTCGTGTTACGAGGGCTGGACCATAACGAATCACTATGATGGCACATGTGGTCACACATGGAAGCCGAATTTAAGGATTTCCAGACTTTCCTTTCTTAAATAATTAATAATTGAGACAATGGTTTCTACGTTTGTACGTAGATTCATAGGATATCCAAGTGTTAATAACGGTTAGGACTAGATTAGATTTTAAAGTGTGAAATCATGAGACAAGATATATAACTGGACATGAATTATGTAACAATTCTTTTCCAGCCAGATAAACATCGCAATATTGAATTTACATCACAGCTGCGTAGGAATTTGTGAAGAAACCAGAGTCCGCGGAGATAAAACTGCCCATCAGGCAGTTACGTTAAAGTCTCACACCAGTGTTCTGACCATTATGTTAAAATGATTGTGGTGTCCGGTGGACACAGGTGACTTCTATGATACCGTTGACATATCAGAATGCTTCAGAATTTTCCTGAATAAATAGGAATCTTTTAAATAGACCTTTCATTCCAGTAGATAGATTAGAATTACTGAACCCTACCTTTACCTCAGCAAGTGACGAAGAACCCGATACGACCCAAGAGACAGATCTCATGAACTTTGCTGATAGGTAGGAAAGGTAGGTATCCCTCAATATGGACCAAAGGGTTCAGTATGTATGTATGTATGTATGTATGTATGTATGTATGTATGTATGTATGTATGTATGTATGTATGTATGTATGTATGTATGTATGTATGTATGTATGTATGTATGTATGTATGTATGTATGTATGTATGTATGTATTGCAACAGTTAGGGCTTTAATCGTCGCACCAAATTAAGTATGAACCAGCTCTGAACACATCGGGCGACAAAATGAAACTGGCCCCAAAAATTGGGCAAAAAATTAAGGCTTACATTAGGTATATCAAGCCAATATTACTTCATTTGGTTTCACAAACAGATGTACAGATGGAACATTTCGATGAGAACCGCCAGAAGTCACTTACTAGGCTTGAAGTCTCATCCTCCCTACATTCATAAGATCACCGGCTGAATTCGTAGAGCAATATGGATAATGGAATGTCCGATAAAGAAATAAAATAGGCACATCTAAAATAATGAAAGCAGGATTCTATAATATGAGAGGAATGTGCTAATATTTGTTAAATGAGAAGAATCTCCGTTCAAGTATATATTCTAAACATATTTATTATACTGATATGAACCACACAACTAATGTTGTATCTCAACATATGAGCAAAAGAAACAATTAAACTGATACCATTATATACATTATATGCCTTCTTTTCTTGAAATTGTCTTGGCATAATTAATTCTTGATGTACACCATTCGATCAACATACACTGATACATGATATTAAAAAAATGGATATTGAATTTATTTGTTAAACTCTCGTCACAAATGAATATTAAATATGGTTCCGGTACCGAGGATCGAACTCGAGACTCCTGGGTAAGAACCAGATATCCTTCATGTGTTAGTCATAAATGGATATTAAATAGTATCCTTTGTCTACCGGTCATGATTTGGAGAAAAGAAATTATAACACAATATAAGCACATCTGATATACACACGAGATTGCATTGCCGAGTATCGAACATGTGATCCATTTGACCACGACAAATGTATATTTACATTGAACACTTACGATGAACATACACTCTGAACATATATGTGCGTATCCTGGGTTTACCTAACAAATTATATATTTAAAGAAAATCAGTCAAAGCTGGAATCAAACCCATCACCACATTATTTTGGGAAATAATAAAACACACAGAAACATATATATATAAAAATATCAAATATATTTACACAACACATCTTGAAGATATGGGTTAACCAAGCCATAATATCTGGTTAAATCTTCGCTCCAACATCATTCGAACCAACAGGCTTCGGCTTCCAAGGTAAAAATTTTTGGACTCCAATCAGAAGCTAAATTAATGCTTAGCACGAGAAGGGATCTATTCTTCACAAAATCCGGAAATTATCCGTGTTACTTGCAACGTATAATTAGAATGGGATTGAGATTACTTTGGTAAATGAAAAGAGCTTGGCCCGTTAACATCGCTTTGCTAGAGACTGCAAAGTTTGCTCGGCCTACGGTCGACCAGCATATACCTGTTCATCACAATAACAGTTGTGACTAGTCCTGGGTAAGAACCATAAATCATCCGTCACTCTCCCTTTCATTTCTCTTACATATCATCTCAGCTCATTGTCAAGTATGCACTGACTTGAAAGCCATTATTTCTTATTACTCGTTATCTGGCTATATATTCAGCCCAATTTTATATCTCACAACAGCTATAATTATTTATTCTTCTTTATCACTCCAACAACAAACATGTTACAGCTTCGCCCTCTCATGTCTTGGCATCGTATCTCAATCCATTCATTTAATTTACAGAGGAAACCCCATTATTTAAGGTTATTTATTCTCACAATTTCATATATAATTATAAATTAATTACACCTCGAGTTGGATCAACTCCAATGATTATCTAATATTATCCGGGATTACAAATACCCGAATCTCAAAGTATCATTTATATCCAAACTACTCTGAAGATCTTTACCAGACGAAGAAATATAAATCTAGCTAACTTGCCGTTCTTCCCAAAGATAGTTCATATAAGCTAAAAACTTTGAAGTCTATATAATAATTCATGCAAATGAATTTTGTTAAATATCAATGATTATCTTAAAAATCACTTGATGATCCTAACTAATAGTAATAAATCTTTCCCAATCATACGCGCATAATGTTCCCTACATATTTAATATTTAATTATGACATTATA
This sequence comes from Anabrus simplex, assembly GCF_040414725.1. Classification (NCBI taxonomy): domain Eukaryota; kingdom Metazoa; phylum Arthropoda; class Insecta; order Orthoptera; family Tettigoniidae; genus Anabrus; species Anabrus simplex. The sequence continues at coordinate 582,526,406 of NC_090265.1, read as the reverse complement.
ATATTTACAAATATTATTATTACTGGCATGCATCTCTCGTGTTTAGGATATATTAAAGTATGTACTTAACACTTGGTGAGTAAGGCTTGCTGTCACCTAGGGTACATCTTAGATCTTTACACGAACATGATGAATATTATTGTTCCTAGTAGTCCTTGGTTCTTCTTCATACGACGATCCATGACTCGAACTGCTGTTTTCTCAGTTGAATTTCGGGACGATCCTTGTAAAGCTGATTACAGGCACTGAGGCGCGACTCTTGCAGGCTCCGAGTCTTCGGTTCGACGACCACTCACGAACATACAGAAAAATGGAGAATGAGTTATCAAATACTGTTTTATGCACTTTCAAAGGGGGCCTACTTGTAACAAGATCCACTCTTAAGTTCAAACAGATTAACATAAGTAGTGATACGTTTGTAAAAATCACTGTTCATTCCCTGACCGTCACACAGACTATCACAACGAATGTCCCTGGAGGATGCGAATATTAATTTTGTCAAGAACAGTTATTTAATTTTTGCTAAATGTCACTCGTTCTTAAATGCTCAAGAGCGATGATAATTAACCCCTGCATATATTAATTAACTGTCTCACCACGCTAAATAACCTGAAGCGTTTGCCCTCCGTTGGTGATTGCACCATCAGTAATAATTAACTATCTTCGACGATTGTGATTTTGAAATGCCAAATTAAGGCTTCTATTCGGCAATTATGTACATTAACTTGTACCACACGGCTTATTCCGTAAAAATATTAAATCACATTGATGTGTTTCTTCAATGGCACAACACTTGATACACTGATATCCAAGTAACTGATATCCAAGTCCGCTTCTGATATGTTGGGCTGCCACTATACAGACGACAATTAAGTAACGTGTTACCACTGCAGCTACACGGATGAGAATGAGATACAGTGTCTCGGTCCAGGCTATATTTACAACCTTCGGAAAAATGGTCAGGGGGGGAAGTGAAGTATACCCCTGTTGAACATGACGGTCCGGTAATCGGAGTTTTTGAACGACGTGATAATAATCGAATTAAAGCTCATGACCTCTACTTTCTACTGAACATCTGTGAAACCAAAACGATCAGTAGGTTATTCATAATTTCCAAAGCGTCCTTTTGGAAAATCACGCGTCATGTTTCATCATGCAATATCTCCCACTTTTTTCCACATGTTGTCAGATTTCAGTAGCCGCCTTTGATCTGCGTACTACTGTATGATAGGCGTCATTACTGATCCATATTTAAAGTATTGTGTTTATATGCATTGACAGTCAGCATAAAATACATTTGCTCGAATGAGACCTGATTTATAAATTTAGAAAAATTATCTCATATAGAAGTATTCTTCTTCTTCCTCTTTTCGTAAATTATGGTGAAGTGGTACTAATGAATGCGGTGTTGAATTTATAGTGGGCATTTATTTTTCAACGGTTAACACACCTTAATTTGGCCCTGTCTCAAAAAAACCTCCATCTCCGTGCGTAGCGTTATCATCTCTTCTCACTCGCTCGGAAAGAGAGCGCGGTTTCAAGGTTAACAATACTGCGCTGTCTTCTTCTCGTCACAGCGTAGGGAAACTGCTCCCTCCGGACTGGCGCGTCGCGGATCATACCCCGGTTAAGCATAAAGAATGCTAACTACTGCGTTATATGTCACAGGATGTTGCGGAAAACGGCATGTATAATTAGCCAGACCTCCTAACATCTCCATGGCATAACGGTGAACGGTCGCATCATGTATGTATGTATTGTAGAAATTCTCATTTTAAAATTTCACCCCTTTTTAGGCCCCCCTAAGTGGAGTTTCCAAAAGCAAATCACCTTCCTTTACATTTACAGGAGATTCCAAATACCCACTTTTTACGTCTGTGACATTTTACGTTTCTCAGATATTCTGTAGATATAGTCCTTCAAAAGATTCACCCTAATTTGTCACTCCTGATAAACCGCCATTAATTGGATTTTCCAAAAAGAAAAAATACGTGTTTCTTTGTTAATAAAGGAGATCTCCTATACAAATTTTTAGTTCTGTATTACCTTCAGTTTCTGAGATATATGTATCCTCATTAAAGGCATTCAACCCATTATTCACACTTTTACACCCCTCCTATTTGGATTTACAGAAAACCAAAAAATACGTGTTCCTTTATTTTTAAAGGAGGTTCTAAATACCAATTTTTACATCTGTACATCTGTAAAGTTTTAAGATGAAGTCACACTCATTTTTAAATATTCACACCCCTTTTCACTCCGCATTATTTGGATTTTCAAAAACTAAAAAATACCTGTTCCTTTATTTTTAAAATAGATCCCAAATACCAATTTTCAGGTTTGTAATATCTTAAGGTTCTGAGATATAAGTAGCCTCATTAAAGACATTCAACATTTTTTCACCCTTTTCCACCCTTCCTATTGGGATTTTCCGAAAACAAAAAAGACGTGTTTCTTTATTTTTAAAGGAGATCCCAAACACCAATTTTTCAGGTCTGTAATATCTTCAGTTTCTGAGATATAAGTATCCTCATTAAAGGCACTCAACCATTTTTCACACCTTTTCACCCCTCCTATTGGGATTTTCCGAAAACAAACAATGCGTGTTTCTTTATTTTTAATGAAGATTCTAAATACCAATTGTTACATCTGTAAACTTTAAAAGTTTTGAGATATAGATACACATATTTTAAAGTCCCCCCCCCCTATTTTCACCCCCTTAGCGATGGAATATCCAAGAATCCTCTCTTAGCGAGCACCTATATTTTAATATGAATATATCCCCAAAATTTCATTTCTTTATGTCCAGTAGTTTTGGCTCGGCGATGATGAATCAGTCAGTCAGTCAGTCAGTCAGTCAGTCACGACAAGTTATTTTATATATATAGATAAGAAGTGTGAAACTAAACGATTGGTACGTTCTCTTATGTGTATCTATATACTGACCTTAAAATACAATATATGCGAAATTTTTAAATCACACAAGAGTTAAAAATTAATTTCATACGGTTGTTATTATCTTGGTGCGGTTCTTGAAAGGCAGTCCCTCCGACGAGTGTGGGTAGGATGTGAGTATTATGACACGGACGAGGATATTGTTGATTAACCTTTCGTAAATGGCGGCTATTAATATGTAGGTATTTACTGAACTTTCGCATGTGTCCTTCAAGTTCTAAAATAATGGTCAATATTTAGGCCTATCATTAGATCTCTGCGCAGGTATAAAAATAACATCCTAATCAGCACTTCTTTCATCAGCATCCGCGAATGGTTATCCGCGGATATTGCAAAATTTTAACTATAATACACCATAGATATTGAACCTTATAGATCTGTTAACATACTGTAATACAATAGGCCTGGTATCTGGCACCAGCATCAGTACGGTAACAGGTTTTTTGAGCGATTTCCTCTTGCAACAACTACCGACATATTGAACGTTTCTCTTTCGGTATATTTGTCCCTTCCTTCCACTAATTGCGCGCAGGAGCCAGTTAGGCGTAGGTTAGATTTGCGGCTTTATGGACTCCACATTCTTTGTACATCATCATATCACTTTTCCATGCCATTGTCAAGGGTCGCTTCACCACATGCAAAAATAAACCAAACCAAACCAAACCCCATGGCACTACAGCCCTTGAAGGGCCTTGGCCTTCCAAGCGACTGCTGCTCAGCCCGATGCCTGCAGATAACGAGGTGTCGTGTGATCAGCACAACGAATCACCTCGGCCGTTATTCTTGGCTTTCTTGGCTATCTCAGCGTCAGATAGCTCCTCAATTCTAATCACGTAGGCTGAGTGGACCTCGAACCAGCCCTCACGTCCGGATAAAAATCCCTAACCTGGCCGGGAATCAAAGCCAGGGCCTCCGGGCAAAAGGCAGGCACGCTACCCCTACACAACGGGGCCAGCATACAGGCAAAAATAACTGCAAGAAAAGTATGAAAGGGTGACTTGCGGAGATTCGTAGAGTTTACCCGAGTGAAAACCAATAAACAAAGTTATTTAGAAATTATTAGGAAAATTATCCGCATTGCCATACACTAACTCAGCGGATATCCGCATCCGTGGAGGGGTCTGCCCATCGTCACAGACACACACACAAAGAAAAAATATATCCCAGCGCATGTACTAATAATTACGTTTTCTACAAAAAAGGGCATATACATTTTCTTTGTGACTCTGATTGTTCTTCAGGAAATTCCATTTTTATGCGTTAACACGCGTTCCAGAGCACCTGCCGGCCAAGCGCTCTCCGGCTGCGTAATTGGCCGGTTCTTGAGGGTACAGAGACATCGCCAATTATCGGCTCGTTAACGGCGGGTACGGTCTGATAATATTACATTATTACAAGGAAGAATAGCACAGATCAAACCATTATTCGAGTTAAGAACTAGAAGGCTTACTTGTAATTAAAACTTCATAAATAGCAAATGAGAAATGTATTTCACATAAAATGAAGGACTGCTGAGATTAAACGATTTGGAATGAAAATATGTTGAGTAACTAGATAAGATCAAAAGTAAGAGATATTGACAAATAGACGAACACGCTCGAATGTAACACCAAAAGAACATTGATAAGTGTGATAATAGTAATATTATTGTAATTAGGCCCCACTAACTACTTTTGCGGTTTTCAGAGACGCCAAAATGTCCGAATTTTTATCCACAGGAATTCTTTCGTCCGCCTCTGTGGTGTAGTGGTTAGTATGATTAGCTGCCACCCCGGGGTCCCGGCTTCGATTCCCGTCTCTGCCACGAAATTTGAAGAGTGGTACGAAGGCTGGAACGGGGTCCACTCAGCTCAGCCTCCGGAGGTCAACTAAGTAGTGGTGGGTTCGATTCCCACCTCAGCCATCCTGGAAATGGTTTTCCGTGGTTTCACACTTCTCCTCCAGGCAAATGCCGGGATGGTACCTAACTTAAGGCCATGGCCGCTTTCTTCCCTCTTCCTTGCCTCTACCTTCCAATCTTCCCATACCCTCGCAAGGCCCCTGTTCATCATAGCAGGTGAGGCCGTCTGGGCGAGGTACTGGTCATCCTCCTCAGTTGTATACCCCGACCCAGAGTCTGAAGCTCCAGTACACTGCCCTTGAGGCGGTAGAGGTGGGATCCCTCGCTGAGTCCGAGGGAAAAAACGACCCTGGAGGGTAAACAGATTAATAAAGAAAGAAAGAAAGAAAGAAAGAAAGAAAGAAAGAAAGAAAGGCGTTATTTTACTTAGTGCTTAATCTACCGACAATAGACTGTCGTATTTAAGTATCTTCGACAAAATGGCCTCAGAAAGCCAGCGCTTCATAAACAGGATTGAAAATAATTGAAAATAATTGAAAATAATTAAATATTACATAACAGATACATAGGCTATCTAAACATGTGATAATTCATTCTGATATTATTTATTCTTATGCTTGGGCATAATTGCATTTGTAAAGTTCGCAAACGGCGATGATTGCTCCTTATCAAGTTACTGTAATGTAAAACCCACTCCTGCTCTGAAAATACGTACTAAACATCGGTTTATGATAAATTGTCAGTTGTCTACAAATGATATAAAAATAATAACCCTGTGTTCACAGGAATCACAAACAATGAAATCACACGAACTGAAATCGTCTCTGACAGAATCATTATAAACCGATAAATAAATAGCAAGTCACTGACGGTAAGATTTTGTACCTAACCACGGTCCTGAAAACAGCATATTAAAGTAAAAAACCGCTATCTGTGCAACACTGGGTATATTGTAGTGCCCACTGGCTACATACAAGGAAAAAGATCAAAGGGAGGAAAATTACGAAATCCTTTAGTGTTATGCGCAGAGAAATGAAAAAGTCAAATCTATTAAGAACATGTATGGAGCCAGAATCACGTATCTAGATGAAGAAGCATTAAAACAAACATGAGAATGTGTTTCGCGTGAGTTTCAAACTCAGAATGGATCACATTGGGAAAGACCGTGAAATGATTTTGCATGGTAGGAAATATAGTGCGGCTAAGGAAAGTGAAGGAACAGTAAATAAGCGCTATTGCAAGCAAGATTTTCCTACAATATAATTATAACACTGTTTAACGCATAAAACGAGTAGAATAGGTATCAAAATTCAACTGGTACGGACTTATAACGTTTAATTCATTAGGAAACAAGTCTGATCCTTTGCCTAACTGGTCAGCAGCATGGCCTTCAGTTCAGAGGGTATCGGGTTCAATTCACGGTCGGGCCGATGATTTTAACTGCGTCGGAGACTGGGTGATTGTGTTTGTCTTAATACGCATGTTTTCATCTATGCACAGCACGCTACCAATCATCACTAAAACACGCAATTGTGAATGCATTCCTCCACATAATGTTGGTGTCGGGAAGAGCATCTGCTCGTAAAACTGGCGTAAAAAGACACTCAGTGCCAGCCACAAGAAATTAGGAAAACATGAAGAAGAACTGCAAATAAAAGTAAGTAAAATACGAATTATTAGAGGATAAAATGCACGTAGCCTATAAATTATTTTCAGGGCTTCCGACAGTGGGGTACGAATCCAGCATTTCCCGAATGCAAGCTCACTGCTATGAGACCCTAACCGCGGAGCGAACGAATTATGTGGATTCCAGTCATGGACCGTTAGTTTCTCATCTTTTATCACTCATGTCAATCTCACTTGGAAGGAAATTATCCCCTAAAACAGTAGGAATGATACAACGAATATTACTTCAAATACAATGCAATGCACAAGTCCTCCATATAAAATTACTGATAATCAGTACTAGAACATAGGATGCGGCGTTTATTCTAAAATGTGATATAAACACACAACCGGCCATTTTTAAATAAAACTTTATTTTCGTTCCTTATTATTTTTCGGAAAACTAAAACAGAGGATTTTCTGCAAACTTGGACTGCCTGAAAATTCTATTACTTGTTAAGCTCAAATATCCAGAATTTTCCCAAGCAACTCTGCAATTCCTGCCAAGATTGCAAATGCTGAAAGATATTTCAGTAAATAAAACTGAATTGTAAATGATAGGAAAATTCGAATGACTGAGCATTATATTCGGAATATTCTTTGATTTCCTTGAATCCGTAGTATTGAATCTTCAACATGACTTAAGTTAATGTTGAACATTTCCTTATTTTTTATTTTGCATCAGTATAACCTTTTTTCAGTTATATTTTAGGCCTCATCATTTTAAATTATATGTACAATATTTTACTTTGTTCAATTTCTTTTATTATCAGCTCTATGCAAATGGGATTCTAACTTCAGACTTACATTATCAAGATATATTACCTGTTTATCGGAATCATCTCAAATTCTATAGTTTTCTTAAAAACGATATAATACGCTGAGTTACAAATGTGTACATGCTAAAAATGCTACTTGTACAATCGCGCTCACAAGAATGCCGGGTGGAAGAGGAAACAGATAACGTTAGGGCGAAGATTTTGGCCAACCCTGAGGATGAAGGAGAAGTAACCAAGGCAACGTCGCATGTGTTCGTCTTCTAAGAACACACAAACACAACGTCACCCTTATCAAACGATGACGTTGCGCACTCAGAGTTCACTCCCAACTCCATTCTTTCGGGAACTGATTAAGATGATTCTATGGTTAAACATTCTGGCTATACTAGCTTTTCCTAATCAAGGAAAACAATTAATTAACTGCAATTTAATTGCGGTGAATTGTGCACCATATAATACTATTCCTATATATGGCATATAATTGTTTGATCAGGGCTGACAATAACTTCATAGGAACGGTTTTTTAAACGCCCTTACGTCCCTGATAATCATAACTATTTAATGCCAGGTTATTTTTACTTTGATATTTGAAGATAAAAATTATTACTATTATTATTAGTAGTAGTAGTGCCGGCCCCGTGGTGTAGGGGTAGCGTGCCTGCCTCTTACCTGGAGGCTCCGGGTTCGATTCCCGGACAGGTCAGCGATTTTTACCTGACCTGAGGGCTGGTTCGAGGTCCACTCAGCCTACGTGATTAGAATTGAGGAGCTATCTGACGGTGAGATAGCGTACCCGGTCTAGAAAGCCAAGAATAACGGCCGAGAGGTTTCATCGTGCTGACCACACGACACCTCGTAATCTGCAGGCCTTCCGGCTGAGCAGCGGTCGCTTGTTAGGCCAAGGCCCTTCAAGGGCTGTAGTGCCATGGGGGTTGGTTTGGTTTGGTTTTTAGTAGTAGTAGTAGTATGGCATTTAATTGTTTGATCAGCACTGACAATAACTTCATAGGAACGGTTTTCTAAACGCCCTTGCGTCTCTGATAATCATAATTATTTAATGCCAGGTTATTTTTACTTTGGTTTTCGAGGATAAAAATTATTATTATTAGTAGTAGTAGTAGTAATAGTAGTAGTAGTAGTAGTAGTAGCAGCAGCAGTAGTAGTAGCAATATTAGTAGCAGTAATAGTATTTAATAGGGCCTACAATGATGAAAACAAAGGTCATTCTTTCTTGCAGTGGTTGAGCGCGATGCCACTTGCTACTGGTCATAGTCGAGACCGCTAACATTTCAGCCAGACTTCGCACACAAGAATTACAAAGAAACTAGAGAATTTGACCCTCAGTGAGTTGACATACACATTAACGTTTGTTGCCCTGAAGAAGCCGTATGGTTCCTCCATTCATTCCCCTCTCCCTTCATTGTCGAGCCAGTGGGACGTGTGGGCTGGCGGCCGCGTGTATTTCGTTCATGCTAGATATCCTCGTACTTCGTTTGCTCCACATCGCCTTACTATTCAGATGTGTGCATGTGTTAACGCGTCTAACAGAAGTGACCAGTGACAGAGAGTGTGTAAGCAGCTACTGGGTGGTTCTGAGGGCTGTACTGATTTCCTGCCTGAAATGAATATTTCTGGTCACGAGATACAAAAGATTTCGATTATACAAATAAAAATCGACGTCAACTTACGAAATTATTTCGAACAGGCCTGTCGGGGACCGGAAGCCGATATACGGAACTGTACTGTATGAATTTTAAACGCATTTATTTCACACGACAATCTAGAGATGGCTCCTATGGTTCTTCTGAGTCACTCCAGGTGAGCTTCATAAATGGAATACACCCTTCATATTTCAGTTATAACTAAATAAGGAATAAAAGAATGTGGACAGCCATGTTGACAAATGTACAGGTCAAAAAGAACGATATTTATAAGTTGAAGCTATAAATTGACTGCGATAATGATTACTTGTCAACGAACGATAGATCGTTTGATAAGGGTGATTACGATCGTGAGAACATTTCTCCCGGAAATCGCTTTAGTGGCAGGTGTGATGGAATGATAAGCTTGGAACGATATTGACGAAATATTTTCAATATGACTAGAAACATACCATTTACTATATTTTGGTCCGCTATAAAGGACTGAATCACAGTCAGACAATATACTGTATAAATAATACCTTAGTAAATATATTGTGTTTTGATTTATTATGAAGATATTTAGTTCATCTTTCAGCAAACAAATAGGACACATCCTAGATCTCATGGAAACTGCTTATTAAGATTCCAGTGTTTATAGACTGTGTTGAAATCTGAATTGGTGATTTCGTTCTTAAAAATAGCGTTAATGAAAATGAAACTCACATATATATAAATACACATATAAATATATATAAATTCTAACAGTAGAACTCCTTGAGAATTCGTAAGATTGGGGGCAGGTTTGTACAAGTTGCAATTTTCAAAAAATTCATGGTTTTGAGTTCTGTCATTGACAAGTTTATCCTACATGTTATTTCATCTCAGTAATTCCTAACATAATGTAGGAATAAATTAACAATATAAGTCTTATTACAACATATTATATTATGCTATAGTCATCCGAGTTATCACCGCTAATATTACATTAGCCAAAACTGCAGAGGCTGTTAATACACACCTTCTTTGTCCGCGTATATGTTTTCTTCTTCATGTTAACTCTTTATTAACTTGGTCATCTAGCCTGTACGCTATTCAGGTTTCATGAAATTATTACGTTACAATTCATACATAAAACATTCGCTTTGAAATATTAGCACTCATTACTTCTATTTGGCCAGATAAAAAATATCACAAGGTGAACAGCATTTGATGATCCAGTATAAAACTGTCTTCTGAGAACTTGAGTCAGTGGACAAAATTAAATGTTCAGTGCCAAGTACATACTAACGCTACCGGTTACCTGATGACCGGTAAAATGTATATTTTACAATAAATTATTTCCACACTGACACTAACCATCTTGTAGGTGACTTGTCTTCCTATCAAACACAGTCAGTAGGGGGGATGAAATCACTTCTTTCAGCCCGTGAGTAGTAAAATATAATGATCTTAATAAAAGGTTCAAAATGTCAATGTTAACTCAGGATCTATGATAAAACTCAAAGTCTTCCTTATACGGCTGCAATTAGAGCCTTGATGACATATTTCGATCGAGTAGCATTTAGCTCTAATTTCTCATCCTTATGGCATGTAAGCGATGAAATAGTAAAACCAACGACGGCCCTTCAAGAAGTGGAATATAAAGACTTCCATATCCGCGGCACTCGGACAGATAGAGGTCTTGGAGTGAGTGAGTGAGTGAGTGAGTGAATCCTAGGGCCATGTGCATCTCCAGAAGTGGAAATGGGGCCGATGACCTAGATGTTGGGCCCCTTTAAAAATGATAGTTACACTCAACCAGAAGAGGAAGTTTCGTTTCTAAATTTTTCACCTCCCTAACGAGGAATGATATTTATTTTGTTCAGGGTGAGCAAAGTATGCCTTTCACCACCTCGGTTAGGCAACCCTCTTAACAACACAGTACCCTTTCTACATTTCCTTACCAGTTCTGAAATCTTTTAACTTTTGCGTATAAACAAACATACCCTTAAATGACTCTATGGTCTGGTGGCTAAGGCTATAGACTCATGTCCTATCGATTCGTTTCTTACTTTTAGTCTAAGTTATTATTTGACAAGAGAATCGCAGTACATGTGAACAAAACTTGATGGTAGCAACGGAAGTAGAATTTGAAACCTGTGATCAAGAAGGTATTGCTGGAACAGCTGAGGGGCTCATTGTAATCTGTTGAATTCGAGCTAGAACCCAGCCTTATCGGCGGTCCACGTTAACGGTTAGATACTGGTATATCCCGAGGGACGTGACAGCCGAGTGTCTTCGCCTCTGGCTTTTAGTCACATCCCTGCTTTTTTTCAAATTAAACACAAAACTAATGATTCCTGGGCTATAATCACGATATCAACAGTCTCGTTAAACTACAAGCTTGTTTCTTTCTACACACAAGCAAATATAGACCATCAATCAAACTTCCCCTGTGAAAAGAATCAGAAGTGTATAACATTCAAACCAAGAACCATGTTTGAGAAGTTCTTTAACATAGTCTTACCTGTAACATGGGCAAGAAGTAGCAGAGGAAGCGGCCGAAGACCCAGTTCTGCACTAGAAGAATGACCAGAGAGAAGGGGAGTACAAGGACACACTTGATGATATTAGCCACAGCGATGTTGACGATGTAGCCGTAAGTGGGGTCGTGGTGTAAGCTCTTCCTAGCTATCACCCATAGTACAGCTAAGTTGGATATTGTTCCTCCAAGAACTACACACGAATACATGACAATGAACAGCGGGTACACGTTGGCGACCGAGGGGCGAATGTGAGGCTTATTGAGATCTTCGGTATGGTTCTTAGCTCCGGAGATGACATGCATCATGGTCTCCAACCACTTCAGAGTCGTCTCGTTGGCAGTACTCATCTTGATTTATAAATAAACAGACAAATCGTAATGGATAAGTGAATAGTTCAGGTAGATTCTTCTCGCCTATCAATATTTGATAAGTACTAACAGATTCTTCATCCTGAGAATTTCAAGTACACCATCCCATGCAACTGCAACAAGTGTCCATATTTCTCAGAAATGCGGTATGACAATAAACATGTGTTACCAGTTCATGTTATTTAAAATCGCAATTGCTTCTGACGAACACACTTATAGAATAATTTATTAACGGGAATGTAAAATTATTTTTATAATTGTGACTTCATAAAAAACTTATTAATTTAATATGCTCATAGTAAACTGCGGATAAAATGGTTATTTTAGCCAATGTTCCATTCACGAAGTACCTATCTACTGTAAGTAGTAAATCTCAAAAATTACCTTTCTACTCGCTTACTAAAACTGGTATTAGCTATATCTATGCCACGTTTTTAGTACAATAGCATTCTGCCATAAAATACCACTGGATACATAACTCTTCTTTCGAATATTTGAAGACGAATTATGACAAACTACTAGCATGAATTGAAATATTCACGTGCATCTCATGTCGTACAATTCACGTATTATGCTATCGGTTTGGCAAAATTCACTTAACGTGCACTCCAAAAAAGACAATGTCATGGATGTAGGATACAGTAGGACACGATTACTAACGATAGGAGAAATTTCACAATAAATCCATTACCTTTATGCTATAACCATACTCGTTCCTATACCAAAAACGTTTCTAACTTCTCACTATTTCCAAAAATATGTCCACATACAATAATTTAATATTGAACTATTTTTAGAACAAATTACTCGTATTAAAATTTTTGAACGACAACTTTCTCTCCCTAATTTCTTCACTTTAGCTGAAATATTTCACAATGACTTTTTGTCCAATTGTCTATTTCTTTATTAATTCAAAATTTGCCACATCATTGTCCCTGTGAATTAAAAACTAATAAGAATGTGTGAATTAAAATCCCAAAATGTACGTCAAAATAATGTCACTGGTATTGACAGAAAGAGTGATAACTCTCATAAGATCACAACCACTAGAAAGTATAAACTTATCGTAGGAGAAACTTCCGTAAAGTTGTCTAGTGCAAGTATCGCGACATGTACCGTCCGAGTGGGTGGCGCGCACAGGGGATGCCCGTGAGATGTACAACACAGCGGGTACGACGGCAGTCTGCAAGAGCGTTGTGGCAGGCCGGGGGCCAGGAGAGAGGTCGGAGATGCGCAGGTGCAGTAGGGCGGGAGCTGTTGATCCAAACAACCACATAACAACAGGAGCTCCTCAGCTAGCAACAGGTTGATGATGCACTCTTGCAATTCTGTGCTGCTATCAAAAGTAATCACTTCACCGTAATCAACGTTACTTTGGAATACTGCTTTGTATTTAATAACACAGCATTACGATATATTTAAAGTCAGAATTAAGATTAAGAACGATTAATTAATATATGTACAAACTGGCATGTTCTGAAGGGAATTATTCTTTCAGAAGCATAATAACAATTGCTCTTAATAATATTATAAAATTATTACTCCACTACTTAGAAACAAGCCATTGTATAGTTTTACGTGACTTTTAATATCGTGATCACAGCTATGGGACCTCAAATATGTATATTATGTAACCTAGCGAGTTGGGCGTGCAGTAAGGAGCGCGCATCTGTGAGCTTGCATTCGGGAGATAGTGGATTCAAACCCCCCTGTCGGCAGCTCTGAAGATGTTCTTCCGTGGTTTTCTCATTTTCACACCAGGCAAATGCTGGGATCTTAATTAAGGCCACGGTCGTTTTCTTCCCACTCGTAGCACAGCCCTTTCCTTTCCCATCGTCAACATTATACCTATCTGTATCGGTCCGACGTAAAGCCAATTGTAAGAAAAAAGCAGTATTAAGTACAAATCAAGCCATGTGAGCGTGGCATTTCACTGTGAAAATTTCATATGTATTAGTCAGGATTCGAAAATCGACCACCCTAATGAGAAACAAATGGAGATAACATTCGACTGTCATGCCTATTATTATTATTATTATTATTATTATTATTATTATTATTATTATTATTATTATTATTATTATTATTATTATTATTGTTATTATTATTTGCCCTTTGGTTTACGTCGCACCGACACAGATAGATCTTATGACGACGGTGGGATAAGAAAGGCCTAGGAATGGGAAGGAAGTGAAGGAGAACACTACCACCACTCATATAGATATTCAAGTTCCAAGTAACACAATGAATACACAGAATAATGTAAACAACTCCAATTCTGATTATATTAAACAAGGATCATCAAGTAACCCAACGAATACTGAATCCGTTTCTTTTTCATAGTTAACCGGTTCTGAAATAATACAGACATATCCTACGAAAGAACACGCAATTATTTTTGAATCCCCCGATGGAATTAGTATCATAGATTGCGTAATAGCAATAGGAAAACTAATAAACCCTAGTAACATTAAAATAATATCACGTATACCAAATAGCAGAATCTGTGTTTTTCTCTCCACTAAGAAATCAGTTAATGAACTGAATACTAGACACTCTAGAATACTTATAAATAACGTTTCGTTAGAAATAATGCCCCTTCTTACAAGAAACAAGATGGTCATAATATCTGATGTTTGTCCAGTAATCCCAAATTGTGTAATTGAAGATGAACTACAGAATTTATGCATTAAGTTAATGCCAAAGATTTCTCCAATTAGAGCTGGATTATAATTTCTGGATTCTCAGACATACTCAGTTTTCGAAGACAAATGTACATTCAAGCCTAGGTCTGCTCCTTCTGCTTCATCTCTGAGCGACGTCCATGGTTGGTATCTGGCCATGCTGTCATCCACGGTATGGGATCATCTCGGTTTGGCTCGGGTCATCTCGTGAAGTCCGGTCCTTCACCTTTTTACAGACTCATCATGACGCAGTATTTGGTCACATAATCACAGACATAATGGGAATCAGCTGATATATCGAAAAACTTCTAAGTAGATAATGCAGTTTCTTAATTAAATGATTGGTTTGGTATCTATTTCAATGTTTGATTCTGCATATATCTACTGTCTTTACGGATAGTGTGAAGGGAATTCTTTCTTTTTAATAGCTTTCGGTTATATTAATTGCTATTTAGGACCTATCTCTTCTCTTTAGCCGTCTTGAATGTGGTGGCGTTTCGTGGCTAGTTGGTATCCCGATCGTTTAATTGATTTGCGTTAATGTTAGATGTTTCTTAAATATATTTCACGGTATCTCGTGTGAAAATACTAATTCAACTCTGCCAACGTATTTTTTCTTAAAGATCCTTCTTTTCTTGACGTTATTTTAATATTAGCTTGCTGCTTCTCTTCTTCACTTCCGTATCTCAAGATTTTTAGTCGATATTTCAAATTTTTTAGTGTTAGCCCTCTCCAACAATTCGAATCTCTTACATTTTTTAATACACCACCTTCATGATAACGTCTATTTCCATACGGTATTAGCCTAGATTTATGAAGTTGTTATGACATTTCAGTCTGCTTAATTTCGTCACGGATAAATTCTTTTACTCTCACTCGACCGAAATATTACTTTAATGAATACTGCAATCGTACAGTACATTCGAAAATTACCTAGAAATTCTTGGAAATTCCTTAATGACAGTCCTTTCAAATAACATCCCCAGCCCTATTCATTACGCCACCTGTTTGTATTTTCTGAAGTTCCGCGAATATACTAAAAATAGCCTGTCTGCTTCTTCCTTTGCAATATTTTGTAAAAGCAATGGTCATAACCCTCGTTTTAGAAGACAGCAATTAAGGAGATATAATTGCTTTCCTCTTCCTGAAAGAAAGATATGAATATCAGCTTGCTTTAATGACTCATACAGTTGAGGCTAGCACACCTAATAGCAAATATTAATACAAACACATATTTTGTGCCACGCAAAACTGTTATTTTTCCTTCATCCCACTACAGTTTCAATCGGTTCTATTAAATGGCTAAAGCACATTCATCCGTTAATGTATTTTAGATTAATAGGTTAATTGGTTCAATTAATCAATTATTCCTTTTACAATTGGCTTTACGTCGCACCAACGCAGATAGACCTTATGGCGACGATGTGATAGGAAAGGCCTGGGAGTTGGAAGGAGGCGGCCGTGGCCTTAATTAAAGTACAGCCCCAGTATTTGCCTAGTGTGAAAATGGTAAACCACGGAAAACCATATTCAGGGCTGCCGACAGTGGGGCTCGAATCCTCTGTCTCCCGCTTACAAGCTCACAGCTGCGCACCCCTAATCACACGGCCAAATTGCCCGGTATTGATCAATCAAATCGGCAGCTTTAGTATTCACTAATGCGTGTTTCTGTCTTGATTTGTAGTGCGATGTGTTTTTCTCTGAAGAGAAGCGTAGTGTACTGTATTAACAGAAAATCATCCTCGTGCTAGCGGAATTAACGAGACAGGTTAAAGTCTGTGACCCGGCCAGAAATCGAGCTTGGAGCCCTCTGAATCGAAGGCAACTACGCCGACCATTCAACCAAGGAACCGGACTATCTTGGCTTAGGACATTCAATGTAATATCGGTATAATGCTCATATGTTTCGAGATAACTTCAATAATGATAACGTTATTGCTTTCTACGTTCCACTAACTACTTTTACGGTTTTCAGAGACGCCGAGGTGCCGAAATTTAGTCACCCAGATTATTCATTAACATGCCAGTAAATCTGATCCACTCAGCCCGGTTGATGTAACTTCGGTAGTTTAAAATAAATTCTTCTTCGTTGCTTTAAAGTAAGTTGCATAATAATGTTACGTTAATTAAAACCTTAGATTATTATCAATGTATGTCTATACTGCAGTGGTGCGGCCCCGCAGTCTAGGTATAGCGTACCTGCTCCCCAGTTACTGGCTGCTAGGATTTTCATTATATTTAAACTACTTAGACAGTCATCTTTGAGATTTTTAATATGAGAATTCCAAGTTAACCTGTTATCAATGGTAACTCCTAGATTTTGTTTTTTAAACGACTTCAATTTTGCTTTTAGAGAACAATATACAATTGCCCTCTACTGCATAAATTATTTTGGGTTTGCGTTCGGTGACGAAAATGTCAAGTTTTAAACTTGTGTTAGATTTACCAAAAATTCTTAACTGGGAATAATACCTTAAACACTCGTATGTGATGTGGTTTGCCATAACGGAGTATGTATACGATTTTTCGCAAGTTTACGCTAAGCTTTAAACATTCAGAGACCAATCATTACTGCCTACTGGCCATGGGTACGTATTGCAAGGCGTAAGTGTACTTGCGCGACCGTAGGTTGGTAATGTCTATGTGGTTGGGCCAGAGGTACTCGTGAAGCCTTTGGTAATGTGACGGGGAGAGTCCACGTAAAATAAACGGTCCATGGTACGCGTGGATGTTGACAGGGTGGAAGGAGTACACTTGGTTTTAGGGCTGTCTTGTCGTTTGTTATGTAAAAAAACAAGACAAATGTGTTTGATTGACTGTATAGTTGAACGTGTGCCGTAAAACTACCTCTGTCCACAATCTGTATTCACTTATATAGGTGAAAAGTGATTTGTTGCACTATGCAGTTAAAAGTTAGGGAATCTGAAGAGCGTGATTTGTCCCACTTGATAGAGCTAAATCATTTCACTAAGATTCTTCTGTTTTTGAGCACATATTTAACGGTGGCCGCAGATAACAAAATATCATCTGTGTGCAACATGACTATACCGTCCTTCTATTCTCGCCCGGATCCAGGATTTTAACTTTTGTTAGTTAATTCCGAAGGCTCGGGAGAAGAGTGTATGTACCGTCTTCAACGTTGAGATTCAGAATAAGCAGGGCTCCATCTTTACACAGACAAGCAGGTCGCTTATCGGTGTCAACTCGAAATACCTGCACCAGTCCTCTCTGGAAGCCACACGCCATTATAGTATATTGCGCTTTGGTATTCATTGCGGCAGTTCTAGGGGTTTAGTAGCTTCATTTACATACGGAAAAGCTTCTACAGTTATATGTATTATATACATCGTGATACTGTCATTCGCATTGTGATTTTATTATCAATTGAGAATAATTTATACTGCCACCATACTGTCTCACACCGGGCTGAGACGCTGACCTTCTGACCTCAACTTGGCAGGTTCGATCCTGGCATTTGAAGGTGCTCAAATACGGCAACCTCGTGTCGCTAGATTTACTCGCACGTAAAAGAAGCCCTGTGGAACTAATCCAGACGGCTCGGCGTCTCCAAAAACCGTCAAATTAGTTAAGGGGACACAAAGCTAATAACTGTATTATTATTATTATTATTATAGTATCTCAAAATATAACTGTTTAAATTGTACCTGCTGGATTTTAACAAAACTCGGGTGGATGATCAATTACAGTAACTTACCTTAAAGCTAATGATAATAAATATTTTGCCGTAAAATCTATTACAGAACTATAATTTACCGCTAAATTTGGGTGAGCCCTCGGAGAAAGTAGCTCATGATGATCTACGTATGCACTACAGAAATATTCCGATTTATTCTATATTGAAGTTACATAAAACACTTTATTCAGAAAATGAGATTTTGCTAACACGAACAGAATTTCACGCTCTATTTTACTAACAGGTACGGTAATTATTAGTATTTCAATAATTCATTATAATGGAAGATAATATATTATGTAGTATGTAATATGGGCCATTAAGTAAACAGGCATGCTATTAATATCACAAACGAGGAAAATACAGAAATCCTTTTCAGAATCACTCATTTCTTTGTGATGTGAAAAATATATGTAACAGTGGCATGCATCCAGGGAGGTTTTGATGTTTTAATTGATCATTATAACAAGGTTGATTGCAATCGGTATCTTCTATATACTACGTTCCGTTTAACACTGTACGTATGTTAAGTGCCCAGACCGGAGGCTGGTTTTGATCTCAACAGCTCTGCCATCAGCTGTCGTAGGTGGCCCAGGCGCCACTGAAAAGGCGTACTAGGGAATTGAGGAGTGAGGTAGTTTCCCGTTGTTTTCCTCACTAAGCCAGAAGTTGCTATTACATATCAGTCTGCCAAGCCCACTGCACCAACCGACCTTATGAGCAACATTTTCACATCATTCACAACAGGGACTGGCTGTATAAGGAATGGCATTACTAGCTTCACTCATACCTCCGTCACATTCATGTCGTCAAGTTCAAGGATGAGACTGAGACAGATAAATGGAAGTAACAATTTTGTTCTAGCTCACGCCACTATAAACACTAGGTCTTGCCAACAAAGGCATCGTTTAAAACTGCAGCAATAAATTACTGTTTTGTTTGCAAGTACGTAAATATTAATTTATGAGAAAATTATTACCCATTACTATTAGGTTTATGGTGTCTTTATTACAAAATGTAAATGAAATTAGTATGGTTCAACCCAAAGAATTCCAATATTATAACAATGGAGTGCACTGTGTAAGCGCATAGGTGCTGTCTTGCTACTGGTCATTTGATGCTGATCAGCGCTTAATCTCCACGTCCCGTCACATTCTGTAAGCAGAGATGCCGAGATGGGAATGCAGATATATGACATCTCAGAACACATAAAATGTCGACTGCTAATCTAAAGCATCATATGTCATATTTTGACTCGGTCTTTCTATTTCTGGAGGGGCTGCCAGGCCGTGACTGTAAAGGCATGATCGGATTACCTGGAAGGACGTTAGTTCGATTCCCCGTCTGAAAGTGAAAAAATTTAAGAAACGAGATTTCCTCCTCCAGAGCTGTGCATGACCATGAGTTTCACTCAGCCTACACCAAAAATGAGTATCAGGTTAATTCCTGGGGGCAAAGGCGGCCGGGCGTAGAGCTAACCACTCTACCCATCCAAGTGTCATTGCCTTCCACAACCCCTGGGGTCTTCACGATCTGTACGGAGGTGACTTTATATTTTTGGAGGAATTTCGTGCATGTACTTTTAAAAAAAAGAGCAAATACCATACAAAAATATATTAAGAAAGCCACTACAAAGTAAAAATAATGTTTCTGAAACGCTCGTAACTATCAATGGATTGTTGTTATTATTAGACAACTCGGATATTTCTTCTTATTATCATCACCGATATATGTAATTTATATTGATATCTTTACAAACAGATATCTTTTGAATTCGGCTCCAACTTTACTGTGCCTCATTCTAATAACCTAATGTATGTTTAGTCCTCAGCCCGAGGGCTGGTTGGATCCTCAACAGCTCCGCCATCAGCTGTCATAGATGGCCTAGGCATCACTGAAGAGGCGTGCTAGGGAAATGAGGAGTGAGGTAGTTTCCCGTTGCTTTCCTCACCGAGCCTGAAGTTGCTATTACATATCAGTCTGCCAAGCCCACTAAAATGCATAAACCAACCGACCCTATGAGCAATATTTTCACACCATTCATAGCAGGGACTGGCTGCAGAAGGAATGTTATTACTAGCATCACGCATACCTCAGTCACTTTCATTTTGTCAAAGCCAAGGAAAAAGCTGAGACAGATCAATGAAAGTAACAAGATTGCTCTAGCCCATACCAGAAGACATAGTGCACTGTAAACACTAGGTCCCGCCAGCAAAGGCATAATAACCCAATATAGAACAAAATAAAAACTGTTTGAAGATCTAGCGACTTGTTACGCCCATCCACTTTACCAGTGTATCCGAAAGTTGTCCCAGTCAATATCAGTCAGTGATCAACTGAGAGGGGCTCACACGCGAGGGCTCACGTTGATTGTAAGCGGTCTCGAAAATGGTTCCTTTTTCTGTGATTGTTATTAATTTTCAACATTTAGCATTTCTCAGATGTAAAAACCTATCTTATCGGCAGTAGTTCTTGTTTACATATTTATGCTGCAATTTAAATTATTTATTTTATTTCAATATTTTGGTTAGGTAGATTCTACAGCAAGGATTGGTGCCGAATTCAAAAATATGTTTACAAACTGTTGATTGCTACAATAGCTTCAGAAATATTATTTTATACTTTGTAGTGACTTTTTCAATATATATTTTTGTGCGGTATATCTTTGAAGTCGGTACTTGTTGACTCAAATTATTGACTGTTTTTGTACGGTGCGAAACTAATTAATATTGTGTGATTTATTTGGTTATTTTATTTATTTGTACTTTATACAATGATAGGCTGCCTAAATACCATAACACTTAAATAGTGAACGTATCTCTAACCATGAAGAGTTTTCAGGATTTAATCACTCTCATATGCAGTACTATGGAGGTGATTTCTAACTTCCCAACAGTTTGTTCCAATATTTAACGGACAACAATACCCCGAAAAGTAAAGTAAGAAACGGGAAATCAGAAGCATTTTTATAGAGAATGAATAGAGAATAATAGGTGAAAATGATTATTTCAGTGGAATTATTGTATTTGTGTTGGATTCTTTCCTGTAACCACGTAGTTTTTTATTCAAATCTGACTATTTCGGATCACTCGAGAGGAAATTTAGATAAGAAAACACTCTTCAAAGTTCTAACTGAATCGTAACATTTAAGTAGTGAGACATCATAATTTCTGGAATTAAAAATTCAAATTTCAGGCGAACGATTTCATAGTCTATAACTTGCCAGTCTCCGCATCAATAATTAATGCAACGCCATGTCGTGATATGTGTCCCGTGGTTTTCCAAATTCCATCTCCTGAAACTTAATGTGCTTTTCATGATCGTTCTCGTAGCCTTCCCTATTTTGTTGATGGAAAACGTGTACGTCTTCTGCTTTTTTGGTTGTAGTAGATTCATGAGTTGGAAAAAATATTCCGTGCTATGTAAACCATGTCCAAGACATCTAATTTCATATTTCTGTTTATCCCCGTGACGCAATTCTCCGCACTCGATGTTCTGCTTCTGAACTCCTTGCTTTCACAATGTTTGCCATTTATGCCAAAGGCACTAGCAATCTCAAATATTGATTTTCAACAAACACATCCTAAACACTACATACTTATCAGCATATCATCGGTGCGCCCCGAAATGCCGCTACGTGACAATGTTGTCAGGAGATATACTAACCCGCAGCACATGTAGTTCATGCGATTGTGAACCTTAGATGACAGAATTATTCTGGTTAGAGTTCTATGCTGAAATATATCACACTGCGGCTTTTCTAGGCACACAGACGAAAATCATTTACCAAAATACTACTCGCTAAAATATCTGGAAAAATAATGCAATATCCAGCGCTATTTGCATATCCAGGTGTTTATATATAGGTGTTTTAGAAAATCAGGCTCATTCTCCACAGAAATCTTTTGCCGAAGCAGTACATGGAGTTTCTTCTTTCTGTGAACAACACATTTTAATCTAAATTCTGAGTGTTTTATGCTTGTTTCCTACGAAACTTCTCTATTTTCTTCTGTCGAAATTCCTCTTCTTTTCCATTTCACTCAAAGAATACAGAATAAAAGAATAATTCTTAATCTAGAATACTCGACCAGCTACCATGTGCTCAAGTTGTAAAAAAACAGAGAATATTATTTATCGCCACGTGTCTTTGATAATCAATTCCACTTTCAAGGAATCTCTATAAGAACAAAGGATTGCTTAATAATTTGTTTATTCGTAGATCAAGACACTAAATAACGCAACGTCATGCGAGATAGAGAATTGTGTTGTGCTATCTGAGGTTACAGGTGGCGGCCCCACTGCCCACGGGAGAGGTAAATCAATTTTGTTAAAAGTTTAATAGGAACAATTGGAGAGTATTCCATTTCAATTAAAAAGAATCACGAAAATTGATCGCCAAGTCTCGGAGTAATCGGTGTACATACTTTTAAATGAATGCATACGCTCCGAATTTGGTACCTCCTCCTTTTCTTAAATGGTACTATGGGCATTAAAAAATAATCAATAATAAGAAAATAAAATGGGCAGCAGTTCGACATGATTAGAAGGCTATGGTGATGAGGAGAGAGCTTAGCTGCGCACTCACGGTTTGCAAACTTCAGGCAATGACCTTAGAAAGAGAAGTTATCGATCTACAGATGTTAATGAAATGTTAATAGGACCGATTTAAGAGTATCCTCTTTCAATACAAACTGAAATAATCACGCAACTATATCGCGGAATCGTAGACTGATCGGTACAATTACATACATTAAAGAAGGAGGAGATTCTCACTGTGCTTTTAAGTCAGTAAATAAAAATGTTTGGTGTACGAAACTTCTACACAGGCCATACCATCACGTACTATCACCACGCTTGCCAGACTACAGACTAAACATGTCAGATATCGCCTTCATATCGATAAACTCGGTCATTCTTACGGTCACGTAACCACGGTACATGGTGTAGGAGTAATCTCTTAAGCGATTTTTCGGTCTATGGGAGAGGTAAATATTGATACATTGTTGATTTAATAAAAACTATTAAACCGGTTTTCATGAAATTATATTGGAATCAATACAAATTAAAATAAAAATCACGCAAATCGATTACGGAATATCATAGTATTCAATGTACATACATTTAAAATGTACATACGCCCCGAATTTATAACTTCTTTGTTGAAATCGCTTTAAAATGGTAATATTCATGTCCTTGAAACACCTACATGAACGAACAAAGCAACGCTGGCCTTTCACCATGCATTAGTTTCCTATTTGCTCAATACAATACAGAGAACGCGTGAGTGTAAATCAGAGGTCTCTTCTGTATAAAGGTTGTATTTGTTTCAGTATCCACTGAACCGAGTGTGATGCACTGTCAAACCAGAAAAGGGAAACTAGTGTATCAGAGCCGGCTAAATGGCAAGTCGTTGAGATGAGCGGGTGTGCCAAGTCCCATAAATCGATTACAGAACAGTCCAACGTAACAAGACTTGTGTGACTAACACAATAGAGAGACAGATACTGTAACGGCTATGTGTTTTCAAGTACTTTGTAATACCGCTAAGTTACACTACTTTATGTTAGAGTTTTAAGACAGTCTGAATTTTTAAAAGAAATGGAACCAGAATTCTTACAAATGGAAGATGACGATTTTTCGTCTCTCAGTCATTGTATACCGTTATCTATAATTTAAAATATATATATTTGTACGTACACTTCAGTTTTTTGCCTCATACTTAGCTTTAATCTCGGATTGTTATATAAAAGTCTCAAGTAGGTTCACTTCAGTGTTTGTTTGTTTGTTTGTTTGTTTGTTTGTTTGTTTGTTTGTTTGTTTGTTTGTTTGTTTGTTTGTTACAAGGCCAGGTAAAAAGTGCTCAATAAAATTTCTTGAAAATCGGTAATTAAATCCAGCGATAGTCGGGTTATTGAGTGGGCTATATATTATTTAATAAGTTTGTAGAGTCGTAGCGATATTAAGAAGGCGTAAATAGGAAATCTTAAATTATCTGTATATCGATAAACAGTAAATTATTAGAGTTATTCAAAGAAAATTATATTCTATATTTTATTTTTGTTTCGCTTTTACCTCACGAGGAATAATAACGAAGATACGACTATTATATAATTCACAAACTTGTATCTCTGGAAATAATAGTTCTATATAAAATTTAGGCTATACGTGACAAACTTTGTAGAAATTCCAATTTCCAGTCTTTTTTGACTTGTACATCTTTACCGTACGAGTTAATATAACGAATATAATCACTAATTTAGATGTTTATTACGCTGTCTATCAACGGGGAGCACCGTTGACGTGGAAATGGTTGCTCAATCGTTATCGCAACGAACTGACTGGCAATAATGGTTGGTTTTGCATTCATTGCTTCTATATGGTGCAAAACTGCGAGTTTGTTATCCACTTTTGATCAGGAAGATAATCAATATGACTATAGAAATGGGAAGAGAAACGTGAAGGAACGATTACTCGAAGAACGAAGGATAAAGTAATCAATAAGCGATGGGGTTTAAATTCTCGGTCGTGAATGCAGTAATATCGCCGGATTGAAAGAAACTTATGACCTACAATGTATTAAGCCCCTAAAACTTGATACATCCACTGAATGACTACTGTTGTCTGTCGAGGTGTGCTCTGCCTCTTCGATTGTTTCTCTCATCACCGGGCACACAATACGAAGAATGTCAGTAATTAATATTATTCCATTACAAACTTAGTAAACTTGAAATTTGGAAAACGAGTGTACTAAACGATTACTGACAACGATAGTGGTACATTAATGACTGCCTTGAATTAGGAATCAATCAAGATTCAAATCTAGGATTTTTTTTGTATATTATTATTATTTTTATTATTATTATTATTATTATTATTATTATTATTATTATTATTATTATTATTATTATTATTATTATTTTTATTATTATTATTATTATTACGAGCAAATGTACCCCTGGTCCGCTACGGTATTCTACATTGTATACGGATATCGAAGTAAATTACTGTACATGCAGTTAATATGATTTTTTTAAATTTCATGTCTGTATCGTTATCAAAAGCAGCAGGGGAAGTTCTCATACGGTGTTTCCAATGTAAAGTGCTAGTTGCGGAGTTGTGATGATAACGGCAGGCTCACTTGCATTCTGCCATAAACAATCGAGTTAGGAAGTTTACATTATATTTGCAGGCCCCATTGCTTACTGCGCGATCACAACTGATTTGGGGAGTTTTCATTACAATAGCAGGCGACATTTTCTACTTCCAGACATATTAGAGTTGAGAATTTTTATTGTAAATAGCAGGCACCTTTCATACTGCCAGTCAAAATTGAGTTGTGCTATTATCATTATAATGACAGGCGACTATTCTTAATGACATCCACAGCGAGTTGGTGAGTTTTCATTATAATAGCAACGCCAGTCACATTTTAGATGGGTAAAGTTGTGTATAATTGCGAGCAGATTTGCCTACTCCCAAACACAATCGGTTAGGGGAGTTTTGAAAAAAATTGCATGCTCCCTTGACTTCTGACAGTCAAATCGAGAAGGGAATTATTAATTGCAATGGTAGTCCCTCCTTACTAATGCTAGTTACAAAGCACATGGAGAAAGATGCCATTCCTACTGCCAGTCAAAGTCTATGTAGAGAGTAATGATTACAACAACAGCCGTCCTCCTGCTGAGAGTCACTATCGATGTAAAATATTAATTATAATGGCAAACACACCCTTCCTACATCGCTACAATTCGACTTCATTGAATATATGTACATCGACATACGAAGTATATGCATGTTTACAATATTGCAAACCTTCATTTACAGATTAACTGCTGCTAAACGACACACCATATCGACAAACGGATTGTACCATAAGACGCCTCATTTAGCGGTCTAAATGACTGGTCTTAAGATATTTTCTCCTGTCTCATGGGTAAAATTGAGTTAGGAACATTGAATAAGGTGAAAATTGGGTAAGGTTTTCTCACATTTTAGGTACTAATGTGACAGCTAGCAAAATATAGGTATAATCGAGGAATAGAGACAAATCTAACATATAAGGAATAGAGATACGACGAAACGTAGACCAAAGTTGCTATTTGTTTTACGTCGCGCCGACACATAGGTCTTATGGCGATGATGGGATAGGAAAGGCCTAGGAATGGGAAGGAAGCGGCCGTGGCCTTAATTAAGGCACAGTCCCAGAATTTGCCTGGTGTGAAAATGGGAAACCACGGAAAACCATCTTCAGAGATGCCGACAGTGGGATTCGAACCACCATCTCCCGGATATGACCAAAGTTGTAGATCACTCCAAATTGAACTGAGATTGTGCTATCCCTTTTGTGATACGTGTTTCAGTTTAGCCGCCAAATAGCTCGAAACGAGGGTCTGCACTGACGTTAAAATTGTCTCAATATTCCGATATTTTTCGGGGGTCGAAAATGAAATATTTAAAGATCTTGGAAGCTTTCCGTCGATTACAGGCAAAGACATAGAATTTTGCTAAATTTCAATTTTCTAGCTCTTCTGGCAGATTATGCCTCAATCTTGCTTTGAGGAGGCGAGGGGGGTTAAAAATGAGGACGTTTAGGATACTTAAGCTAACTGCAGATGGTCATTATTACACCTGAAACGGATAACTGTACGAAAATTTCACCAAAATAATCAATGTACAGACATATGGTCGATACGATTTTATTTATATAAATAAAGAATCTGCTCTACGCACAACACCCTTTTGGCTATGTCCGCTGGACTTATCCTGAAAAACCGACCGTTCGTGATATATCCCTTATTAGTCCTCCTATCAAAAAAATTCACATGAGAAAAGTTTAAGAAATGTTTTTCCATCAAAGTTGGGCGATTTTCAGTCAGGTTGATCTTGTATACATTGTGAGAGAGAAAAATCACTGTTCCGGTTCCGTATAAACCCCGACTCCATTCCGGGAATTTGACATAGTGCGGACCTAAATACTTACATTTGGAGAGGTGGATGCTAAATATGATATTTTGTTGAAATAAACTCCCGTAGTTTCCAAGTTATAAGAAATACGCTTTACACGCACCCTCTTTGGAGTTAAGGCCGGTGGGACTGGTACAGGTAACCGTCCGTTAATGATATCTATCCTATTAAACCACCTATAGAAATAATGCACATGGGGAAAAAGTTTTAGAAATTGATTTCAATCAAGGTTGGTCGATTTCCAGTCAGGATGGTTTTGTAATATTTTGGAAAATAAAAATCACTGTTTCGGTTCCCTATAAACCCACAGTCCATGGACGGAATTTGACATAGTATGGACCTAGAAACTTACTTTGGACAGGTGGATACCAAATTTCATGTCTGTAATATCTTCAGTTTTTGAGATATAAGTATTCTCATAAGAGTATTCAACCTGTTTTTCACTCCTTTCCATAGCCTCCTTCCACCCCTCTTAGGAGGATTGTGCGAAAACAAATAATGCGCGTTTCCTTATTTTTAAAACAGATTCCAAATACCAATTTTCACGTCTGTAAGACCTTCAGTTTTTAAGATATAGGTATCCTCATAAAAAGTCAAATCATATTTCTCTTCTCTTCACTCACAACCATAATTGGATTTTCCGAAAACAAAATACGTGATTCTTTTTAAGGGGGGTTCCAAATACCAATTTTCACACCTGTAACCTTCAGTGTTGAGAAATCAGTATACTAATGGAAAGAATTCAACCCGTTTTTCAGTCCTTCTAACACACCCCCACCCCACTAAGGGTTTTACCGAAAACAAAAAATGCGTGTTCCTTTATTTATAAAGGAGATTCGAAATACCAATTTTCATGACTGTAACATATATACATTTCTTTTAGATATACTCTTGATATACTCTTGATATACTCATTTTAAAAATTCACCCACTTGATCACTGCCCCCATTAAGGGAATTTTCCGAAAACAAAAAAATACGTGTTTCTTTATTTTTAAAGGCGGTTACAAATACAAACTTTCATGTTTGTAGCATCTTCAGTTTTGAGATATACGTATCCTCATAAAAGGTATTCAACGCATTTTTTCACCTTTTTTCACCCCCTTAACGGAAATTTCCGAAAAAATACGTGTTTCTTTATTTTTAAAGTAGATTCGATACAGCAACTTTTACGTCTGTAAAGTGTTAGGTTTTCGAGATATAGATGTACTCATCTAAACAATTCACAACCTACCCTCCCCCCCTTAGTGACTTAGCGACAGAATATCCAAAAATCTCCCTTAGTGTGCACCTACACTGTAATATAAATGCATCCCCAAAATTTTATTTCTTTATGTCGAGTAGTTTTGGTTGGGCGTTGATCAATGTCAGTCTGACTTAGCCTTTTATAGCCTACATAGAAATGACAGATAAGCATGTGCACGTTTGTAGGTGCAGACGTTCATTTCGAAATTTACTGCTCCCTAACGGTATGTCATATCGACAAACGGTTTCCGCCATCAGACCCACCTTTCATCTTTCTACGTGTGTGATCCTAAAACATTTTCTCGTATCCCGAATATTTATGGGTTCAATTGAGTGGGATGAAATTTGAGTACATTTTATCACTTTTACATCATGAAATATGGCTCGCAAATGGCCAACGGTCGTGTCAATGTGCGTGCCAAATTCGATGACTCTCTTTCTACAAGTGTGTCAAACTATGAAGTATACGAGTAAAAATCACAAAATGTACGTACAATCGAGAAATACGGCAAAATCTAACGTATAAGGGACAGATATACGATAAAATTGCACATGACGAAAGTTGTAGATTACTCCAAATTAAACCAAGGTTGAGCCACCCGTTTTGTGATACGACTTACCGATTAGCCACTAAATACCTCTAAAGGAAGGTCTGCACCGTCGTTAAAATTGTCTCCATATTTCGATATTTTTCAGGGGTAAAAAGTAAAATATGTAAACATCTTAGAATTTGTCCGTCGGTTACAGGCTGAAGGCTATTTAAGCCAAATATAAATTTTCTAGCTCTTCTGGTAGATTGTGCCGCCATCTAGATTTGGGTCAAAATTAGGAATTTGGTGAAAGGTTTTAATCCCATGAAACTCATAGGTTATCGCTTTGGATAAATATATACGACTGCGTTCTTATGCTGAGCATAAAATTTGAAGCCTCCAGCTTCTCTGGTACCAAGTTATACGTTTCTGAGATGCCTGGAAGTGCCTCATTTATTCACGTCTATTTTAATTTTTATATCTTTGCACATAGATACATCGCTCCAAACCGACTTGCTTTTATGTACACAGAAGTATTCTACATTTAATATTCGTTAGCATAGTTACAGGCCAATGCTGAATCAGACTGCTGAAGCAACAGTCACTGATGTACACAAAGCAGGATACTGTTCAGCTATGCTCAGAATCACATAATATCATAACCCTCAAATACGTTGTGTCTGGCACGTTGTAACTGCAAACATTACAATCATATGTTCTAATTTCGTAAGCCTTGATTTAGGGCTTGCGGGTGATTGCAAAATGCCTCGCTGCACAACAGTTCCTTTGGTCTGTTGCTTTCTCACCACGAAACTTTTCGTGGAGATTGTCAAGAGGTCCGAATCTTCCTTGTTAGAAATGCCTGACATCAATGTATTCGAACTATGCTCGCTGATGCCTTGAGGGAATGTCAGTACAAAGTATACGAGGAAGTGCATAGATTTGCATACAATATATTCTCTAAGTGGAGAGATATGAGAGCTATTCGAACCGGCTGTACTCATGCATTTATAATTGGCCATAACTGACCCTACCGTTAGAACTGAGGCCTCTGAAATAACTCAACAAACGGATGTTCATAAAGAGAAGTGTGACGCCTACTAATCCACAAAGTACCTAATTCCATACTATAAATGAAACAATAGGTTAACATCTGTAGGAGTAGTGGCTCTTAGATTTGGAGCAACAGGCACAATAAAAGCCTTATTTCCGGTTGGATAAAACAATTATGAACATCGCAGCCTTGGGGTCTGTTAGTGTTCAGTTGCTGTTCTGAGGAGTGACTACTCACATTTCTTTAATATACATACATACATACATACATACATACATACATTTATTGAACATAACAGGCGACTTCGCCCCTATACATGTTCACATGCAATAATAATAATAATAATAATAATAATAATAATAATAATAATAATAATAATAATAATAATAATAATAATAATAATAATAATAATAATAATAATAATAATAATAATAACGATACAATGAATAATAAATAATAATAATAATAAAATGGATAATAATAATAATAATAATAAGGATAATAATAATAAGAATAATTAGCAGTCATTAGCTGAAGCAGTTTACTCACTCAGTGTTCATCCAGTGTCCTTATTATGCTCTGTACTTGCGTCACATTCTTGTTACTGACCTACACCTGATCAATAATCAAACAACAACACTCAGCATTTCAGCACTTGCATTCCAGCTAACTTTAAAACAAACAGACCATGCAATCCTGTCCTCTTACCCAACTCCACCTAACTAAGTACTCAGTCCCTATATTCCCTAATCCATTAGAATTTTAACATACTATCCCCTTCCCTTATACAGATAACTATTCCACCCCCCTATTCCTCTGCCCACCCTCTAACTCACTCTCCTTCATTTTACTCTCGCAGGCCTTTTTTGTCGCTCAAAAATACCTGTTCAATTCACCCCCTTTTTCCCATTGTTTAAAAATCCATCTCAGTATTGCGTTCTCATCCCCTCTCCCCAATATTTCCCGATGCTCGGCACTCAATAATCCATGTCTTAACCCCCTCGTTACCTCACAGTCTCTTAGCAAGTGAAACTCATCATTCACATCTCCACAAAGTACACACCTTGTCTTATCCCTCCCCTGTAACCAGCCTGTATTCCTTGGCAAACCTAAAAGCCACCACATCATCCCATATCGTTTTGACCTATCGACGTATCTAATATTCAACCCTGCTATCTCCTCTATTTTCGTCGAAACAGTCAGCGAATTTCTTAGTCTGCTTTCCCCCAATAATTTCTGCCTATGGATATCTCTAATTCTCCTTTCCAGTATATTCATCCCTCTCACTTCTGTCTTTGACCAAACCTCCCCCCACAGGTGTCCTAATCCTATCCTCTCCAAATATCCCTTTATTTTTTCTAACCATCCACCCTTATACATGCTCTTAAATTGCTGTACATATGCTGCCTGTAATACTCTCCCACCTTCCTGTCTTTTTAAATTCATCCAGTATCTAACTATTCTTTTCACACCCTCTGATTCCAAATCCTCCCCACACATTAATTCCGCCCCTACATTTGCTGTACACCTCGGTAAGCCCATCACTAACTTAGCAAAACTACTAACAATCCTTCTTAGTTCCTCTCTTTTCTCATCCAGCCCCCAAACTTCTGCTCCGTATAATACCCTCCCAACGATTACCGACCTGAACACGAGTCTCAGTGTTTTATAACTGATCCCCGGGTACTTGAGTAGCAAATTTCTGACTGAGGCTAAGGCTGCCAATCCTCTATATTTCACTCTTTTGATCTGGTCACTCCAAGTTCCTTTATCATTAAAAATAACTCCTAGATATTCCAACTTCCTTACCTGTTCCAATCTTTCTCCCTGAATTACCCAATTCCCTTCTATCTTTCTTCTTTTGTCCACCTGTACTACCAATATTTTAGACTTATTTCCATTAATTTTCAATCCCCATTTCCTCGCAAATAGCATCACTGACTCTAAGGCCCTATTCATCGCCCCTGAAGTTAGCGTCATCAATAACACATCATCCGCAAATATCAGTCCTGGTACTTCCAAACCATTAATTACTGGTACAGCCCAATTTTCTGCCCCAAACCCCTCTAAAATATCGTTGATAAATAAAATAAACAGTATTGGCGATAACTTGCATCCTTGTTTTAAACCCACCTTGGACTCTAATGGTCCACTCATTCTCCCTTCTCCCAATTTTACACAAAACCTGACGTCCCTATATATTCCTTCCACTGCCCTCAACATCTTCTCCGAAATCCCTAACCTACCTAATTTCTCTAGTAGGGCCTCTCTATTCACCTTGTCAAAAGCTTTCTCAAAATCTATTGCTGCTACATAAACCGTACTTCTAGCCATATTCTTATACTTTTCTAAAATAGTCTTTACTATCATTATATTATCCACTGTTCTTTTCTTTTTCCTAAATCCCCCTTGGTAATCTGTCAAAATTTCATTTTCTTCCGCCCACCCGCTTATTCTGTTCGCTAGCACCCCAGTATATATTTTACTCAAAGAATCCAACAGAGATATACCTCTATAACTGTTCACATTGTTCCTACTACCCTTCCCCTTGTATATAGGGCATATAATTCCTGTTTCCCATTCCTTAGGGTAATTTCCTCCCTCAAATATCCTATTGAATAGTTTAACCATGCCCTCTATCATTATCTCATTTTTACTAATTTCCTTCCAAAACTTGTTATTTATACCATTACACCCCCCGGCCGACTTCGCTCTGGCTCTGCTTATCACTCTCCGGATTTCCTCTCTTGTGATTTCTTTATCCAGGTCATAAATTGCCACTCCCCTATTCCTCCAAATTACTTCTTCTCCCAGACCTCTCCATCTATCACCCCCCTTTTTTCCTAGTAATTCATCAAAGTGCCTGACCCATTGCACTTCCTCAATACTCGTTCTCTCTATATTCCTTCCACCCTTAATAATTCTATTAATCTTATCCCAAACTCTCTCAAAATTGTTTGTCTTGCAGTCATTATTTATGGCTTCCATTTGTTCCTCTAACCACGTCTTTTTTGTCTCAGAGATTTTCTTTTTATACTCCTTCCTCAATCTACAGAAAAACTCCCTTTCTTGGCTCCCACCTTTCCTTCTATATTCTCCTAACGCGTCCATCACCTTCCTCCGCAATCCTTCACACTCCCTATTAAACCATTCTTCTCCCTCTTTCTTATTTCCTTTTCTAGCTTTCACCTTCTGCGCTATCATCTTTATTGGATGTAGCAACAATTCCAAGGCTTTATCAGTATTATTCTCTTCTAACGCCCCTTCCCACCCATATTTCAGAAGATGTAGCTCCTCCTTTACTACCCTATTCCAATCCCGGCCCACCTTCTCTGTCCATTTATACTTATTATAACCACTCCCTCGTTTATCCTTTGTCTCATCTTCCTTCATTGTACACTTCTCTTCCTCCCTTTTCAGCATAACCCTCACCGGGAAATGGTGTGATTCAATCCAATCTCCTATTTCCATACTTACAACTTCCTCAATCATCCCTTCCGAACTTAAAACCATATCTATCACACTACCCCCCTTCTCCGTAACATATGTCAATTTCCCCGTCCTGTCACCCTCTATCCACCCATTCAGAATATACAAATTTCCCACAGCACACATCTCTAGGAGCTTCTCTCCATAACTATTTGTAATTTTGTCCTCACTCCTTCTACTTTCCAACAAACACATTCCATCCTCCCTACTATAAACTGGGCTCTGTTCTCCTATTCTCGCGTTCCAATCCCCAAATAACAACATATCCTCCTCACCTGGATACATTCCCCTTATCCTACCAATATCCACCAATAACTCTTCAAAAAAATATTTATTTGCATATGCTGAATTACTAGGGTGGCAGTAAACAAAAGCTAGATTTATTTTCTTCCTCCTTCCCTCACTCCCTCCCAAATTCAATCTCAGCCATATGGTTTCCATCATATCGGTCTCTATATCCTCTACTCTTTCACTAATTTCTTCCCTAATTAGAACTATCATCCCTCCTGGTGCTCGTCCCTTATTCCTCTCTTTTCTTCTATATTTATATTTTATCTCAAACCCCTTCCATGAAATCTCCCTCCCTGTTTCCAACCACGTCTCCAAGAGTGCCACAACATCAAAACTTTCAATTACTTCCCGAACTTTCTTGTTTCCTAATTTGTTCCTTAGTCCCTCAATATTCACACATCCTATCTTCCAATATAGTTATAACTTTCCCTCCCTCCCTTCTAGGTCTCCCCCTCTATTCTTACTTCTAGTATTTATCGACCTCTCTCCCTCTGTATCCTCCATCCCTTTACGTACTTTTCCCCATATGTCTTTTAAGCTCTTACTTCTGACTTTACTCATAATTTTTTTACCTTCTTGTCGATCTGTCTCCTCTTGACCTTTCTTGTTCACTACACCACTGCACCCTGTTCTCACCCCTTCTTGCTGCTCACCCCCACTCACCCCCTCACTATTTTGGACTTCTGAATCCACCTTCCTTTGTCCTTTCTTGCTCACTGCACCTCTACACTCTACTCTCCCAGTTTCTTGCTGCTCACTCTCACCGTCCACTTCACTATCTTGATCTTCTGTCTCCCGGCTGCACTGCCCATTCTCTTCCGAGATGCTCTGCTCTCCTGCCACGTCCCTCCTCCTCTTCTTTTCTTCTTTCTTCTTCCCATCTTGCCTTGTCCTCTCACCACCCTCAACCCTCTCGTTTTCGTCCATTTCCTTTAGCTTCGTCACTGAATGTACTCTAACCCATCGCCCGTTTGTCACCTCCAACCTCAGACCTCTTATTCGGGCCTTTAGCCCCTGGTTCCTCGCTCTCCATAGGTGCCTATTCAAGATCTTCATATTTTCACTTCCTTCTCTTCCCATGTCTCCTTTCACCCTTATTTTCAGCCCTTGTAAATTCTTGCTGTTACCTAACACAGTTTCTGCCATTAAGGTTTGGAACAATTTAACCCTAATTGGCCTCCGACCTTTGATTTTACCAACTCTCTCTACATCATCTATGTCTATCTCACTAAAGTTTATCTTCATTGCATCACGTATAACTTCCACCACCTTATATATCAGCTCAATCTTGCTCTCTCTCGCCCCTCCCTCAACTCCATATATAAATATGGCTTTTTTCAATCTCTCCTGCCTGTACCCCTCCGCTTCTTTCTTCATCTTCATCACCTCCTCTTTCAGATGTTTCACTTCCCCTCTCAATAACTCGATTTCTTTCTCGTTATTGACCACTCTCCTGCTCGATTCCTCTGTCTTCGTTTCAAGCCATTTCTTCATGTTCCCTATCTCCTTTCTCTGCTCCTCCATCATGTCCTTTATTTCCTGCACCTTATCCCATTGACACTTTTCCTGCATAACTTCACTTACAACCACCCTGAGTGCGGCCAAATCCTCCGTACTATATTTTCCACTGGTATTTGGGCCTGGGTTTACTTCCACCCCCCCAATAACCAGTAGCACTGCTATCACTGTCACCACCAGCACCGCCTCACTCATTTTCAATCCGTCCGTACTTATCACCAATCCACTCCTGGTCTCCTTCTTCTGCCTTGCCTGCCATTTCCCAATAGCGGCCCGGTACTGTTCAATGCCGACCATGTTTACAGCACGCACTTCACTACGCAACCTCTCTCCTCGACCGCTCGAGCTAGACTCCATTTCTTTAATAGTTGAGGAGTGTCTGTTCCAACCTGAGAAAGTTGTGTGAAAACGCAAGGAAACGTATAATAAAAGGCAACATTGGAAAGTTTATCACCAACATCAAAGATGCCCCTACAACAATGGGATTCAGTAATAGAAAGCACATCAAGAGAGCTAAAAATGTGAAGTACCTCGGAGAGTGGATATTGGAGGACCTAAGTGAAACGATGGCTCTCGAACAAAGGAATAGAAATTAGACAAGGCCTACCATGCCTGCATAAAACTGTATGCCTCAAAGCATTTATCAAAGAAAGTAAAACTGAGACACTATAATGCAGTAGTCAGACCATCAGTCCTCTGCGCAGCAGAATACCTATCCCTGACAAAACAGACTCCACTGGGAGCCCTGGAAGTGCAAGAACGGAAATTCCTGAGAAGAATAATAGGGCCTAGGATCGTACCAGATGGAACGCTATGGTGCAAACCCTACAATGAGCTCTATCAGCATCAAGAAAACCTCATAGATGCCATCAGACGAAAACGCCTGACTTTCTATATACACCTATACAAAATGGATCCTAATAGATTATCCCATAAGATCTTCAACGTTGCTAACAAAGGCAAAGCTACTGGTTTCCTCTGGAGCAAGCAAGTGGGCAAAGATCTTGCAGAGCTTAATATTGATAAAACCGCCATTACTGACAGGAATGCATACCGTTTATTGGTCAAAACTAAACCTTCCTAACATCCCTTACATCAGCTAGCCACAAAGGAGCCGGGAATTGGTCAGAGGAGCGCAGGTAAGAATTCAGCGTGAAAATGAAGCAATACTGGGCCTACAGAAAGGCTCAAGAGGCCGCTAAGAACACAATCAAGTACGCCAAAAGGAGCATAAGACGACAAAACCACAGCTAGAACACAAGTACCGTGGTCCACAGGTGGCCTAAACGCAAAGAAAGAAAAAAGGCAAATGGAATGTAACCTATGATTGTGATGGTACTACTTATAAGGAACTACATCATTCTGGTCTGAATTGATTACGGCATTCGATAGTATTCACCTGCTGCAATGCATGTGGACGAAATCGGAAACAAACAAAAAATGAAGTGGAAATAGTGCCTTTTAAACAGACACACTTCAGTTATTAGTGACATGTGGAAAGGCTGAACTTTTCATTCTAGAGCACATCTCTCTCATGTCATCTCGATTGTTTGGAATGACTTATCTAAGGGACAGCCTCTAATTGAAAGCTGCCGGGCTGAGTGACTCAGACGGTTAAGGCTCAGGCTTTCTTCGCCACTGTTGGTAGTTCAGTTCTGGCTCGGTCCTTTGGTGTGCTCAAATACTTCAGCCCCGTGTCGATTGATTTACCGGGACATATACATACTGTCGGAATTTAGGGTTCGTAGGCATCGCATTTTATGGTCTGTATGTACTGTATGTATCATTTGTACCCCCTGCAACACGCAATGTGATCTTAACATGAATTGCCACTGCTCCTCAGGAGAACAGTATCAAGGAGCTAAAAATTCACATGTTAAAAGTATTTCCTCGTTATCCCTGGTTCTGTATTTCCCCTTTCATTTTTATTCAGTTAACTTTCTGACATTCTTTTGTTGTCTAAGCTTACAGTTTCCTTCTCAACACTCAACCTTAATGCATACACATCCCCAGTTCTCCTCCTCATTTCATATAGTGGCAACTGGCAAACAAAGACTACTCATTCCATTCTTTCACATCCAGAATTTCAACCATAGGCCTGTTATTCTTAATCATCACTACGACACAACAGATGATCTTGGTAGGATCTTGCCGTGTCAAGATATCTCCAAACCAGTATTGTATGTTTAATAAAAATCTTTCCTCGAAGTAGGTGCTAATTGACAGGCAGCGAACTTGCGCACTGGATTATATAAAACCCGGCGAGTGGCTGCGCGATTCGGGAGATACTGAGTTCGAACCAAACTGTCGGCAGCCTTGAAGATGGTTTCCTGTGGTTTCCCATTCTCACACCATAAAAATACCTTGATAAACACTAAGGCCACTTCCTTCCCACTCCTAGCTCTTTCCTATCGTATCGCCGCCATAAGACCTATCTGTAAAAACGGATCCTAGAAATATTGGCATGTTCAATCGTAAACATAATCAAGGTTTTTAAAATATGCCCTAACAATCTTCTTCCTTCCTGACATTTTACTATTTTTCTAGGGCGAAAAAATGAAATGGCGTATGGCTTTCAGTGCCGGGAGTGTCCTGGGACAAGTTCGGCTTGCCAGATGCAGGTCTTTTGATTTGACACCCGTAGGCAACCGGCGCGTCAGGGTGAGGATGGAATGATGATGAAGACGACACATACACCCAGCCCCCGTGCCGGTGAAATTAATCAATTATGGTAAAAATTCCCGACCCTGCCGAGAATCAAACCCGGGACCCCAGTGACCACAGTCCAACATACTATCCATTTACCCATGGAGCCGGCAGCTTCTAGGTTAAGCACTAATATCAATTAAGATCAGCTTTACAGCAGGGTAACTTTCCTGACGCCAATTCTACGTAGAGGGATGTATTCACAATGACGTACATCTGGGGTGGTTGGTAATGTCCTGTACATAAATGACGTACACCAGCACCCATCCCACTAGATAGATTAATTAACCAAACCCGGTTAAAACTTTCGATCCACTCGGGAAATCAATCCGTGGTCCTATACACCGAAAACCACTATGATGACCATTCAGCTAAGGAGCCAGACGAGTCATAACAATCATCAACGGATAATATTTGAACGTGTGCTCAGAAAGTGAGTTTTTCCCCAGTTTCTCATAAAATAATAGCATATATGAAAACCAGGCTTTAGTAGAATCTCAGGAATGTTCAATAAATAAATTTGATATTAGCTGAGTTATTTACAGTTTTATTTTCTTCTTCTTCTGCTGCTTCTTCTTCTTAATCTGCTTACCCTCCAGGGTCGGTTTTTCCCTCGGACACAGCGAGGGATCCCACCTCTACCTCCTCAAGGACATTGTCCTGGAGCTTCAGACTTTGAGTGGGGGGATACAACTGGGGAGAATGACCAATACCTCGCCCAGGCGGCCTCACTTGCTAGGCTGAACAGGGACCTTGTGGATGGATGGGAAGATTGGATGGGACAGGCAAGGAAGAGGGAAGGAAGCGGCCGTGGCCTTAAGTTAGGTACCATCCCAGCATTTGCCTGGAGGACAAGTGGGAAACCACGGAAAACCACTTCCAGGATGGCTGAGGTGGGAATCGAACCCACCCCTACTCAACTGACCTCCCGAGGCTGAGTGGACCCCGTTGCAGCCCTCGTACCACTTTTCAAATTTTTCGGCAGAGCCGAGAATCGAACCCGGACCTCCGGGGATGGCAGCTAATCGCGCTAACCACTACACCACAGAGGCGGGCACAGTTTTATTTTACACAACGAAATTTTTTTTAATAAAATGATATTTGTTTGGGGCGTCGGCCTATAGAGATCTTTTGCCCCTACTTGGACCATATGATATAAATGTGTCTAACTGGAATTGCGGAAGTGTAGAGTGTTGGATGTGAGGAAAGGAGCGCTAAGGACGGCACAAACACCCAGTCCACAGGCCAGGGATGTTAATCATTAAAATTAAAATACCCTGACCCGGCCGGGAATGGAGCCTGGGGCCGCCGGGTGACAGGCGGACGAGTTGCCCCGTACACCGCGTGGCCGGACACGAAAATTAGTTACTATCGATGCAAGATAAAGACGATTGTACTTGAGATTCATTTACGCAAGCTCTTCCCAGAGTTGTCCAGTATCAGACCCTTGGAAATATATTCTCCTCTTCGACCCGAACTGTACATGTTAGTAAAATAAGCTTGTAGAACTCAAAATTCCTATCTTGTTGTTAAGATCTCATGTTTAGTAAAATGTGTTTTATTTAACTTTCACTGGTAGACCTATACTTCTATATTTTACATACGCCATTCTGGCTCATCATCACTAAATGCTTCGAGTTTCCAAGAATTGTTCGGTAACAAATATTACACTCGGCACGGAAAAACTAATATTAAAATTACATTTAGGAGAGTTGAGTGTCAGATTGGTGATACAAAGCTAGTTACAGGTACATAATTTCAAGTGTTTAAGTTTTGTGTTCTTCCACGATGGTAATATAGTGAGATTGAATCAAGGTGTCGTAAAGCTAATGCAGTGAGCTCGCAGTTGCGATCAGCAGTATTCTGCAAGAAGGAGGTCAGCTCCCAGACGAAACTATTTTTACATCAGTCTGTTTTCAGACCAACTATGCTTTACGGGAGCGAAAGCTGGGTGGACTCAGGATATCTTATTCATAAGTTGGAAGTAACAGATATGAAAGTAGTGAGAATGATTGCTGGTACAATCAGGTGGGAACAACGGCAGGAGGGTACTCGGAATGAGGAGATAAAGGATAATTTGGAAATGAACTTGATGGATGAAGCTGTACGCATAAATTGGCTTTGCTGGTGTGGTCATATGAGGCGAATGGAGGAGGATAGGTTACCTAGGAGAATAATGGACTCTGTTATGGAGGTTAAAAGAAGTAGAGGGAGACCAAGACGACGATGGTTAGACTCAGTTTCTAACGATTTAAAGATAAGAGGTATAGAACTAAATGAGGCTACAGCACTAGATGCAAATAGAGGATTGTGGCGACGTTTAGTAAATTCACAGAGGCTTGCAGACTGAACGCTGAAAGGCGTATGTATGTATGGATGTATGAGACACTAGAAAATGTTTGATTTATTTTTATCGGGTCCAACCCGAATAACTCTGTTGTCCCTAGAACTCATTATTAAAATCATCAAAATTACTTAATTAATTACCAGTTCATATATTGTAGCAGCTGGTTGTGACTAAGTGCTTGCAGAGTAGTTTACTCAGCTTGCGTGTCCCAGGTTCGAATTCCGGCAACCTCAGGTGAAGTCACCAGAAGTTGGTGACAGGAAGGACTTTCGGGCTTTAGCCACCACCTGGATCATCTGTAAAAATAGGCAGAAGGTATTGGATAGCAAAGTACTAAGAGGAGTGGACACGCGAGTTAACGATCTACAGATACGGAACCAAGCTGTGCATTCGAGAGGCGAGTGGTGCCCTGAGAACGGTTACCTGTGGTTTCCCATTTTCACTTCCAAGCAAATGCCAGGATAGTTCCTATTCATAGGCCACAGCCGATTCCCTCCACCTCCTTTCACAGCTTCCTTCATCATCATTAATTTCATATTCATTAGCTCCGGAACTGAGCTTGGCAACAGGAAGGGCATCCGGCCGTCAGAAAATATGCCCCTCACATCCGACCCGTATCAGGAAACAGGACTAAGAAGTAGACATACATTAGAAAGAAGAGTGTGGACACTAAAGTTATCAAAGAGACTTCGCATAATTCATTGTTCATCATAACTCTTAACAACGATTCTCAATGTTCCCAAAATACACAGTTTTATCTCAGATAAAAAAATATTGTTACTAGAAGAAAGACAAGGGAATATTCTTGAAATTCAATACTCTCGCTACGACCGGCACGTGTCTGCACTGCGTGGGCTGGCTGGCTGTATCGGTCTACAGACAATATGAAGGAACTAAACTGTTAACGGAATAAATGCTCTCTCGTTTGTTCATTGAAGCCACAAAAATAGTATGAACTATACTAAAGGTATCGACGTGCATTCAAGTAGACCATCGCCATTTTCTACACAAGGGTATTTTTTTATTTATTTAACGTCTCTCCAGTTCTTTTAAGAGCTAACGTGGTGTTGCACGTGTGTCCTGCAGAGTTTCTATTACATTCTGGATTTTATCTTAAGAACTTGAGAGCTTGGTTGCTTTCAGGAGATAATAGGTCCATGTTCCACTAACGGTATTCCTGAAGACAGTTTCGTCTGTAACAAAATTTAGGTCTTAATCAATTCATAAAAACTAACCACTTTCAAAGTCCTGCTTCTAAACTTACGCTTGAATACACATGGATACTTATCATTTACACTATAGTTTCTCACAACGTAAAAACATTGTAACAAGTCAAATATCACTAGGCTGTTTCATTGGGTCATATAAGTTATATCGTTTTAAAAAATTATCAAAATAACTCTGCAGGTGCTTAATTTAAAGTCTGATGTTTAACTTAATTTAATTGTCCTAATATCTGGTGGGTCTTTTCCAGATATGACATTTGTATCAGGTTACTTCAGAATTGTGACTCTAGTAGCTCCTTCTATGGACACCATCAAGTGAAGAGA
Source organism: Anabrus simplex (assembly GCF_040414725.1). Lineage (NCBI taxonomy): Eukaryota > Metazoa > Arthropoda > Insecta > Orthoptera > Tettigoniidae > Anabrus > Anabrus simplex. The sequence continues at coordinate 582,484,560 of NC_090265.1, read as the reverse complement.
GTATCTGATCATCAATCACCAACTGATTGGTGGTGGTGGTTAATATTGTTTTGAATGGAGGAGGATCATCACTTAATTCTACTCATACTTGGAAGTGAATGAGCCTATTTACGAAACCCAATATCGGCAGCCCTGAAGAAGTTTTACCGCGGTTTCCCCATTTTTACACCAGGCTAATGCTGGGACTGAACCTTAATTATTGTCACGGACGCTTCCTTCCCACTCCTAGCTGTTTCATGTTCCGTCGTTGCAATAAGAACTGTCAGTGTCGGTGGGACGTATAGCAGACTGTTAAGAAGAAGGTATTGACGAAGGAAAGAGACCGGCATGAAGTAAGTGACAAAGGAAGGTTTATCATCACACTAGCTGTGCCCCACGGCTTCACCCGTGTATAATTTGGAAGAAATCACTGATTGATGAATTATAATAATTCAGTTTAGACTACATTTTTAGTAACATTTATTTGTGGTATTAGAATATATTGGTTTGCACCTCACCCTGTTCTAGATAAGGCAACATATAATTGCCCATGGGAAAAACAGCATTCCCTTATCCGTTCCTACATGTTTAAAGGTCTGTAACTGTGCTTTATTTATAGTGAGTGCAAACGATACCCTTACGGGAAATTGTATTCTTTTAATGTTAAATGGTAAATCTGTGGGTATCATAGGAATTCGAGGTCTTAGTACCGTTTGCCCAACTGCTGGTCCAGTCAAAACTACGGCAAATATGGTATTGTTTCTAAGAAATTTAACTTGAAGTCTAGTTCCGTTACATAAACTTAGTGGTCGCAAGTTTCGTAATAAAATAGTGGGTGTGCCAGTTTTTAAGTTCAATGAATATGGGCGTAGTCCACATGGATTCAAGGAACTTAAAATTTCTTCAGGGTAATGTACCGCATCTTCTTGATCCATGACGGTATCAATGGCAGGGTAGTTTATATTGACGCCTGGTAATTTGACCATTATTTTATAGTTGATTTTGTAAAAGGTTTTATTTATGTAACTGAAATTGCTATCTCACATACTCATTGATAATATTTTTGGTCTATATTGGCAACATCAGGGTACATTCTAGCGATGAGGTCTTCAATGCTGGTCATGATTTTACCAAAGTCATCATCAATGGTAATTTTTTCGTGTGACTGAGGAGGTGCTTTCCCGTTACCAATCAATAGTAGCTTTTTTTGGAAAACAGTGATTCCTGCAGCGAAGTGACTCATCATGTTGATACACGGCTTCAAGATGTGAACAGATTTCCACAAAGGGGATGATTTCAAGCAATAATTTGCTCTAGTTCCCCTAACTATTACAGGCAATGTGTATCTGCAATCACCGGAAAACATGAAAGTAATTAAACCCATCACTATATTTGAGCTCCTTTCGTCTCTGAGAGCTCTGTCTAATGCCTCTACGTGCGCTCTATGAGTCATGGTGCATTCGTCCCATATTGATAGGTTACGTCTCAAAACTCACAAGTTTCAAAACTCAGGGCTAAAATTAGTTACAAATTGTATCAAAACTCACGACTACAAACTGGTAGCTAAAGTAAACATTCTAATGAGTCTCAAAATCACGACTCCGGACAGCAGGTGCTTGCGATGACCGCAGGAGGGATGAGGTGCGCCGTGACTCACGCTTCCCTTACGACAGGTCGGGGATACAGCGGATGTCATTCTGCCACCCCAACCACAAGGGGAAAATAATGACTGGTGAATGAAAGAGACCGAGGTGTATAATAATAATAATTATTATTATTATTATTATTATTATTATTATTATTATTATTGTTGTTGTTGTTCCGGGGTATTTGTGGATCGCAGAGGTGAAAGAAGGTGCCGGGGTGAATGGGTCTAACTACAATGTCGAAATTAACTAAAACTAAAATATAACCTTCAGTTTATTTTCAAAATTCAAAATTTCACAATTTACAGGTACAAGTAGCCAACATTAAACAAGTCTCTGAACGACAAAATTGGTGGTGCAAACAGATCGTGGGCTTCAAGCCCCCACTTTACTCTTCCTGAGCTCCTAGCTCAAATTTACAAAAGAGCACAATTTTACAAGCGCAGAAATCCCCTAATACACGGAGCACTTGCTCCGTAATTTACAACATCAAGCCTCCCAGAGGCACTTTTACAACACTTAAAAAAGAGCTAATGTGCTCTCAGTTTTCCAAGCATAATCAAGGCAACATAGCATAAAAATCTAATTATCACTGGCCTCACCAGGCACTAATTACAAGTAGAAATCTAATTACACAGAGGTATCTAGTACCCAACCTACAGGGCCTTAGTGAAAAAGAACAGGTTAAATAAACGGCCCGAGTACAATTTGAATGGAGTCGAAGATTGAGCTCCAAAACTTTGAAAACCTATAGGGCGCTTGACCGACGAAACAGGGGCTATTCCCAAACTACTGAGGTTGCTCGCATGGAAATAACTTTAACATTGCAGAAACAAACGCGTTGCACCTCAAACCAAGATGAAGGGGAGCTCGAGAGGGTACATCACTCTCTATCCCCGATTTACAATTGAAGATTTTATGAAGTTATTACGTTAGCCGGCAGAAAGTTACATTTTTAGAAAAGAATGTTACATAATGGATGATTCGGACCATTCCCTCGGGTTAAACTGCGGAGCTAGCAAGAAAGAAAGAAAGATGTTATATGGCCATTACCTTGTAAAAGTTCTAGCAGCTGACGAAGAGGCCTCCCGCCTCCTGCTTGACACACACACTCAGTGAGATGACGATCAATTGGCCAAGAGACGTGAAAATCTGCAATATATAAACCCTCGGGGAAAGTACGAGACCATTCAAGATTAAACTAGCTACACCATCTCATGTTTATTGGGTACTTTAAAAGTTACACTCAAAATCGAAGAAGAAGAAGAAGAAGAAGAAGAAGAAGAAGACTGCGATTGGTAGAAAATTAATTACAGAAATTAGGGAATGGCTGGATTCAAAACTGGCGGAAGGAAAAGATAAATATTGCCAACCCAAAAATAAATGAATATCAATTAGAAAAAAACTTATGAACACCAAACTTCTTTAAATCAAAAGTTCTTTCACTTTGCACCAGGGTGCATGAGCATAGTTTTCAGTAGTGACATCTATGCAAGAATGTCCAAACTTCTTGATGAATGGCAAACAAAACAAGTAGAAATACAGTCAGTTCAGGAAACTTCACAATAACAAAATTACATCATATTTTAGTGGTGACATCTTCTGTCTAAATTTATAAGTTAGACTAGTTTAAATTTCACTGTTTCACCAGTAGAGGAGTTCTTTTAGGCGCTAGATTTAAATGCGCGGCGTTGGGGTGTACCTCCCGGTACAATTATTATTATTATTATTATTATTATTATTATTATTATTATTATTATTATTATTATTATTATTATTATTATTATTATTATTATTGTACCGGGTGGTACACCTCCACGCCGCTTATTTAAAATTTGCGCCAATTGAAACTCCTCTGCTGGAGGAAGTCTGAACTTTATCTACGGTATTAATTTTCAAGTTTCTCAGAAGATATCACTACTTGGAAATTTTGGAGTTTTTGAACTGGGTCATTTTTGATGTACTTTTGTTTTACCTGTAGTAAGAAGTGTGAACTTTCTCTTCTAGAGGACACTACTGAAAAACTACAATGGTGCACCCTAGTGCGAAGTGAAAGAACTGTTTCTTGGAGAAATTTTTATTTCAAAAGTTTGTTTCTAGTTAAATTTCTTCCTGTTATTGTTTAAGTTGGCTGTATACCCCTTTCTTTCCCCTTGTTTTGAATTTAGCCAATCCTGAATTTCTCGATTTAATTTTCCACCAATAATATGTTTCTTCTTCGTATTGTGTAGGGGTTTTCTTGGTGAACCAATAAAATCCTTGTGGGAGGGTGTGCTCATTTCAAAAACGCCTCGAACTTTCCGCGAGAGTATTTAAACTGCTGATTTTCGGGTCTCGGTGCCACTTCAGTACCATCTTTCAGTGTGTAAAGTACATAGCAGGGAGCGGGAAGCGCCTCTTTCTTCGGGCAGCAGTTCAACAACCAGGTAATGGCCATTTAATAACTTCTTTTCTTGCTAGCTCAGCAGTTTAACTCTCGGGGCGGGTCCGAAGCGTTTCCACCATGTAACCTTCCCTAAAATGTAAAGACACTTTGTATTTATTCTATCTTTTAAGCTACATATTGGGATAGAGAGTGCTTAACCCTCTCGAGCTCCCACTCATATTGTTTTGAGGTGAACTTATTTCTCACAACCGATTCTTCCTTAATGTAATGTAAATTGTTCTTTTCTAAAGTCACCTCTGTAGTATGGGATTAGCCCTTGCATTAGTGGCCTAGAGCCAGATTAGGTTTTAAAACAAATGCATTAGGAGTGCAGATCGCCTCCTCTCAAGTTGGTATTTTAGAGGCCATATAATTAACCTTCTCACTCAATAGGCCTCAGTAGGTTGGGTATTTTACCCCTGTGTTTATGTCCTTAGAGGACAGCATGAAGGTGGAATTAGGTGTGGCCTTTGACAGGCTTAAAATTTGAGAGCGGGTTGCTCTTTCTTGAAAATTTTGTTTTCTGCGCGCCTCAAGCAGGCTTTACTGTGTAATTTGGAGCAAGTGCTCCTGGGTATGAATGGGGTTTTCCGCCCCTCTGTTGAAACTTGTGTTGGGGTAAAACTGGGCTAATTGCTCAAGAATTGTGAGGTCGGGGCTCGAAGCCCAAATCCTGTAAATATTGTAATTGTACTTTTATTGCCTTGCTACTCTGTACCTGTCTTTCGTGTTATTTCTGAATTTTGGAAACAGAATATAACCTTGTTAAATTTTACATTAACTTTAATTTCGTAGTTTGAGACCCGTTCACACGCGCACCTTCTTTCACCTCTACCTACCACAAAAATACGGTAACAATTATTATTATTATTATTATTATTATTATTATTATTATTATTATTATTATTATTATTATTATTATTATTATTATTATTATTATTATTATTATTATTATTATTATTATTATTGAAGGTCTTTAGACTTGACGCCGTATAGGTGAACTGCACGTCTGTGAGGATGAGGCCGTACCTAGGATGAAATCCAATGCTGAAGACGGCACGAACACCCAGTTCCCGAGTCATAGGAATTACCTAATGAAAGTTAAAATCTCCGACCCGACCAGAAACCGAATCCGGGAGCCCCTGGACCCCTTGATCCAAAGGCCAGCATGCTAACAATTTATGCATGCAGCAGGACGACATACAATTAAAGTAGGCATATTGCCGCTGCTAGTTAAAAAGAAACTGTCACTTGGTAATACTGGGGCTTACAAATTAGTTCCATTATGTAGCCAGAAAGTGGCATTTACTTGAATAAGGACATGTATTTACAGATATTGAAGATCAAGACAGTTAATTCACTAATTGAGTTTCAACACTTCGAGATTCATTTGGAAGAAAAGGCGTGGTTCTATTTTTCGTAAGAGTTCACTTTTACTCGCTTATTGCAAAAGGTTGTCTACCCGACACACTTAAACCGAAAAAAAATACTCATGAGGCATCCGTTTATTCTGTGCGATATAACTGAATGATATTTGAAACTCATTCCATTATTTAAATAATCAGATGGAAGTTATTCGATTCTTAAAAGTATTCCATTATCTCATCACTAATAGGGTGGACATTTATCCATTCAAAGAAAAACTGGCCCTGCTCGTGAGTTTTGAGACTGGCCCAGGTAGAGAAACCTGTTCTTACTAATCCTCTTCCTAGAATTCGTGAGTTTTGGGACTCATGACTTTTGAGATTCATGAGTTTTGAGACGACACGTACTATTAGACTTGCATCTTGCAAGATTTTGCCCAATGGGCCATTTTTACGGATAGAGCACACACTGCCTCTTTGAAGTGACATAGTAAGGGACAGTTTAAAAGTAGAACGAGCCGTTCTTCCACCTGTCAGTAGTGTAGCAGCAATACCTGACGAAGCGGCGGCAGTGGCTACTTTTCCCTGTGACCTGACATTCACTAATATTAAATTGGTTACGAAAGTCTTGCCAGTTCCACATGGAGCATCAAAAAAATGTTTTTCCTTCGTCAGAGGAAACGCTTTTTAAAATAGAATCATAAGCAAGTACTTGATCACGCACACTTGCGTTCATGTTCTGAAATATAATTATGTAATAGGTTTACATCATGTGGTCTCCGCAAAACGTTTTGTAGAGCCTCCATATTATTGGGATTATTGAGAATCGGGGCCAGAAATCCGAAATCTGTAAGAACATTTTCTTACATTTCATTAATTCTGTCTTCAATCAATGTAAGACCTTAATTGTATATTTTATCATTGTGTAGCTTTAGCAGGTCCTTGCGAACTCTATGTAATACATCTTCAAATAAATCATAAGAATTTTTTCTCCATAATTCTACTGGGTCTGATCGCTGGCAAAATATTAGGATGATGGCAATTAATTCTCTCAATTTTTCTGGCGACTCAGAAATAGCCGCATCTGAAAGTATTTTACCAATGTTCAACTCCTTCTAATAATCCTAGTTTCTTGCAAGCCCTCGATACGTGGGTAAAGTTCTAAGATGTTCGGAGGAAGTTGGTCCGCGTACATTCAACAATAACATTCTTAAATAAATCATTCCCTTTGATTTGGATAAACATTATAAACACGACATAAAGCTGCGTTGGTTTCTTTTTACACCTGGGTATCCGTCAACATCTTCCCCACGTTTCCTTCTAGAAAATGTTCTATCTTTCCTAGGTGTAATATTGAGGCACTTCATGGTAAGCAAAGTTTTTGTAAAAACCGTCATTTCTGGAGAGTTCGAAACAGCCATTGAGAGTCCATGAGGAGGATTATTTGTTTGACTGGCAAAATTCAACAATAATACGTGCTTTGAAAATTCGTAATAGAACTGGATTACATGGAACAACCCATCTATTGTCTATGTTCATTTCAAGTTCCCCTCACATTTAGGACAACGGTATTTCCCTCTCAATCTGAATCTCTACGTCTATAGGTTGGGTAACCATCATCACCAGTTTGTGTGTGAGAAGTAAACCTCCTTGGGTACTTTTTGGAACACATGTTTTCTTTAATACACGGTGACGTCGGGTTATTTGGTTCACAAGGGCCGTGGTCATGCTTTTCACCACAATGTTTTGAAGTTCAGGATCTTGTTCTTTGTCGGGCATTTCAGCCCGTATTATATCGTCTATAAAATCCGGTTGTGCTTTGTTTGTAAGCACAAGTGGTAATCCCATTTTTTCAATTCTACGCTATAAACTAAAGCCTTAGCTGGGCCAAAAATATTATCTTGTTAACAATCCCATCATTTTCTTGAGTTTCAAATGAAAAACTCCTGAAAGAAAATCATGTCAATTTTTTTAATTTTTGATTAGGGAATTACTGAATTTTTGTTTATTTCTATTCTTGATTGCAGGTGAAGGTGATAAAAATATCTGCTCTCCCGAAGTTCCTAACAAATATCATGGTGTCTTGGTCTTTTCATTCATATATCACGGAGATTCTGTAAATGAAGACAGCAATATCACATTCTGGCCAATACGAGACGCATTAACACTTCTATCATTGGCGACTTTATCTCGTAGGTGTTATATTCATCGGTCCTCAATTTTCGTGATTCCTTCTGATAAAATGGAATCTTTCAAATATCATGTTTGCCGACATATCAACATAATATTGACTTAACAATCCTCTGAAATAATGTAATCTGTTCATATCATTTGTTCTCACCATAAGCCTGAAAGCATAAAATTGCATACATGATACTGTCTTAAGTCGTGCAACACCGTTTTTTGTTGAATATTGATGCAGTACACATCATCTCCTCGTGGGAGGAGTACAGTATACTGAAGTGGGTCATACGATCTGTACAACTCAGAAACACTTTGAAGATGACCATCTCTAGTATTTATCACAATATCTCTCGGACCTTTTGTCCTCATCTGCTAAAAGAACAGCAACTTTGCCTACAGTTGGCACATTGCAGCGACCACCGTGTTCGTTGGGAGGTTTTAAATCAGCGTGAACAATTAGTTTAAAATTTTGCGCTGGTCTGTTTTCAAGATTATGTTTGAAACTTTGAATATAACTGTTATAATCGTGAAGCCCTAATTGCAAAGGTTCAATGAGGTCTCTTCGCAGATTGGGATTTATAATTGTGCTCAAAGATAACTGATAAGCTTGGGAAACGAAATATATTTGCAAAACCTCACGCTGCGCACCTTGAGCAGGAAGTAAATTATCTATCAAGTGGCAAACCTGTCCATGAATTTATGGTAGGCATAACACTCCCCTCAAGAATTTCTTTTACACCAAATGACGTCATTTGAAATAGAGTGTTATATTGTCTTGTATAATGACCCATAAAATGTTTTGAGCCTGGACGTGTAGCTAATAAAAATTATTTCAAAACTGATGTCAGTTCCGGAATTTTAGGGATATTCACTTTATCGTTGCTGCAGCATAAACGAGGGCTTCAGTTTTCCATTTTAGTTCCTGGCAATTGTTGCAGATGTTAATTATTCCGCCAATGTCCCCATTATTTAAATAAGAATAGTCTATATTAGAGTCATACGCAAATGCTGAATTTAGTAGGTAGGTGTGCCTACATGGTCTGTTGACATCTGATGTCACACTTTGACAGTTAAACGGCGTGAACAGTCCTAGCTTTTGTGTTGAGCATGTTTTGCTGAAGTTCGTGCATTCTGGTCAATCAAACATTGAGAAAGTGCAACGCTTGACTCTCGAGCACATGTAGCAAAAGCTTGTGTATTCTGGTCCATCAAATGCTGAGAAATTTCAGTGCTTGATCCTCGATCACGGCTAGCAACACTTCGTGCATTCTGGTCAATCAAGCATTGCGAAAGTTCCACGCTTGATTCTCGAGGACGACTAGCAGCAGTTCGTGCATTCCGGTCAATCAAACATTGAGAAATTTCAACGCTTGATTCTCGAGCACGGCTAGCAGCAGTTCGTGCATTCTGGTAATCAAACATTGAGAAAGTTCAACGCTTGATTCTCGAGCACGGCTAGCAGCAGTTCGTGCATTCTGGTAATCAAACATTGAGAAAGTTCAACGCTTGATTCTCGAGCACGTCTAGCAAAACTTCGTGAATTATGGTCAATCAAACATTGAGAAAGTCAACGCTTGAATCTCGAACACGGCTAGCAGCAGTTCGTGCATTCTGGTCAAATAAACATTGAGAAAGTTCAACGCTTGATTCTCGAACACGGCTAGCAACACTTCGTGTATTCTAGTCAATCAAACATTGAGAAAGTTGATTCCCGAGCAGGGGCTAGCAGCAGTACGTTCATTCTGGTCAATCAAACATTGAGAAAGTTCAACGCTTGATTCTCCAGCACAGTTAGCAACACTTCGTGCATTCTGGTCAATCAAACATTGAGAAATTTCAACGCTTGATTCTCGAGCACGGCTAGCAGCAGTTCGTGCATTCTGGTAATCAAACATTGAGAAAGTTCAACGCTTGATTCTCGAGCACGGCTAGCGAAACTTCGTGAATTATGGTCAATCAAACATTGAGAAAGTTCAACGCTTGAATCTCGAGCACGGCTATCAGCAGTTCATGCATTCCGGTCAATCAAACATTGAGAAATTTCAACGCTTGATTCTCGAACACGGCTAGCAACACTTCGTGCATTCTGGTAATCAAACATTGAGAAAGTTCAACGCTTGATTCTCGAGCACGGCTAGCAAAACTTCGTGAATTATGGTCAATCAAACATTGAGAAAGTCAACGCTTGAATCTCGAACACGGCTAGCAGCAGTTCATGCATTCCGGTCAATCAAACATTGAGAAAGTTCAACGCCTGATTCTCGAACACGGCTAGCAACACTTCGTGCATTCTGGTCAATAAAACATTGAGAAAGTTCAGTGCTTGATTCTCGAGCACGGCTAGCAACACTTCGTGCATTCTGGTCAATCAAAAATTGAGAAAGTTCAACGCATGATTCTGGAACACGGCTAGCAGCAGTTCGTTCATTCTGGTAATCAAACATTAAGTTCAACGCTTGATTCTCGAGCACGGCTAGCAGCAGTTCGTGCATTCTGGTAATCAAACATTGAGAAAGTTCAGCACTTGATTCTCGAGCACGGCTAGCAGCAGTTCGTGCATTCTGGTAATCAAACATTGAGTAAGTTCAACGCTTGATTCTCGAGCACGGCTAGCAGCAGTTCGTGCATTCTGGTAATCAAACATTGAGAAAGTTCAGCACTTGATTCTCGAGCACGGCTAGCAGCAGTTCGTGCATTCTGGTAATCAAACATTGAGTAAGTTCAACGCTTGATTCTCGAGCACGGCTAGCAGCAGTTCGTGCATTCTGGTAATCAAACATTGAGAAAGTTCAACGCTTGATTCTCGAGCACGGCTAGCGAAACTTCGTGAATTATGGTCAATCAAACATTGAGAAAGTTCAACGCATGATTCTGGAACACGGCTAGCAGCAGTTCGTGCATTCTGGTAATCAAACATTGAGTAAGTTCAACGCTTGATTCTCGAGCACGGCTAGCAGCAGTTCGTGCATTCTGGTAATCAAACATTGAGAAAGTCAACGCTTGAATCTCGAACACGGCTAGCAGCAGTTCGTGCATTCTGGTCAAATAAACATTGAGAAAGTTCAACGCCTGATTCTCGAACACGGCTAGCAACACTTCGTGCATTCTGGTCAATAAAACATTGAGAAAGTTCAACGCTTGATTCTCGAGCACGTCTATCAACAGTTCGTGCATTCTGGTCAATCAAACATTAAGAAAGTTCAACGCATGATTCTGGAACACAGCTAGCAGCAGTTCGTGCATTCTGGTAATCAAAGATTGAGAAAGTTCAGCACTTGATTCTCGAGCACGGCTAGCAGCAGTACGTGCATTCTGGTCAATCAAAAATTTAGAAAGTTCAACGCTTGATTCTCGAGCACGTCTATCAACATTTCGTGCATTCTGGTCAATCAAAAATTTAGAAAGTTCAGTGCTTGATTCTAGAGCATGGCTAGCAACACTTCGTGAATTCTGGTCAATCAAACGTTGAGAAACTTCAACGCTTGATTCTCGAACAAGGCTAGCAGCAGTTCGTGCATTCTGGTCAATCAAAAATTTAGAAAGTTCAACGCTTGATTCTCGAGCACGTCTATCAACACTTCGTGCATTCTGGTCAATCAAAAATTTATAAAGTTCAGTGCTTGATTCTAGAGCACGGATAGCAACACTTCATGCATTCTGGTCAATCAAACATGGAGAAAGTTCAACGCTTCATTCTTGAGCACGGCTAGCAGCAGTTCGTGCGTTCTGGTCAATCATGCGTTGAAAGTGTTCAGTGCTCATTTCAATAAGCCGATTTTGTCAGGAAATATTTTGTTGATTGTTGAACATATTAATACGCTCATCTTCCGTCTCGTTGCCATGCATATGTCTCAGGCGCTTTGATGTAGCAGAACGCTGAGATTTTCTTCGGGGCATTTTGAATCAAAGAAAGAAAATCGTAACAGATACATAGAGAATAATATAACGAAAGTAAACAAAATCAAACAATGAACTAACCTACAAATTTAACAAAGGAATTATTAATGGAAGCGGGAAAAGAACTTAGCTATGCAATCTACGTACACTTAATATACCGGTACGCTAATGTTATTTTACAGAGCTATGAGGCAAAACTAAACGATGATGAGTCAACAATCCAGTACCTACAGCTAATACCATAATAACCTAATTAATACTGACCAACAAATAGAAAAAATGAAGAATTACGGTTATTTACAAATGAACCGTTCAAAACGACTTTCACTCTATTTTGAATTACATACTTCCTAAGTACATCCGCAACTACCAAAAAGTGAAACTGAAATTATTCAATGATAGGTGGAAACAATCAACGTAGATAACGTCAAAGAAACTCTGTACGAGGCACGTCTGTGACGAAGCGAGCCGAGCGGCCATGGTAATGCGTCCCTCGGCTCGTCCGCACCACTACAATAGTCATAGACTCGATCAAGTGTTGACTTATTTTAATTTGTTATTATCTCGTAAACTATGCGTCGAAATAACATACTATACAGGTCAAAGTGTATCTTCATGAAATTGTTTTGATTTTGAAGTAACTTTAGTTCGTAAGAATGAATATGCAATGCCTAATAATAATTTTCACTAATCACCTTGTATTTTTTCAATAACTTTTTGTCACAAAATACTTTATTGTTGCTTATGTGTAAGAGATAGGCATATGGTATCCCGGAATTTTTATAGATGCACTAAGGTGCAAAATTTTTGTAGAACAACGTATTTTGGTATGAATTACCATAACGCCATTGCACGCGGATAAAGCAACACGGGAGCGCTTTTTCTTCCGACTTAGTTAACATAAATCATAATTTAACGCTACCTGAGAGATGTAGTCTAATGCTAGAGAGCATGTACTATTCCACATGAAACATTCCATAATATACAAAAAGAATTTTTCGAATCCGACTGGCGTCCATGCGTCCGTCCGTCCGTCCGTCCATCCATCCATCCATCCATCCATCCACCCACCCACAATCAACAATTATCTGCATTTAGGCTTGTTGTCCAAGTGGTGGATTCCCAATCTATTGTTTACCTAGCCTTTTTTCCAATATTTTCAAAGATCTTGGAAATGTGTCGAAAATTTCCCTTGATAAATGGTTCCAATCCCTTACTTCTCTTAGTGAGTCGGGGTTATTATCACGTCTGGTTAGTTCCTGGAATATAAATTCATTCGATTGTTTGTCCATGCCTTACTCGTGCGTACTTTCGTTCAATCGGTCATTCTACCATTTAATCGTTCATGTATTTAGTCATATGTTATTTTAAATGGCCATGCATTTTATTCATGACTTAATTCAAAAATCATGGAATCATCGGTTTAATTGGAGAAAAGGACAATTGGGGTGCCGGGGAAAGGAAGGACAGAACGCATGTGAAGTAACAAAATTAAAGACACGCTGGTTCATGAAATAACTAATTCTGTCGGTGTCAGGAAGAATGTAAGATGAACGTAAGGATAAATTTGCTACTGAACTGGTTTCACGTCACACCGTCTCAGTCAGGTTTACGACATTAATGGGATAGGACAGGGCAAAGGTTGTGTTGTCACGATGTTTTCGAAAAAGGAACAACGGAGTTGATAATGATTGAATGTGCCATAGGTCGTACAGCATGACTGAGTCATCAAGGTTTTCAAGAGGCTTGCGTGGAATCTGCATTGTCTTACAGAACAGTGGCTCAGTGGGTAAAGCCCTTCAACGAGGGACATCAAAATGTGGCAGGCATGCTTCGGCCAGGTCGTCCTAGAGTTAGTGCCGCGCTACAGGATGCTGATCAACACCATACGAATCGTGAGCTAGTCCTAGACACCGGATTAGCGCATACGACTGTGCTTCACAATGTGAAGGAACGCCTGGGCATTATAAAATTTCCATCACGATGAGTTCCGCTTGATATTACGGAAATGCAGGAATGGTTACGATACGACGCTGCTCTAAACCACTTGGAGTGCTATGAGCTCGAAGGAAAGGCTTTCTTACGCCGTATCTTTACGAAGGATCAGATGGCCAAATCGTATAAGCAACAACTGAAACGCCAATCAAACGAACAGCGTCATTCTGGGTTACCACGCAGATCGAAAGTTCGTGGAAGTTATGGTTATTCTCGTGTACAACTCTGATGGTGTTATCGTAACGCATTACGTTCTTCCGCAGCAGGCCGTCAGTACTCAGTATTACTGTTCATTCTTGGAATACAACCTGCGACCAGCTTTGAGAAATAAGCGTAGACACTTTCTACAGAACCAAACATAAGTTTGCACGACAACGCTCGGCCGCATACAGCTCAAGCTGTGGCCGACTTGACCGGTCGATAGGGCTGGCAATTGCTGTACCATCCATCGCATCGCACTTCTCGGAATTAAGCCCTTTTGACTTTGACTTGATTCCTAAGATAAGGAAACCACCTCGTGGCATTCGCTTCAGAACTGTTCCACAGATTCGTCAGGCAGTACACCGCTCCATTCGATCTATCAACACAACAGCAGCTGATAAAGGTATCCTACGACGTCCATATCGCTGGCAACGGGATGTACACATTGCTGGTGACTATTTTGAAGGACAGAATAACATGGTAACATGTATGTCTTTTATGAGAATGAAAACCTACAACCTTTTTTTCCAGTCAGTGACCGGGTCAGGAATAGAATGAATGAAGCCCCCATCTTGCAGCGAGGATGGGAATTGTGCCGGCTGCCGAGGTCTGTCGCACTCCTCTGGGGCAATGATTAATGACTGACGGATGAAATGAAATGATAGTGGAGAGTGTTAGTGAAATGAAAGATGACAGGGAAAACCGGAGTACCCGGAGAAAAACCTGTCCGCCTCCGCTTTGTCCAGCACAAATCTCATATGGAGAGACCGTGATTTGAACGACGGAACCCAGCGTGAGAGGCCAAGGCGTTGCCGCCTGAGCCACGGAGGTTCTGTACGTCTTTTGTATCAGTTGTAATTAAATATGTGCCGTAATTAAAGTTCTAACCCTCGTAGTTAGTTGTCACATTATTTACTTAATTCCTTCATTTGTTTCTCCATCGCTTAACTCATAAATTGTCCTGTTTCAAATTTTCTATTCTTGCTTCGGTTCTGCCAAAGCCGTACGAACGGGTTGGAAATAGCGAATCGGATTTGAACGTCAGAATTATAATCACTTGGGCATATAGACTTGTTTTCAGGCAAGATATAAGTCTCGTCGACAACGCCTCGTTGATATCTCAGAGTTATTTGATAGGGGGGTGGAAAAGCTAACAAGACCATACGAGGACTCGCATTGATCCCGCAGAGTAAATCCGTACTTCATAATTCCTGCCACCTGCAGATTTCTCCCTGGGGTCTCTACGCTGTTCACAGAACTCTAGTAGAACAAATAATGTTCTTGTTTCGTTCATCGTTGCTGTTCTTCTTCCTGTGTTATTTATCTTATTCTTCCCCTTCTTCTAATAAATATTCTTTCTTTTTATCATGTGTACCTTCCCACTCTGCTTTGAAGCCCCTGTGGGCGGGGTGGTAATATACATACATAATATCACCTGCCAATGGTTAGAGGCAACTGAAAGAACAACCCCCTGAAGATACCAACTTGGAAGCGTTCGTTGGCGACCACAGAGTCAATAGCTGAGCTTCTACTAGTGCCAGCCTCGAGGTAGTTCATATCGGAACTACCTCGATCATCTCTTGTTCTACTCAGACGGTACTAATTTTGTGGGGCATAAGGAGTTTATATTTTCACGCCCTTCGTGGCCTGTTTGTATCCATTGTATGTTCTATATTTGAATACTTTCCACCTGTAGGGAACCTTTGTTTATCAGACCTATGTCCATAGATTATATTCAGTACAACATACATTTCTTCGTTTATATTCATTTAAGGCAGGATTACATTATCATAACGTTGAATATACAGCCCTAGAACCGTCATTAAATATGCACAGTCTGTTACAATGCTGTGAATTCCTGGATACACTTTTTAATTTTAAATTATTCCCATTCCTTGGTGAATTGCTCACAACACCCAGTAAAAATGAACTTCCACGTTCCATACATAAGCACAAGGTTTAATTATAAAATCTCCACAAGTTGGCATAGAACGAATTATCCATTCATGGTCCACTTGAAAGAATGACAAGGTCCCTAACCAAAGTTCGTATTGATGTATTGAAGTGTTTATTGTCAAATTTGATAAATTAAAAGTGATTACTACTTTGCTGGTCTCACTTGTGATGTTTGTACGTTCCGAAGATTCTTTCCTTCCTCTTAACATTGAGGGTTTTTTCTCCGGCGTTGTAAAATGGTCTAACCATTAATAAAATATTATTATTATAACAATTCACCAACAGGGGAAGTCCTCTCAGTCTTAATTAGATAGACTTATATAGTCTATATTAGGGCGAGGGGTGGCTATTAGGCCTTCACTTACACAAAATCAAAACTTGCACATTAGAATCATTATACATATTATTGTAATGAATACTAAATAAAGCACAGTTACTATAACACAGTCAAAATATTTTATAACTGAAATAAAATTCCACTCCAGTGAGAAGACTTTGCGGTATGTTCCGAGCTGTCAGTGTAGAGATGGCGTGGAATGATATAGTAGACGAATAAAATTGAGTGTAGCTTTTAGAAGTAGGAAAGGTCACAGAATGAAACAATAAAATTGGAATTCAAGAGGGAAAATTGGACCAAATATGCGTTTATCAGACGAAAAATTAGGGATTGGATAAAGGTTACTACGGGAGATGGTCGATTAATTTACAACTTTTTGAAATCATTTAATAAAATACTAGGTAAACAGCTAATAGGAAATCTGTCACCTTGGCGGCGGCCTTAGCTGGAGATCCCTGGTGAATGACTGAACTATAATTTCCAATTATTTTGCCGATGCCTTTATTTTTCAAGGGATGGACATCTTCCACGTTTGGTCTTATTAGTTTTACGAAAGGATGGTTATTCAGTTTTACTTTTTCTTAAAACAATAATTGTTAAGCTATCTGGCTGTGTGGTGCTGACCGTGTAGGTATAAGATTCCATTCGAGCGATGGTGGGTTCTAACTCAACCATCGGCAACCTTGAAGATGGTTTTCCATGGTTCCCATTTTCACACCGGCAAATACTTAGGCTGTACCTTGAAGCCACGGTTGATTCCTATTCCATCATCATTGTTATTCTTCATTATCTTCTTCATCTTCTGCTTCCACATCATCGTTTCTTCTTCCTTTTCTTGTTCGCTGTTACCTTCTTTAATAATTATCTTCTTTCCTTTATTGTTCCTCTCCTCCTCCTTCTCCTCCCGTTGCTCTATTTTCGTCTTGATACATGCGATGACCATTGAGGCATCGTCCACCTTCGTACGCAACGGTTAGCATTATTATCCGCACTTGTCGGTGGCCCGGGTTCGATTTCCGGTACTGCCAGAAATTTAAAATTAGCAGGAGGGCTGATATGTTTAGCTCACCACCTCAGGATGAAGAAACGCGTTTACTTTATTGAGACGTCAGAGAAAACAATTCCATGTGCTTTGTGGCCGGCTGTGATCTGTACTGGTATACATATGTTTGATAAACTGAAGCTAGGATTAGGGAAAATATTATCTTGGAGTATATATATTTTTAGCATCATAGTATTCGACTAAAATAAAAGTGGGAAACAATCTCTAGGTTGGCCTAGATGGCTAATTTTATCCATTTCTCATCTCAATCATGTTACTTGAAACTGAAAGTATCTCGTTCGAAGTCCCTCAAAATTCGTAACAGAACCAGAAATCGAACTCGGACCAACCGAATGGTGTGTTAAAGTCTTTCTTTAAAAGTTGTATTACATGTCTACACCCAGGAAGTAATTAGTATCACGTGCATTCAATTGTTGTTGTTTATTATGTTACCGCTGGATCAGTAATAATAATAATAATAATAATAATAATAATAATAATAATAATAATAATAATAATAATAATAATGTTTTCATTTTTACATCCCACTAATTACTTCTACGGTTTTCGCAGACGCCGAATTGCCGGAATTTTATCCCTCAGGTATTCCTTAAAGTTCCAGTAAATCTATCTACACAAAGCAGACTTATTTGAGCACCTTAAAATACCACCGGACTGAGCCAGGATCAAACCTGCCAAGATGTGCTCAGAAAGTCAGCACTCTACCGTCTGAGCTACTCAGCCCGGCACTGTTATTAGGCAAAGGGATTTTAAATGTCCTCGTCATCTGTTTCACTTGCTTCATATGAAGATAATATGTGCTTATTATGGTGCTCTCGTAAATTTATTCGTATTTTTTTATTATTCGGGCTAGAGCTATGATGTATGTCGGAGGTACCCTTGTGAAAAATTTATTCACAGCACTTGCCTTTCTTAGGGGCGGAAAGTACTTTGAAGAAATTATGGGTGGTTGGATTTAATCCTACATTTATTCCCAGTTCATGGGTATTCACCCCAGAGGTCAGCATTTAAACTTGCTACTGCTCCAGATCGAAGGTTTCAAAATAGCTCTGATATGTGATCCCGAATTAAAGGCCGTTTAACTATTTTGATACGTATTCACTACTACCAATATAAAACATATTTTTACAACTGGCTTTACGTCGTGCCGACACAGATAGCGACGTTATGGTGACGATGAGACAGAAAAGAGCTAGAAGATGGAACGAAGCAGTCATAGCTGTAATTTAGGTACAGCTCCAGCATTTTCCTGGTGTGAAAATGGGAAACCACGGACAACCATCTTCAGGGCTCCCGACAGTGAGATTCGAACCCACTATCTCCCGAAAGCAATCTAACAGCTGCGTGATTTTAACCGCATATGAGACTCATAGCTAAAGCATTTATATTCTAAGAGTTACGAGTTCCGCACTAAGAGCATGCGAAGGGATGTCATAGATTTCTGTTAAACCGATGGCACCCAAAAGAAACAAATACCAGTGTTAAGAACTATCGTTATTTTCTTCTTCATCTTCTTGTTCTACCAGTAATAATAATGGCGTTTGGCCCCCGGAGAGGCCTGGTGCGGGACTTTTTCTCGTAGACGGCCTATTGGGCGACCTGCATGTCTGCGAAGATGAGGGCCCTACCTAGGATGATGTCTAATGCTAAATACCCACACTCACACAGCCTACGAGCCATTATAGTAAACCAATTAAGGTTAAAATCCCCGACCCGGTCTGGAATCGAACCTGGGACCCTCTGAACCGCAGGCCAGTTCGCTGACCATTCAACCAACGAGTCCGACGATCTACAGTGCCTTCTCCTCACAGGATCATAGAGTTATTACCCCCTGTTTGCGCTTCCCGTATTAAGATTGTTCTGGATGTCGAACCACTGTCGGAGATTACACTCCAGGGGTTAATCTTCGCCGCCTGTCTTGCATTCTATGATGAGCTGTATCAGGCTGCGTTTGTCATTTCCCAAAATGTGATCGAAGTAGGCGGCTTCCGTCCACTTTCCCCGAGTTAATATTTCGCATGATTTCCTGGCACGACAAAGTACCTCCTCCGTGGCGACGAGGTGTACCTATGAACATTATATTATCACTCGTCGAACCCGGGTCTTGAGGCTGTAACAGGTTAGAATGTAAACTAATTTGTCTAGTAGGAATAATGTAGCGAGTGTGACGTAATTTCTGGAAGGTTCTCATAGGCCGTACTCCTAATTAATATGCAAATCTCATAGCAGAACCGTCATGCGAGTTACAGTATCTACGTATTGCTGGCTTCAATAAGTTTGCATTCTAACCTAATACTGCTTAAACATTCCGAGACTCTGTACTCTTGGACTCCTTTATCAGTATATAAAGTCCGGCTCCTTGGCTGAATGGTCAGCGCAGTGCTCTTCGGTTCAGAGGTCCCCGGGTTCGATTCCCGGCCGGGTCGGAGATTTTAGCCTTAAATGGTTAATTCCCTTGGCACGGGGACTGAGTATTTGTGCTGTCCCCAACATCCCTGCAACTCACACACCACATATAACACTATCCTCCACCACAATAACACGCATCTGCAGATGCCGCCCACCCTCATTGGAGGGTCTGCCTTACAAGGACTGCACCCGGCTAGAAATAGCCACAAGAAATTATTAACCGTAACCTCAGTACCTGATGGGGTAGAGTGGTTAGCTCTGGACGTGGCCGCCTTTGCTCCCAGGAATTAACCCAGTACTCATTTTTGGTGTAGAATGAGTGAACCTCAGGACCATATGCACCTCAGAATGTGTACATCTTGCTTCTTAAAGTTTTCGACTTCCTGGCGGGATTATCAGTATAACTTAACGGAACCACTGAGCATAGGGCATAACATATCTCAGTAATATGCTCTTCACTAATGACACTAGATATAGTTTGTATTTGGAATTTTTCAGATATAATACTCTGAACATTATAGCTTCTAAATTGGCGTTTTGGTCGATTTTAGCTCTATCTCATAGTTGTGCACGTAAACACGGATATCCAACCAATCCCAAGCTGCCATTAATGTCTATTTCCATCAGGTTGAGCGCTATCTCAAAACTTACTTGCCAGTGGGTGCACCGCTCTTACGCTTTCACCGAGCGCCCGGCTAACATAACCTAGATATGTGCTGTTTGCATAATATTAACACACATATGAGACATTGGGTGCTCCAAATTAAAATTTAAATCCTGTAAAACTGATTATTTAAATGATAGTTATTTATTATCAGCATAATTACATCAATTACATAAGTGTTTAAATGTTTAGCTTGGTCACCACGTAGTGTCGTGCGCGTGTGGTGTGGAACTGAATGTGAACACTTGATTCCACATGATGTCTCAAACCCGTATTATACTTCACAGGAACATAGTGATAATCCCCGGTGTTTCAGGATTATAAAAGAGCTGTAGGACACTAGAAGTTTAAACTACTGTTATTTTGTTCTGAAAATAACATTAAAATAGTTCTATTTTGTGGTTAATGTTTACCTGTCTGATATTACCGTTAATGCCCTGAGGGGAGTAAGTTGAAATATTATCGTATTCATTTTTATGAAGTATTTTCCCGCCCGGCTTCTCATACGGCTGACGAAACTTTCTGGGGAGAACACTCAACTGTATTGTATACAATCATTTACCATGTGGATAGGCTATCCCCTCCGCGTGTATGGCATTCGGTATGGTTCACTATCCTTCGAAATTCCTCCAGTAATTTATATTTTTCATATTGTTATTCCTAGTTTTTCTCCTTAACATAGCATAGTTTAGCATAACATGAGTTAGTACAATAGTTTCTTGTAGGTGTAATAGTTCCGGGCAGCTGTAGTTTTCCTTACATCCGTGCGTTGATTAGTATATCTACTTCGTCTGTGTATATCATGTCTCAGTGTAGTTCGGGAGAGACAAATGGCATGGAAGTTACTCTAAGATCAGTGAAGTGTTCCCTTTGTCGGTCATAACCTTCTTCCTGTATCAGCCATTAGCTGTGAGTAATTTGTTATTTATTTTATTTTCAATCGTGTATTCCCAGTTTGGTGTCGGATGTTCTTAGTAAGTGTATACAGCATCTTTTAAGTTTTGTGAATTTGTTTCCTGAGTACGGTATTACATTCTACAACGGTTGTATGTTGCGGCCGCTTAGCATAGGCTAGTTTTCGCAGCAGTAGATCGTTTACGACATACGTAAGACGATGCTCACGTGTTTTGGGAACTGCCAGTTTAGAAGTAAAGCCGTGCGGAGCATAAACACGTAAAATTAATTGATAGAGTACAGAAGACCGGGCGAGTTGGCCGTGCGCATAGAGGCGCGTGGCTGTGAGCTTGCATCCGGGAGATAGTAGGTTCGAATCCCACTATCGGCAGCCCTGAAGATGGTTTTCCGTGGTTTCCCATTTTCACACCAGGCAAATGCTGGGGCTGTACCTTAATTAAGGCCACGGCCGCTTCCTTCCTACTCCTAGGCCTTTCCTATCCCATCGTCACCATAAGACCTATCTGTGTCGGTGCGACGTAAAGCCCCTAGCAGAAGAGAGTACAGAAGCAGTTCCTAGAATATAGCTACTAGAATTAGGTTTATCCCAAAGCCGATTCCAAATCCGCAATTTTATCGCACTTAGGTTGTAAAACTCTGGAACAAATGCGTAACAAATGCATGACATCAGTTCTTTTTAAAATATCTAATAGAAAAATTAATGGTGAACAGCTACTGGGAAGTTTTCCGTTTTACGTTCTTAAAAAAGATGGCAGATTCAGGAATTTATTTTACATTAAGACGTTCTACACACAAACCTGAATGAAATCTATTCTACTGTAAATATAACTCTAAAACTTTATAATGAATTATTCAGCGTGGATATTTTATTTACGGTATAAAAGCCATTTGAATCAGTTTACGTTATTTATAACCCAATTACTGTTGGAGTTATCTTCATATTGCCTGCTTGTCTGATTTCATTCTTCTACTTACATCTTCCCTCGCTCCACATTTTACTTTGGTAAAGTTCTCCTAAGCCATCCCCGTTATCTAGTGGATGCATATGTGCCTCTAAATCCGGGTTTGATTTCCGGCCAGGTCAGGCATTTTTACCTGAATCTGAGGGTTCGTTCGAGTTCCACAACCTACGTGATTACAATTGAGACGCTATCTGACTGTGAGATGACGTGTCCGTTCTATACAGCCAAGAATAACGGCCGTGAGGTTTCGTTACGCTGAGCACGCGTCATCTCTTAATCTGCAGGTCTTCGGGCCGATCAGCAGTCACTTGGCAGGCCAAGGCCATCAGGCTTGTAATGCCGTGGAGATTATTTGGCTTATAGTTATGTGCAGTTATTAAGCTATTCTACGCTACATCATATTGTTATCATAGTATTGTGTTCTAATGTAGTTCTCATACTTTTAGTTACATAATTTGTATTACGTACTATCGTATTTCATCCCAATAACGCATTGTATTATAATCTACTTTAATTTTTGTAATTTTTGTAATCTTCTAATCGAACTTGCCTAGTTCATAGAGTTATACGTACTTTAAATTCCTATTCAGTTGAATTATAATGTAATGTCATTAGTAGTATAATTGGATGGTTCGGCCGCCACCGCCACCTCCGGCTCCCAGTGGCCACCTCCACCTCAGCCAGTGGCCTCTTCCAGTACTGCCAACTTAACCTAACTAGCGCGACAGTACTGCCAACTTAACCTAACTAGCGCGAAATTTGAATTTGTAAACAAAGCCACGTGCTTTTTGACAGCTGTCATCGACAACAACGCATCGCTAACCTCAGTACTGCCATCTTGACGGGCCTAAACCTCAGTAGTGCCAACTTAACCTAACTAGCATGAGGTAAACAAAGCCACGTGCTTTTTGACAGCCACGTGCTTTTTGACAGATTTGTAAACAAAGCCACGTGCTTTTTGACAGACAACAACGCATCGCTAACCTCAGTACTGCCATCTTGACGGGTCTAAACCTCAGTAGTGCCAACTTAACCTAACTAGCATGAGGTAAACCAAGCCACGTGTTTTTTGACAGCCACGTGCTTTTTGACAGATTTGTAAACAAAGCCACGTGCTTTTTGACAGACAACAACGCATCGCTAACCTCAGTACTGCCATCTTGACGGACCTAAACCTTAGTGATACCAACTTAACCTAACTAGCGCGAGGTAAACAAAGCCACGTGCTTTTTGACAGCCACGTGCTTTTTTGACAGCTGTCATCCGCCATCTTTAAACCACAAAGCACTGTGCTGCCCTCTATATCGCAGTAGCTGCAAAATTCGTCACCTGTCATCGGCAGTGCTGCCATCTTGACGGGTCTAAACCTTAGTGCTACCAACTTAACCTCACTAGCGTGAGATAAACAAAGCCACGTGCAGCTGTCATCCACCATCTTTGAGCATCGTGCTGCCCTCTTTAGCTACTTACCTTTGAAATGTGGTACGTTATCCGCCATCTTGCATCCGAAACCTCAGTGCTGCGCTCTATGTAGTGGCGGCAAATTCCATGTGCTCTTGTTTGGAAACAAAGCCACGTGCAGCTGTCATCCACCATCTTTGAGCATCGTGCTGCCCTCTTTAGCTACTTACCTTTGAAATGTGGAACGTTATCCGCCATCTTGCATCCGAAACCTCAGTGCTGCGCTCTATGTAGTGGCGGCAAATTCCATGTGCTCTTGTTTGGAAACAAAGCCACGTGCAGCTGTCATCCACCATCTTTAATCACCGTGCTGCCCTCTTTAGCTACTTACCTTTGACAGTTGTCATCCGCCATCTTGCATCGCCAACCTCAGTGCCGCACTCTATGTAGTGACGGCAAATTCCACGTGCTCTTGTTTGGAAACAAATTCACGTGCTTTTTTGACAGCTGTCATCCACCATCTTTGAGCACCGTGCTGCTATCATGCGGGCAATTTCGTTAGCTGTCATCCGCCATCTTTAATCCAGAGAGAACAGTGCTGCACTCTATGTGGTGGCGGTAAATTCCATGTGCTTTACAAACCTATGTGCTTTTCTGACAGCTGTCATCCGCCATCTTTAATCACCGTGCTGCCATCTATGTGGTGGCGGTAAATTCCACATGCTTTACAAACCTATATGCTTTTCTGACAGCTGTCATCCGCCATCTTTAATCCAGAGAGAACAGTGCTGCCCTCTATGTGGTGGCGGCAAATTCCACGTGCTCTTGTTTGGAAACAAAGCCATGTGCAGCTGTCATCCGCCATCTTTGAGCACCGTGCTGCGAGCAATTTCGTCAGTTGTCATCCGCCATCTTTAATCTACAGAACACCGTGCTGCCCTCTTTATGGCTACTACCTTAAGCACGTAGTAGCGGGCAATTTGAAAAGTTCTGTTAGCTATCATCCGCCATCTTTAATCACCGTGCTGCCATCTTTAGCTAGATACCTTTGAAATGTGGCGGCGGATAATTTGAAAAATGCTTTTTGACAGCAGCTATCTTTGAGCACCGTGCTACCCTCTATGTGGTGGCGGCAAATTCTACATGCTTTACAAACCCACGCGCTTTTTTTCTTTTTTTGACAGCCATCTTTAAGCAACAGAGTACAGTGCTGCCCTCTTTGTTGTGGCGGCAAATTCCACGTGCTCTTGTTTGGAAACAAAGCCACATGCTCTTTTTGACGGCTGTCACCCGCCATCTTTAACCAACAGAGCACTATGCTGCGGGCAATTTCGTTAGCTGTCATCCGACATCTTTAATCAACAGAGCACCGTGCTGCCCTCATGCGGGGTAATTTCGTTAGCTGCCATCCGCCATCTTTAAACACCGTGCTGCCCTCTTTATGACTACTACCTTAAGCACGTAGTAGCGGGCAATTTCGTTAGCTGTCATCCGCTATCTTTGAGCACCGTGCTGCTCTCTGTAGTAGCGGGTAATTTGAAAAGTTCTGTTAGCTGTCATCCGCCATCTTTGAGCACCGTGCTGCCATCTATGTGGTGGCGGCAAATTCCACATGCTTTACAAACTCACGCGCAGCTGTCATCCACCTTCTTACATCGCAAACCTCAGTGCTACACTCTATGTGGTAGCGGATAATTTTAAAAAGAAAAATTCTACAGCAGCTATCTCTCGACGCTAATTGCACAAGATGGTAGCTATACATGACTCCTTAAAGGTGCTCATGCAAGATGATCGCTATACATAGACGCCCTTGGGATGCTTGCGCAAGATGGCGGTTATACAAGGCTCCTTATGAGGGATGCTTGCGCGAGATGGTGGTTGCTCTTATGAGGCGGCTCAAGGATCCATGGCTAGAGACGCCCTAAGGATGCTTGCGCAAGATGGCGGATGCAAGATGGCGGCTATACATAGCTCCTTATGAGACAGCCAGTACAACATGTGATCAGAACATTGATTGATGTGTTCAGAACACTGTACTCGATACAACATGTGATTAAAACATTGTGTGGTGTGTTCAGAACACTAATCGAACGCTGTATTAGGGGATACCTTTGTTTAGATTGAAACATAACAAGACTAGAATTGAACACTGCACATTGATTGATGTGTTCAGAACACAAAATAAGTAGAATCGAACACTGTACTCGATGTCGTTAACTTCAACATGTGATTAAAACATTGGCTGGTGTGTTCAGAACACTACATAAGTAGAATCGAACGCTGTATTAGGGGATACCTTTGTTTAGATTGAAACATAACAAGACTAGAATTGAACACTGCACTCGATGTCGGAAGATCAGATTGAAAACATAACAAGACTAGAATTGAACACTCTACATTGATTGATGTGTTCAGAACACAAAATAAGTAGAATCGAACACTGTACTCGATGTCGTTAACTTCAACATGTGATTAAAACATTGTCTGGTGTGTTCAGAACACTACATAAGTAGAATCGAACGCTGTACTCGATGTCGTTACATGTGACCCGATACAACATGTTAGGGGATACCTTTATCCTAAGAACCGAACACTGTACAACATGTTAGGGGATACCTTTGTTTAGATTGAAACTAACAAGACTAGAATCGAACACTGCACTCGATGTCGTTACATGTGATCCGATACAACATGTTAGGGGATACCTTTGTTTAGATTGAAACATAGCAAGCCTAGAATCGAACATTGTTTGATGTGTTCAGTACAACTTCAATGATTAACATACACACTGTGCACATATCGCATAGCTAAAAACACACTGTGCACATATCGCATACCTAACACTTCAAATGATTTGCTTAGTACGAAAATAAAAATAAAAAATCTATACCGCGTAGCTAACTCGTTCATCACACTGCTAAGACGCTTAGTAATTGTGAATACACTCATACGAAAATCAAGAAAGCACACTGCGTAGCCAACTCGCTCGGCACGAAAAAAATCTATACCGCGTAGCTAACTCGTTCATCACACTGCTAAGACGCTTAGTAATTGTGAATACACTCATACGAAAATCAAGAAAGCACACTGCGTAGCCAACTCGCTCGGCTCACTCGCTTAGTAATTGCAACACACACGGATAAGAATGTTCCGAGATACTTACATGTTTTTTAAGGGGGGTGAAAGATCATAAATTATATGTACACACATGTTGTCTCCTCCAAGTTGTAAGATGAAATAGACGCAGTACTGCGAGTTTCCACTCTAGCTGGCGAACGGAAGTAGCATGATATCTCAGCAAAAAATAAAAATACGCGTGAGCTTGCAAGTCAGACACAATGATGGATACCGCGATTCAAATCCTGGTAACTTATGCCGTCGGGAAGGGCATCCGGTGAGCATCTAGCTGTAAATCCCCGATTCTCGACAGATTCTTAATCCGAGTTCTTTGACGTCAGGAAGGGCAGCCGGTTAACAACAATTATCGAACACGCATCGCGAAGGCAGGAGTGTGCAGCGATATGCATGTTTAGACTTGCAGATTACGAAAGAAACATAACAAGACTTGAGTCTTAAAACAAAATTCTTGCGATTTAAAATCTTAGTCGGGAAGGGCATCCGGCAGTAAAACAATAGTTCGTGATTTAAAATCTAAGAAAAGCATCTAGCTGAAAAACCCCCGATTCTCGACAGATTCTTAATCCGAGTTCTTTGACGTCAGGAAGGGCAGCCGGTTAACAACAATTATCGAACACGCATCGCGAAGGCAGGAGTGTGCAGCGATATGCATGTTTAGACTTGCAGATTACGAAAGAAACATAACAAGACTTGAGTCTTAAAACAAAATTCTTGCGATTTAAAATCTTAGTCGGGAAGGGCATCCGGCAGTAAAACAATAGTTCGTGATTTAAAATCTAAGAAGAGCATCTAGCTGAAAAACCCCCCGATTCTCGACAGATTCTTAATCCGAGTTCTTTGACGTCAGGAAGGGCAGCCGGTTAACAACAATTATCGAACACGCATCGCGAAGGCAGGAGTGTGCAGCGATATGCATGTTTAGACTTGCAGATTACGAAAGAAACATAACAAGACTTGAGTCTTAAAACAAAATTCTTGCGATTTAAAATCTTAGTCGGGAAGGGCATCCGGCAGTAAAACAATAGTTCGTGATTTAAAATCTAAGAAGAGCATCTAGCTGAAAAACCCCCGATTCTCGACAGATTCTTAATCCGAGTTCTTTGACGTCAGGAAGGGCAGCCGGTTAACAACAATTATCGAACACGCATCGCGAAGGCAGGAGTGTGCAGCGATATGCATGTTTAGACTTGCAGATTATGAAAGAAACATAACAAGACTTGAGTCTTAAAACAAAATTCTTGCGATTTAAAATCTTAGTCGGGAAGTGCATCCGGCAGTAAAACAATAGTTCGTGATTTAAAATCTAAGAAGAGCATCTAGCTGAAAAACCCCCCGATTCTCGACAGATTCTTAATCCGAGTTCTTTGACGTCAGGAAGGGCAGCCGGTTAACAACATTTATCGAACACGCATCGCGAAGGCAGGAGTGTGCAGCGATATGCATGTTTAGACTTGCAGATTACGAAAGAAACATAACAAGACTTGAGTCGTAAAACAAATTCTTGCGATTTAAAATCTTAGTCGGGAAGGGCATCCGGCAGTAAAACAATAGTTCGTGATTTAAAATCTAAGAAGAGCATCTAGCTGAAAAACCCCCCGATTCTCGACAGATTCTTAATCCGATTTCTTTGACGTCAGGAAGGGCAGCCGGTTAACAACAATAGCGTATGATGTAAGAGCTTAGATACTACCAGTTTTGCGTCAGGAAGGACAACTAGTCTTAAAACAAAACAAATTCTTAATCCGAGTTGTCAGGAAGGGCAACCGGTCGTAAAACTATAGTGTATGAGGTTAGATACTGCTAGTTTTGCATCAGGAAGGACAACTCAACACATTCATGTGATTTAAACACATTTTTATTCCCAAGAGAATCGAACCCGAGACTACCGGGTGAGAGGCATGCATACTGTAGGCTATAGATTTGTTCTACAGTCCTCGAAGTATCAGCACAGTCATTCTGAGCGAGTTGTGTGGAATGTGTGTGTTAGCTGAAATTGTACACGTATCTTCCGGCTCGACCTTGAGCGAGGACACTGATAAGCGGCTTGTAACTCGCGAAGGTCTTCTTAGCTGAGTACCATTCAAGCTCTTAAAACACAGTACTAATTAAGGTTGTAAAATATTCTGAAATAGTCCTCCTCTGTAGTGCAGTAGTTAGCTGCTACCCTCGGAGGTCCGAGTTCGATTCCTGGCTCTGCCACGGAATGTGTAGCATTTAGCCTATGTAAGTTCCTAACGTAAAATATCATGATTGTACGGAGAGGTTAAAACACACACAGTACCTACTCCTATCGAAAGAACCTGCACGGTACCGGCATGTAGGCTTCTCCTGGTGAAGGAGCTTGCACATAGTTTAACGCCTCCTATCAACAGCCCTTACTTAATGCTGGCTTTTTTGCACACCCCGCCTCACACCATAGTTTTATACGACCGGCTGCCCTTCCTGACTAGGATTTTAAATCGCAGTATACGTGATAAATTTGTTGTAGCGGGTTTTATAACTAGATATCCCGGTACCGATACATAGCCTACTCCACTGAAGAAGCCTGCACAAGGCTTATTGCCTCCATCCGACAAATGAATCAGCATCAACACTCTTGTACTCAAAAAAATCATTTTCGAAGGAGTCTGCACAAGGTTTAACGTCCCCATCAACAGCCCTTACTTATTGCTAGCTTTTTTTTGCACACCCCGCCTCACACTATAGTTTTATACGACCGGCTGCCCTTCCTGACTAGGATTTTAAATCGATATCCCGACATAATACATAGCCTACTCCACTGAAGAAGCCTGCACAAGGCTTATTGCCTCCATCCGACAAATGAATCAGCATCAACACTCTTGTACTCAAAAAAATCATTTTCGAAGGAGTCTGCACAAGGTTTAACGTCCCCATCAACAGCCCTTACTTATTGCTAGCTTTTTTTTTGCACACCCCGCCTCACACCATAGTTTCATACGACCGGCTGCCCTTCCTGACTAGGATTTTAAATCGATATCCCGACATAGCCTACTCCTACCGAAGAAGGCAGCTTAACGCCTCCATCCAACAAATGAATCACCCTCAAACACTCTTCAATCATTCTCGCTACTTCGGAAGATAGCGGGTTCGAACTGGAAGCCGTAAATGTTAGGCGAGGGACCTGTGCGATCGTCATAACATGATCTAGCTAGATGCCCTTCCCGACGGCATAAGTTACCAGGATTTGAATCGCGTACCCCGACTAGAAGAAGCCTGCACATAACTTAACGCCTCCATCCGACAAATGAATCACCCTCAACACTCTTCAATCATTCTCGCTACTTCGGAAGATAGCGGGTTCGAACTAGAAGCCGTAAATGCTAGGCGAGGGGCCTGCGCGATCGTCATTACATGATCTAGCTAGATGCCCTTCCCGACGGCATAAGTTGCCAGGATTTGAATCGCGGTATCCATCATTGTGTCTGACTTGCAAGCTCACGCGTATTTTTATTTTTTGCTGAGATATCATGCTACTTCCGTTCGCCAGCTAGAGCGGAAACTCGCAGTACTGCGTCTATTTCATCTTACAACTTGGAGGAGACAACATGTGTACATATAATTTATGATCTTTCACCCTCCCCTTAAAAAACATGTAAGTATCTCACAACATTCTTATCCGTGTGTGTTGCAATTACTAAGCGAGTGAGTCGAGCGAGTTGGCTACGCAGTGTGCTTTCTTGATTTTCGTATGAGTGTATTCACAATTACTAAGCGTCTTAGCAGTGTGATGAACGAGTTAGCTACGCGGTATAGATTTTTTTTCCTACTAAGTAAATCATTTGAAGTGTTAGCTATGCGACATGTGCACAGTGTGTGTGTGTGTGTGTGTGTGTGTGTGTGTTAATCATTGAAGTTGTACTCAACACATCAAACAATGTTCGATTCTAGGCTTGCTATGTTTCAATCTAAACAAAGGTATCCCCTAACATGTTGTATCGGATCACATGTAACGACATCGAGTGCAGTGTTCGATTCTAGTCTTGTTAGTTTCAATCTAAACAAAGGTATCCCCTAACATGTTGTACAGTGTTCGGTTCTTAGGATAAAGGTATCCCCTAACATGTTGTATCGGGTCACATGTAACGACATCGAGTACAGCGTTCGATTCTACTTATGTAGTGTTCTGAACACACCAGATAATGTTTTAATCACATGTTGAAGTTAACGACATCGAGTACAGTGTTCGATTCTACTTATTTTGTGTTCTGAACACATCAATCAATGTACAGTGTTCAATTCTAGTCTTGTTATGTTTCAATCTGATCTTCCGACATCGAGTGCAGTGTTCAATTCTAGTCTTGTTATGTTTCAATCTAAACAAAGGTATCCCCTAATACAGCGTTCGATTCTACTTATGTAGTGTTCTGAACACACCAGCCAATGTTTTAATCACATGTTGAAGTTAACGACATCGAGTACAGTGTTCGATTCTACTTATTTTGTGTTCTGAACACATCAATCAATGTACAGTGTTCAATTCTAGTCTTGTTATGTTTCAATCTGATCTTCCGACATCGAGTGCAGTGTTCAATTCTAGTCTTGTTATGTTTCAATCTAAACAAAGGTATCCCCTAATACAGCGTTCGATTCTACTTATGTAGTGTTCTGAACACACCAGCCAATGTTTTAATCACATGTTGAAGTTAACGACATCGAGTACAGTGTTCGATTCTACTTATTTTGTGTTCTGAACACATCAATCAATGTGCAGTGTTCAATTCTAGTCTTGTTATGTTTCAATCTAAACAAAGGTATCCCCTAATACAGCGTTCGATTCTACTTATGTAGTGTTCTGAACACACCAGACAATGTTTTAATCACATGTTGTGTCGAGTACAGTGTTCGATTCTACTTATTTTGCGTTCTGAACACA
The DNA here is from genome assembly GCF_040414725.1 of Anabrus simplex. Taxonomy (NCBI): domain Eukaryota; kingdom Metazoa; phylum Arthropoda; class Insecta; order Orthoptera; family Tettigoniidae; genus Anabrus; species Anabrus simplex. Next base: position 582,453,130 of record NC_090265.1, on the reverse strand, counting down.
TCAATCAATGTTCTGATCACATGTTGTACTGGCTGCCTCATAAGGAGCTATGTATAGCCGCCATCTTGCATCCGCCATCTTGCACAAGCATCCTTAGGGCGTCTCTAGCCATGGATCCTTAAGCCGCCTCATAAGAGCAACCACCATCTCGCGCAAGCATCCCTCATAAGGAGCCTTGTATAACCGCCATCTTGCGCAAGCATCCCAAGGGCGTCTATGTATAGCGATCATCTTGCATGAGCACCTTTAAGGAGTCATGTATAGCCACCATCTTGTGCAATTAGCGTCGAGAGATAGCTGCTGTAGAATTTTTCTTTTTAAAATTATCCGCTACCACATAGAGTGTAGCACTGAGGTTTGCGATGTAAGATGGCGGATGACAGCTGACAAAAAAGCGCGTGAGTTTGTTTACTAAACAAGAGCGCGTGGAATTTTTCAATTTGCCACCACCACATTTTCAAAGGTATCTAGCTAAAGAGGGCAGCACGGTGCTCAAAGACGGCGGATGACAGCTAACAGAACTTTTCAAATTGCCCGCTACTACATGTCATAAAGAGGGCAGCACGGTGCACTGTAGATTAAAGATGGCGGATGACAGCTGACGAAATTGTCCGCAGCGCAGTGCTCTATTGATTAAAGATGGTGATTGACAGCTGTCAAAAAAAAGCACGTGGCTTTGTTTACTTAACAAGAGCACGTGGAATTTGCCGCCACCACAGTTCGAAGGTATCTAGCTAAAGAGGGCAGCACGGTGCTCAAAGATGGCGGATGATAGCTAACAGAACTTTTCAAATTGCCCGCTACTACAGAGGGGCAGCACGGTGTTCTGTGGATTAAAGATGGCGGATGACAGCTAACGAAATTGCCCGCAGCACGATGCTCTGTTGATTAAAGATGGCGGATGACAGCTAACGAAATTGCCCGCAGCATAGTGCTCAAAGATGGCGGGTGACAGCTGTCAAAAGAGCATGTAGCTTTGTAGAGCACGTGGAATTTGCCGTCACAACAAAGAGGGCAGCACTGTACTCTGTTGCTTAAAGATAGCTGTCAAAAAAGCGCGTGGGTTTGTAAAGCATGTAGAATTTGCCGCCACCACATAGAGGGTAGCACGGGGCTCAAAGATAGCTGCTGTCAAAAAAGCATTTTTCAAATTATCCGCCACCACATTTCAACTAAAGATGGCAGCACGGCGCTCAAAGATGACGGATGATAGCTAACAGAACTTTTCAAATTGCCCGCTACTACGTGCTTAAGGTAGTAGCCATAAAGAGGGCAGCACTGTTCTCTCTGGATTAAAGATGGCGGATGATAGCTGTCAGAAAAGCACATGGGTTTGTAAAGCGTGTAGAATTTACCACCACCACATAGAGGGCAGCACGGTGCTCTCTAGATTAAAGATGGCGGATGATAGCTGACAAAAAAGCGCATAGGTTTGTTTCCAAACAAGAGCACGTGGAATTTGTCGTCACTACATAGAGTGCAGCACTGAGGTTTGCGATGCAAGATGGCGGATGACGTACCACATTTCAAAGGTAAGTAGCTAAAGAGGGCAGCACGGTGCTCAAAGATGGCGGATGACAGCTGCACGTGGCTTTGTTTCCAAACAAGAGCACGTGGAATTTACCGTCACTACATAGAGTGCAGCACTGAGGTTTCGGATGCAAGATGGCGGATGACAGCTGTGACGTACCACATTTCAAAGGTAAGTAGCTAAAGAGGGCAGCACTGTGCTCTATAGATTAAAGATGGCGGATGACGGCTGTCAAGAAAACACGTGGCTTTGTTTACCTCGCGCTAGTTAGGTTAAGTTGGTAGCACTAAGGTTTAGACCCGTCAAGATGGCAGCACTGCCGATGACAGGTGACGAAAGAGGGCAGCACGGTGCTCTCTGGATTAAAGATGGCGGATGACAGCTGTCAAAAATGCACGTGGCTGTCAAAAAGCACGTGGCTTTGTTTACCTCGCGCTAGTTAGGTTAAGTTGGTACCACTAAGGTTTATGTCCGTCAAGATGGCAGTACTGAGGTTAGCGATGCGTTGTTGTCTGTCAAAAAGCACGTGGCTTTGTTTACAAATCTGTTGAAAAGCACGTGGCTGTCAAAAAGCACGTGGCTTTGTTTACCTCATGCTAGTTAGGTTAAGTTGGTACTATTAAGGTTTAGGCCCGTCATGATGGCAGTACTGAGGTTTGCGATGCGTTGTTGTCGATGACAGCTGTCAAAAAGCACGTGGCTGTCAAAAAACACGTGGGTTTGTTTACCTCACGCTAGTTAGGTTAAGTTGGCACTAGTGAGGTTTAGGCCCGTCAAGATGGCAGTACTGAGGTTAGCGATGCGTTGTTGTCGATGACAGCTGTCAAAAAGCACGTGGCTTTGTTTACAAATTCAAATTTCGCGCTAGTTAGGTTAAGTTGGCAGTACTGTGGCGCTAGTTAGGTTAAGTTGGCAGTACTGGAAGAGGCCACTGGCTGAGGTGGAGGTGGCCACTGGGAGCCGGAGGTGGCGGTGGCGGCCGAACCATCCAATTATACTACTGTCATTGATTATTGTGTTATGTATATTTATAACCTTGGAACTTCCAGTCATGATTTTATTATTTAATTCGTGAAATTCGTATTTATTTATTTATTTTGAGAATTGTGAAACGTGTGTTTTCATTATTGAATAAATAAATAAAAATATTAAGACCAAGAAAAGATGGAAGACAAGGCAGAATACGCCAATACAATGATAAATACAGATATTAACAAAATTACAGTCACTGTTAGAAAGGAATAGTCGTTTCCTTTGAGCAACTTCAAAGACTGAATCCAAACCAAACAGGCTTAGAGGAACATTTTATACCTTCGAAAATTGAAAATGGCCAATACGTGAATTAAAATAACTGAAAAGAACATAAGAACATTAAATTAACCAAGAAGACATAAAAGAACGTTCCCCACACGGGAATAAATTAAAAAACTCTACAGGTTTCCATTAAGTGCCCCAGAAGAAGAGCGATACGAAGAGAGATATCGCAGGAAAGGAACATGGAAGGGTAGAATCAGTTGAAACTTAGTCTATAATGGCTCATAAGAACCAAATAATAATAATAATAATAATAATAATAATAATAATAATAATAATAATAATAATAATAATAATAATAATAATAATAATAATAAAATAACTTATAATATAAACTTTCATCGCACTAGGCCGTGCTCAGTACATACAGTACGTTCCGAAAATATTTGAAGTATATATAATTTCGTGTGGCTATTTCTAGCCGAGTGCAGCCCTTGTAAGGCAGACCCTCCGATGAGGGAGGGCAGCATCTTCCATGTGTAGGTAACTGCGTGTAATTGTAGTGGAGGATATTGTTATATGTGGTGTGTGAGTTGCAGGGATGTTGGGGACAGCACAAACACCCAGCCCCCGGGCCAATGGAATTTACCAATTAAGCTTAAAGTCACCGATCCGGCCTGGAATCGAACCCGGGAACCTCTGAACCGAAGGCCAGTACGCTGACCATTCAGCCAACGAGTCTGACAGCATATTTGAAGTACAGAACGAAAATAGCCAACCGGACGGACACCTTCCCAAAATAAATTTCACAGTGTATATTTGTTAATATTATGTAATAGTTTGTACATAATATACGATCCACTGTGTTCTTCATTTGGCAGTTTATTTTATGTCTTTTTTTCATATACTCTCCATAGCAATTGTGCCATTTATCTAACGGTAGGGACGATTTAACTCTTGTAAAATATGGGAGTCCTGATTGTTGGACCAGCGTTCTAAACTTTGCGCACCAAGATGTTCCTTAAAAACAAAAAATAGAAAATCCCTTCTTTGCCGTGCCAATAGTTGTGGGTCTGTCACTTCGCACACAATCAAGTGTTGTAAGTTCGAAGTACCATTTTGGATCACTCTGATGACGCATCACATTTTGTTACAACTTCTATCAACTGACGGTGAATTTCCATAGCTGGCACATTGTTCGACTTGAGAAGTCGAAAAATCAGCACAAAATTCTTGCTAACAAATCTGCTCCAGTCAATACCCCTTCCTTAATTAGTTTTGGTCACCAAGATGAAAGAAACTCGTAAGGAAGCCTTTTATACCTTCGTAGTTACTTCAAAAGTTCTCAGTTTATTTGAAAGAGGGATAGCCTGCCACTCCAACTTACAATGGGACATTACTAAATGTCTCAACTAAGAACGAAATCTTATAATCAACGGGGGCAATGTGATCGCCTCTTCGGCAATCCAATCTGCTAACTTGTTCCCGGCTACACCCACGTGGCTTTAGAGCCGCAGAAACTTAATTCTTGTGCTAACCCTCCATAACCTGACCAGCAGGTCCTGCATCCGCTGCACCAGAGGATAGCGAGGGAAATATGAATAACTGTAACGAGCTCAAGGAGTCAGTACACAGCAGAAACTACCGACGTTAACTGGACGACGCGTACAGCAAAGCTTCAAGGATAACACATACTCAGGTTTCAGGTAGAGGAACAACAAAACCTATAATTATCGACATTGAACGCACAGCCTACTTTCACTTCTGCCCTCGAACCATCCGTACAAATAACTACTGAACCTGGATACCAGCTAACAACGGACATACAGAACCTTCTATGAATGGAGGGGTCCATGTTCACTTTTGGACCGGTGCAGATCGGGGATGATTTCGAGTCGTTGTGTTATCCCCGGAAGTACATTACTTGGTCATCCAGCAAGAGAAGGAACTACTGGTACATTAAAACATTACGTAACTGCTATCCAAGCGCATAACAACCAGCTGCGTCGCTCGTGGATAAGCAGCATACAGCCGACGGTTTGTATTGTAAAATACGCTGGAATAGCTTCGGTGAGTGGCAGGCCTATCCGCCGGAAATTCGCAGCATGGGAGAACAGCGTTTGCTGGCGCCTCAGGTGTAAAGGCGTCACACCAGATTCAGCGAGCAGGCTAGCAGTGGGGCTTGTACTGAAAGCTGCCGTTGAAAACCTAACTACGCTGTGCTGGGTGCTATTCAGTTTATCAACGTGATATTGCGAATATACCACCCTACTCGAATACGAATGCACACAGGGACAAAAAAATTTCCATAAAACCAGCAAGTTACCTCGGGATTTCCACTGATGTAGGGCTAAAGGATATAATATTGTCATTTGGTGCCATAGGCATTTCCCAAATCGAAGAAAACAACCTCTAAATGCTGATTTCGGAGACAAGTGTCCTGGATAGCTCCAGGCGTACCAAGTGGTCAGTAGTCAGTGGCGAGGAGGGATAGTAATTCCTCTTTTCAAGCCTGGTAAAGACCATAAATATGAAGGACGTTACAGACCTATTTTCCTCACCAACTGGCTGTGTAAAATGTTTGAAAGGATGGTGAATCGACGAGTTGTGTGATGTTTGAAGAAAAGAGGACAATGCTATCTTCTCTTGCCACTGAGATGGAATCTGACGCTCTACCCAGTTTCAGTTGAAGACCCCAAGAACATATATCAGGCTATCCTCACTGTGGTGCTTCAACATCAGGGTGGGGATGTAGAGTGCGCTTCCGGCAGGAGTAAACACCAGAGGTCTTATTAGTTGAAAACCGAAAGGTATCCTGTCCTAATAGCTGTCACTCTTGGATTTCCATGGTTTGTGAGCCAAAATACACAGAAAAATCGTCCACATAGAGCGACGGTACCATTGCTGAAGCAGCTGCAGCAGCTGCAGCAGCGATAATGCCGTTTATGGTAATCGCGAACAGAGTGATACTGAGAACCGACCCCTGTGGAGAATCCTTTTCCTGAACGTGATATTGAGAATAGATCCTCCCTACTTGGACAAGGAGCGGACAGAAGGACATAAAATTCCCTATAAAAACCGGCAAGTTACCTCGAAATTTCCAATGATACAGGGTTAAAAGAGTGCCATACCGCCATGGGGTGCTATAGGCCTTTCCCAAATCGAAGAAAACAGCCACCAAAAGCTGTTTTCAGAGAAACGCACCCTGGATAGAACACTCCAGGCGTACCAAGTGGTGAGCAGCTCGAAAGCCACACTCGTACTCGGACATATATCCTCTTTCATCCAAGCCCACACAAGACGAGGATTCATCATCCTCTCAAATAGTTTATACGGCCAGTTGGTGAGAAAAATAAGTCTGTAACTTCCTGCATATTTAGAGTCTTTGTCAGGCTTGAAGAGATGCCACTGTGACGGAAACTCACTCTATATCCAGATTCGGTTGAACACCCCAAGCATATATAATGGGCTATACTCGCTGTGATGTTTTAGCATCTGGTTATGGACATTATCCGGTTTGGGACCCGTGTCCTTGCAAAGCGCAAAGGCTCTTCAGAGTACCCAGTCCGCAAAGGGTAGGTTATGATTCTGTGAAGTGTGAGTGGCAAAACTCCGATAATGACGTTCTGCCACCATCTACTGCAAAAAGGAATTCTGTTGTATGATTTATAAGACTGAGTTAATCTCTTCAGATGGACACCGAGTGCGTCACCAGGAGAGTCAATATGTTGTCAATATGTTTGCCCTCTCTCCTTCTCATTCCATAACCAGATATCTCGTCCGGACCGAACTTTGGATCATGAGTCGGTCATTCTTCTCTGATTGATAGAGCAGCCAAGGAATGAGATTAATTATAAGATTAATTATATGAATTCATATTTATTTATTTATTTACTGAGAAACACATTCGTTAAATATCACCCTAATTCTATCCACTAAGAGCTTAGGAAGGTACATCGCATTATCTGAACGTATATTTCCGGAAAAGTATGGGTGTATTGTGCACCACTCTTAAGGGTGAAAACTGCTTATACCAATTTATATAACAAAATTTTGTACATAGCTATATAAATATTAGGCATACAAAATTTTTAGGTGATGGTGGTGGTGGTGATAATTATTTTAAGAGGAAGTAAAACTGGGTAACCATCCTCTACTAACACTAATCAAAAGTGAAATGGAGAAGGTCAGATATTTCGAAGAACGAAGGTATCGGCAAAACAACGGAAAGAGCCTCGCGAACCTAATACCGCTCGAATGAGTAAATGTCAGGAGTTAACCAAGAGAGTACAGATAGAAAAAATGAAGTCAGGGAGCCTTACATAAGTGGGAGCAATGCCACGCTCAGCTGGGAGATCTTTGGACACCTACCCACCATCCCAAGACGTAAGCCCGTGAGTCTTCCTTTTATGAACTGGCATGTATTGTACCATCCCTTCCCACATTGCGCCATAATTTCTAGGCATGCTTCTGTCATATAGGCTTATTTTTATTCCCTGTATAGCACTTATCAAAGCGCCCATGTTCGTGGGTGAGTGATCAGGTTCTTGGCCTTTGGTCACGTGTTGGACTGAATTCCGGAGAGTGAACCGGAATATCATCACACGCTACAACGCTTGTCTGCAGGCTGTAATGTGGTAATGAGATAAGTTTCTCAACCTGATTATCCATTAATCGAAGTTAATGGGGATTCTACAGACGTACGGAAACAGTGACCGCGCTTTCGTTTACAGACGCTCGGTATGTAGGGAGGACGGTAACCCTTGCTGGACTTGCCTTTATATTCTCTAACATGTTGAGATTAAAATAATTCAAACAACAAGACACAATTGTTGGTATAAGTCTGTTATTACGATGCTATTATTATTATTATTATTATTATTATTATTATTATTATTATTATTATTATTATTATTATTATTATTATTATTATTATTATTATGATTATTATTATTTAATCCTTTTACCGTTCAAGTTTGGTCAATCCCGCCTTAAGGGCAGTATCCTGGAACGTGTGACATTGGGTTGGACATACAACTGGAGAGGAGGACCAGTACCTCACCCAGGCGACTTCACCTCTATGCTGAACAGTAGCCTTGCGGGGGTTGGGAATATTGGAAGGGATAGGCAAGGAAGAGGGAAGGAGGGGGCCGTGGCCTAAAGTACCATCCTGGCATTTCCCTGGAGGAGAAGTGGGAAACTAAGGAAAACCACTTCGAGGATGGCTAGGGTGGGAATTGAACCCCGTCTACTCAGTTGACCTCCCGAGGCTGAGTGAACCCCATTCCAGTCCTCTCGCCACCTTTCAAATTTCGCGGCAGAGCCAGGAATCGAACGCGGTCCTCCAGGGTGGCAGGTAATCACTCTAACCATTACACCACAGAGGCGGACATAAGTCAGTTACCTGTTAAAATGTACATACACAGCTTCCATACTCACAACCTCTGTGGGTCATCATTGAAACATCCGCTGGTGTATTAGTTAGTGAACAAGTGAAACCTCACTTCGTGTCTAGCTCCATTTGGAACTGTAATTGTGCTGGCGGCTGATATATTCCAAACAATAAGTTATTAGTATTGGGAACTATTGACCTGCTCTTGAACAGCTATAATGGTCCAGAGACACAATAGTAGCACTCACGCTGACCAGACCCAGCCAATATTTCCGAGTAAATTCGTTTACAAATAACGGAGATCAACAACGAGTTTATAATATGCACAAATGAAACTGAGCTAGATGAAACAGAAATATGGACACATGGATCTCTTCGTTTATCAGGAGTTATTAGACAGCATATTTACAATATCTGCCTTATTTTAAAATAAGGTACTGGAGTCCCCTCAGAGTTTGGTTTGTAGTTGACGACTCTCTTCACTGGTGCAGGTTTGTGCACATACTGGCCTGTGAAGTAGAAAATCATACAATTTCCAGGTATTTTTTGAACTCCTTAAATAGGTACTAAGTTCTCCACATGTGTAACCTACCCTTCCCGCACTTTGTTAACCCGCATTTCAATATTTCCTGCAAAAATGTATACACAATTAGTTATATTTTTTACGTGGATATGTATCCAGATTATTACAGCTTTCATAGATTGCTATCTGTGTGATATAGGCGGAAACAAGATTATCTATGAAAGCGCTTGAAGTCTTCTTCGACACTATGAATATCACTATGTTTGTCGTATTTACCCCCTGTAAAAACAAATATTTGTCTTGAGGCACCATTCGCAGCGAAGTGAGACGGCTGTCACATTCTGAACGTCTTCCTCGTGATTTGATTCATTTAGAACTACTTCACTTTCAGGATCACTTTCTCTGTCTTCTTCGATATATAACATCCTCCACTTCTGGAACTGTCAAAACACCGGCACAATAAAGCTAATTGACTTTACGTTTGGAAGCCATACTCCTCGACATAAATGGCTGCGCGGGAGCATCGTGCAAGGTGCTAAAACAAATTCATTTTAGGGGGCTGTGAGGGCTGTACACCCTAAAAGATATAAGCAAAAAATTTGACAATTGACTTATGCCGTCATACCCACCATAAAAGCCAAGCCGTAAAACGTCTGAAGACGTCATAACCCATTTAATAACCGCTAGTCCCGTGTTGTAGGAATAGAATGATTGTCTCTTACCCCAAACCGCCGGGTTCGATTCTCGGCCAGGCCAGAGACTTTAATTATGGACTGAGGGCAGGTACAGGATTCATTCAGCGTCGTGAGATAAATTGCGAGCTGTTGATGCGAGAAGCGGTGAAGCCGGTCGAGAAAACTAAGCTATACGGCTGACGATGTAATCTTACTGACAAAGTGGCACTGAGGGCCATCAGCCCAGCAGCAGTCGTCTTCACAAGCCAGAGCCCTATAGAATGTTGCATCACATGTTTTAGTGTACAAAAAGAGGTATAAAAGAAATAGTGACCGTGAAGATAAGTTCACTCTGCAGACTTTCTAGGTATTTGGAGTCATCGTAGATCACCTTTGGCTCTGCCCAGACATTTCAGGCTGGTTTCCTTTCGTCACACAATGACTTTTTAAAATGAAAATTCGATACTGCATCTACTACGATTCGAACTGTATGTGTCAGGATTGACAGCTAGAAGCTGATTCACCGGGCGAGTTGGCCGTGCGCGTAGAGGCGCGCGGCTGTGAGCTTGCATCCGGGAGATAGTAGGTTCGAATCCCACTATCGGCAGCCCTGAAAATGGTTTTCCGTGGTTTCCCATTTTCACACCAGGCAAATGCTGGGGCTGTACCTTAATTAAGGCCACGGCCGCTTCCTTCCAACTCCTAGGCCTTTCCTATCCCATCGTCGCCATAAGACCTATCTGTGTCGGTGCGACGTAAATCCCCCTAGCAAAAAAAAAAAAAAGAAGCTGATTCTTTCGGCTAGTGCTCTACTCACCGAGCGAGTGGCTCCGCGGTTAGGGTCACGTAGCCGTGGAGCTTTCATTTGGAAGATAGTGGGTTCAAACTCAACTATCGGCAGGGGTAAAGATGATTTTTCGTTTTTTAATTTACACACCGGCAAATGCTGCACCTTTGTTATTAATTAAGACCATAGTCACTTCCTAGTCCTTCCTAGTCCACAGTCCTTTCCTATCCCATCGCCGGTATAAGACCTGTTTGTGTTGGTGCGACGGCAAATAACTAGTTTAAAAAAAGCATTGCTAAACTTTTCCATTTGCGAAATGCTAATGATCATGAATATGTATTTTAGTAAATAAAACTCATTATATATAAAGATAGCCGCAGCATCTTTGGCAACCAAGGTCTGCAGTAACGACTAATGTATCGTCACTTCCGCACACAAATTTTCGGGTGACCCAAGCCATAAGACATATTCATCACAAAAATAAATACTGTACTGTGAAGAAGGAATAAAATCCGTTTCGTGTTAGAAGAAATTATATATTCTTTTGATAAAATGAGGAGGCTATTTAGCACGGTTCGGACTGAATAGCTCAGGTGGTAGCCCTGGCCTTCTGAGCCCAAGTGAGTGGGTTTGATCCTAACTTAGTTTGATTGTATTTGAATATTCTCAAATACCTGTTTCTAATCGGTATGTGAATATTAGCTACCTCTGTGGATCAGTGGTGGAATGTCGGTCTTCGGATCCCAAGACAGTGGGTTCAAACCCAGCAGAGGTAGTCGGAATTTTGAAGGGCGGAAGTTCATTCAATACTCCATGTAGTACGATATCAGGATGTAAAAGATCTCTGGTGACACATTTGGTGTTTACTCGACAAAAATCATAAAATCTCAGTCATAGACGTCAAGAGGGAACGGTTTTCTCTACCATCTAGAAGGCCTAGAGTAAAACCGAACGTCAAAACTGACGAGCAGGTAACTAGATGGTGTCAAATTACAATGCCTGAACACCATAGCTGAGGCCATACGATTATAATTATTAGTGTTATTATTATCCGTATATTTACTGAGTCGGGACAAAATTCCTGTTCCCTGACGTCTCTGTAAACCGCAAAATTACTGCATGAGATATTAATCCTATGTACTGTTGTACGGGACATCAGTCCATAGGCTGGTTTGATGCAGCTCTGCATGCCACAGTATCCTGTGCTAACATTTGCATTAGCAACTAATCTAATCTGATCGCCACATTCATGCCTTGAACTGCAATTATCGTTCTTACCGCTGACACTTCCCTCCAAAAACTAACTGAGCAAGTACTGGGTGTCTTAAAATATAGCCTATTGATCTATCTATTATTCTGTCGAAATTTAGATAAATTGTTCTCCTCTCGCCAATTCGATTCATTGTCTCTTCATTAGCGATTCGATCTATCCATCTCACCTTCAGCATTCGTCTGTAACACCACATGTCACAAACTTCTACCTTCTGCCTCTCTGAGCTATTTGCTGTCCATGTTTCATTGTCGCACAATGCCACGTTCCAGACGAAAGTATTCTAAAACATCTTTCTAATCCCTACATCAGTGTTCGAAGTGTCCGGCTCCATGGCTAAATGGTTAGCGTGCTGGCCTTCGGTCACAGGGTCCCCGGATTCGATTCCCGGCAAGGTCGTGAATTTTAACCATCATTCGTTAATTCCGCTGGCACGGGGGCTGCACCTTCATCACGACGCCCAGGTCACCTACGGGCGTCAAATCAAAAGACCTGCATCTGACAAGCCGAACTTGTCCTCGGACACTCCCGGTACTAAAAGCCAAACGACATTTCATTTATTTATTTTTCCATGTTCGAAGCGAGCAAATTTCTTTCCTTAAGAAATGCCTTCCTTGCTTGTGCTAGTGTGAATTTTATGCCCCTCCTTCTTCCATCGTTACTCTACTACCCATATAACAATATTCATCCACTTCCTTTAAGACTTCATTTCCTAATGTAATATTCCCCGCATCACCCGCCTTCGTTCGGCCACCCGTTACTTTTGTTTTTGATTTATTTAATTTCAACTAGTATTCCCTCACCGCGACTATGTCCATAACATTCAGCAATTTTCACAGATCTTCTGTCCGCTTCCATGGCTAAATGGTCAGCGTGCTAGCCTTTGGTCACAGGGATCCCGGGTTCGATTCCAGGCAGGGTCGGAAATTTTAACCTTCATTGGTTAATTTCGCTGGCACGGGGGCTTGGGTGTATGTGTCGTCTTCATCATAATTTCATCCTCATCATGACGTGCAGGTCGCCTACGAGATCAAATGAAAAGACCTGCACTTGGCGAGACGGACATGTCCTCAGACACTCCCAGCACTAAAAGCCATACGCCATTTCATTTTTACAGATCTTCTGCAGGCTGAGATAAAATAACATCACCATCAGCACATGTCAGAGTTTTCACTTACTCTCCTTGGATTGCGATTTCCGTTCCAAATTCCTCTCGGTTTCCTTTACCTCCTATAGACATTAAAAAGTCTTGTGTGGAATTTCTTTTATATATCCCTGGACTCTTATGACTGCCGACTGATTTTTGTACAGTTTGTAGATAACCATTCTGCCTGGGTGTCTGATCCCGATAACTTTCAGAATCTCAAGTAGCTTGGTCCACACAACATAATCGAATGCCTTTTCTGTATCTATGAATACCATGTACGTGAGATTGTTGTCCTTATGATTCAATCCTTTACGATGGAACGTAAAGTCAGGATTTCTTGCGAAGCCAAACTAATCTTCTCCCGACTCAGCTTCAACTTGTCTTTAGATTCATCTGTAAATAGCCCCTGTTTAGATTTTGCAAGCGTGAGAATGGTGCGGTAGAATACGCCTCAAGTTTGCAGTATCCACAATGTTTTGTTAAAAAATCTGTGCTAAGGACTTCCTGTCTGTTCCTCTTTTCCAGGATCCGTAGTTTAGAATATTCCTAACAGCCGTTTGTGATCACTGTCACAATCTGTACAGTCTGGTTTTGAGGTCAATACTGATTGATTGATTGATTGATTGATTGATTGATTGATTGATTGATTGATTGATTGATTGATTGATTGATTGATTGATTGATTGATTGATTGATTGATTGATTGATTGATTAATTAATTGATTGATTGATTGATTGATTGATTGATTGATTGATTGATTGATTGATTGATTGATTGATTGATTGATTGATTGATTGATTGATTGATTGATTGATTGATTGATTGATTGATTGATTGATTGATTGATTGATTGATTGATTGATTGATTGATTGATTGATTGATTGATTGATTGATTGATTGATTGATTGCATCTGGCCGTACAAATGTGGCATATTCTTTCATCTCCGCCCTGGTATTAAGAAACGGCCCTACCGGCTGGATATACACTTTTGCTTTTCATATGCGTCTGTAACATTACTCAAGTACAATTCCAATTGTTTCCGCCCATTAAAATGTTAATACCAGCACGTGCATGTATTTTCGTACTGTGATGTACTCTGAAGTTCCAGTGAAATAGCTCAGAAAGTTTGGCTTGTGTAAACTTGTCGATATGACAACGGTAAGCTCCACACTCCTGCATACTGATAAGGTGTTTTTATCGGCCCACTTGAGGTTGACCTGGGAAAGCATTACTGTCTGCTCTTGTATTGTCTTTGTTTAAAACGCTGTGCTGTGCCAGCAGTGTTTCTGAAATCTTTTATTTCCCTTAATGTACAGAAAAGAGGCTGGTCGTTTGGATGTTTCTCCGTTTGTACTGCTTCACCATTTCCCCACACTTGTTCTATCGACTTTTGTAGACGTTTACCGCATCTGCCAGCTTAATGTGCCTTCTAAAATTTTATTTCCTGTTACTCTGGCCCTATCATAGATACGTGAAACTTCGACACTGCTACGTCTCTCATGTACATTCACAATAAAAAGAGCTACTGGAGAAGTAAAACCAACACGTTTAACGATAGTTAATGCGTTTTAGAGCGAACGTGCCTTTCCAATAATGACATCTGGAACACCTATAAACATTACACAATACCGCGGAAGGCTCAAAGGAATGCAAGATTTCATAAGTTTCATCATCAAAATTGGATATTTTAATTCGTTTAGGGTGCGTTGTGACAGTTGTGGTAAAGCAAAAATAATAAATAATACTGACTCAATACCGATCAGCTCTCCCATTCAGAGTTCTACTTTTACTCAAACTTAGGCCGGGCTGAGTGGCTCAGGTGATTGAAGCGCTGTCTTTCTGACCCCACCTTGGCAGGTTCGATCCTGGCTCAATCCGGTGGTATTTGAAGGTGCTCAAATACGTCAGCCTCGTGTCGGTAGATTTACTGGCACATTAAAGAACTCCTGCGGGATTAAATTCCGGCACCTCGGCGTCTTCGAAAACGGTAAAAGTAGTTAGTGGGACGTAAAGCCAATAACATTATTATCATTACTCAAACTTAAAGTTTGAAGTAAGGAATAAAAGCAACATGGATGATTCGTGTTATAAATCACTATTCAATCACTATGATATCATCATAGAGTTGATGATCTTCGAATTCGTGTTATCAGCCTCCATAGAGACCATTCTATTTCCCTTATTTTGGAAATTAAATCAAATGGTAGATAATCTATTTCGTTATTCCATAGATACATATCATAAACACTATTTTTGCTGCTTTTTTAACGTCGCACTAACACATCGAAAGTTTTCGGCGACGGAAGATTGGGAAAGGATAGGATTGGGAAGATAGAGATCGGGCCAGCTATGAAAAGACATCCGGTGAGGGGAAGTGTGCGAGTAAGAAAGCAGAGCCGTGGGAGCGAGAACGCTGACATCCCCTTCTCGCTCAGTGTTGTGGCGACGTACAGTTGACCCGAAATATTTGTTATAACTGGCATGTAACACTCCGCAGATTTTCAGTTAGTGGAATTCCCTTCCGGCTGTAAATTACAGACAAACCTAGCCAAAAAGAATGCATTTAGAAGTGTTACAGATGACAGATAAATTGAAGGAGTTAGAACATAATTTAACCTCTTATTACAGTAGCTGTCAAAATCATTTCCGTGTATCAATTTGCGTAGTCCTTATTTTAAATTATAATTTGATGTAAAATTAACTTTACGACGCTGTAGATGTACAGTGTAGAATATGGTTTGCTATAACACCAGGCTTCATAACCTGAGCCACGTCATGTAAAATAACTCGATAATAATAATAATAATAATAATAATAATAATAATAATAATAATAATAATAATAATTGTACCGGGCGGTACACCTCCACAATGCAAATTCTAATATTGCGCCAGTTGAAACTCCTCTACGGGAGAACGCCTGAACTTTAACAAACTATATTAATCCGATGGTTTCTCGAAAGATGTCACCACAGTAAATTTGGTAATTTTGAAGTGTCTGAACGGTGTCTATTTCGACTTGTGTTTGTTTCCTCTGGATCAAGAAGTTTGGACGTTCCGTAACAGATGTCTCTACAAAAACTACAATAACGCACTCTGGTGTAAAGGAATGAACTGTCCTGAAGAAATTTAACATTCATAAGTTTTGTTTTTGCTAAATTTTGTTCTGTGGTTTGAGAGTTGGCAATGCTAATCCTTTCTGTCCGCCAGTTTTGAAATTAGCCAATCCCGAATTTCTTAAATTAATTTTCGGCCAATCGGGGCTTTCTTCCCCAACCTGCTCTGTAACTGTGTTCTGTAACCAATAAACTGCTGTGGGTGTGTCTTATCATTCATGAAAGGTCTCGAATGTTCCACGAGGCTATATAAACTGCTGATTTTCTTGTCTCGGTGCCACTTCAGTAACATCTCTCCTAGTGTGATTATGTAGCAGGGGGTGGGAAGCGCCTCTTTCTTCGGGCAGCAGTTCATCTATAAGGTAATGGCCATTTAATAACTTCATTTCTCGCTAGCTCAGCAGTTTAACCCGCGGGGCAGGTTCGAAACCTTTCTCATGTAACCTACCTTTAATATGTAAAAGACATTTGATAAACTTCTGTCTCTTTAAGTACAAATTGGGATAGCTCCCACTCCTATTGTTTTGAGGTGACTTTGTTTTCACAACCGTTTCCTTCTTTCTTAATGTAAATAAGTCTTCTTACACAAGTCACCTCCTTAGTATGGGATTAGGCCTTGTGTATGCGGCCTAGTGCCAAGTAGGTTTTAACAGTGTATGAGGAGTGCAAGTTACGCCTCCAGTCAAATTGGTATTTTGGGCCATGTAATTAACCTGCTTCTTTACTGAATAGGCCCAGTAGGTTGGATATTTATTACCCCTGTTCTTGGTATGCCTTGAGGGCAGTTTGAAGTATAGTTTGTTGTGGCCTTTGATGGGCTTGAACTTTGAGAGCGGGTTTGCTCTTTCTTAAAATTGGGTTTCTGTGTGCCTTGAGGAGGCTTAACATGGTAATCGGGAGCCAGTGCTCCTTGGCATGATTGGGGTTTTCTGCCCCTTTGTTTCAACTTGGTATATAGGTAAAGTTGGGCTCATAGCTCAGGGTTCGTGAGTGTCGGGCTCGAAGCCCAAATTTTGTAACGAACTAAAATTGTATTTTCTTAATTTGTTGATCTGCTACTTGGTACCTGTTATATTCTGTTATTTGTTTATCTTGAAAAGGAAATATAACCTTTGTTAAAGTTTTAAATTAACTTTAATTTCGTAAGTTGAGACCTACTCCAGCCCGCACCTTCTTTCACCTCTGCTGTTCCACAGATACCTAGGAACAATAATAATAATAATAATAATAATAATAATAATAATAATAATAATAATGCAAATGCAAAACTAAGACACTATAATACAGTTATAAAACCAGAATGCCTCTATGGATCAGAGACACTAATTTTGAACAGGAAAACTGATCTAGAAAATATTCAGAAAAAAGAACGCAAGATCATTAGAAAAATTTTAGGCCCAAAACTCGTAGATGAACAGTACCGCCTTAGAGGGAAACAGGAAATCAAACCATTTTCTAACATTCACAGCGACATCAGAAAACGCAGATTAAGATTCTTTGGACATATAAAAAGGATGAACCCAGATAGACTTACCAAGCAAATAGTTGAATTTTATGAAAACCGAAGTAAAACCAAAACGGACACAATAAAATGGATTGGCGAAATTAAAACAGATCTCAAACTGGCAGGAATTACACCTGAAGATATCCAAAGCCGGGTTATCTTTAGAACCAAAGTTCATAAGTGGCAAGTTGACCAAGAGGAAAAACCAAAGAAGAAGACCGGAACAACATGGTCTCAAGAAAGAAAAGAAGCACACAGCAAACGAATGAAGGAAGTGCTGGCACAAAGAAAGGCAAATGCCTGTCTCTAAGTACTTTGCGTAGTCCTAATGGGCTCATTCGCAAAATATATAATAATAATAATAACAAGCTACAAGAAAATTGAAAAACTCTCAGATACTATGCGAAGAAAGAGGATACATTTTTACGGTCATCATCTCCTCAGAATGATCTCTATGATTAACTGAACAAATCTTGACTTCTTCCGTAACCCAAAACAAAACCGAACTGGTTTAAAGAAACTGAAAAAGACATGGAAGAATTAAAAATTAGAGAAAATTCACTATTCGGTCGAACAACTAAAGTAATAACTAAAGAAAACATAACGTTCCAAAACAAATCTACATTAAAAGCCAAATTTATTATCTCGGAAGACGAGAAGAAACGAAGATCAGAAAGAATGAAGAAATACTGGGCACTAAGAAAAGAACAACGCAAAGAGAAAGAATTGATTCAACATACCCAAAGAGGGCGAAACGAAATAATAATAATAATAATAATAATAATAATAATAATAATAATAATAATAATAATAATAATAATAATAATTACTCTTGCTTTAAGGCGAGAAAGCAGTGTTAGACTATATGATCCTTTGTCCCTAGCTCCTTAATGACAATATTTTGTTGCTTTCTTGTAAAATAAGAAATGTGACTTAACGATATGACATATATAATTATATAATTGTTCTCAGGTACAGAAACAAAATATAATGCATAAAAGGAAACATCATAAAGAGTCTACATATGCTGAGTAACAACGTATGTATAAGAAGATAACTTAAATGGCACTAGAAATAATAAGTAATAAAATAATGACACGACAATTATTCACGACAATTATTCACAAAATAAGCACATTCTTGTTTTATTAAGTCCACTACATCCCTTCAATTCCACTGGGTCCTCCGTCATCACTTCTGTCGTACTCACCGGATGACGTGTCGTCGGCTCTCAGCTGGATCGCAAAAGAACTCCATAATGTCTTCAAGATGTTCCCCATCCCTTATGTTCCAGTCTTCGACGGATATTGACGCGAATTTCTGTCTAGTGAGTTTCTCTACGTCGTCAGTAGTGAAGGTGACGTTGTGAGAAGCTACTCTGTTCTTCACTTTTGCCCACATTATTTCAGTACCGTTTAATTCAGGGTGATATGGGGGCAGTCGAATTATCGAGTGTCCGTACTATTCCATGAGTTCATCTAGGACGTAGGTTTTGTGTGCCGGCTTGTGCCATTTGATAAGCTCATAAACCTCGTGTTTGTACATCGTCTCACAGTGTGGAATGTTCCTATTCACTAGCCAGGAGATCATCGTCACATTACGTGAGCTGGAGGTTGGAGCACGATCTACTTCCTTGTTGTGATATGACGCGTTGTCAATCACGAGAACACCGCGAGGTGGAAGATATCTTTCATATCTTTCATTCTCTAAAAAAAAAAGAGTCACTATTCATGTCATCGTGGTAGTCGCCACTTTTGCTGCCAGACTTCCAGATTAGCAGACAGTTCTCGATGAAACCCATTTCACCGCCAGAATGTACAACTATCCTCCGCCCGATACTGGGCATTTTTTAAATACACAAACCTTTTGTATTTTATGTCATATTTTTCCATTAGGATGCGCTTGTTATTCTTGGTTTTTTTCCTGATGATATCCTAATGATCGAAGAATTCACTACCGAGCTCGATAGCTGCAGTCGCTTAAGTGCGGCCAGTATCCAGTATTCGGGAATAGGTGGTTCGAACCCCACTGTCGGCAGCCCTGAAGATGGTTTTCCGTGGTTTCCCATTTTCACACCAGGCAAATGCTGGGGCTGTACCTTAATTAAGGCCACGGCCGCTTCCTTCCCAGTCCTAGCCCTTTCCTATCCCATCGTCGCCATAAGACCTATCTGTGTCGGTGCGATGTAAAGCCAATAGCAAAAAAAAAAAATAATAAGAATTCACTTGACACTAGTATTGGATCCTTTGAACTTTAAGTCTTTACCTAACTTTGCACGAATTTTTGAAACTGTAGGTAAACATTTTTCATCTAAATAAAAATTGTTAACAATACGACGTACGGCACCTTCGTCAAAGTCGTCCACACCAGTAATAATTCTGTGCGCATTCTGTTTTTGTTTGGTGTTTCAAACAGACTATCCATAGGTTTTCCTAATTCTTACGTTTTTCGCTCTTAATCCGTACCAAATAACTTTTTGACACTCCAAAAACTGCTGCCACTCTTTAACACCCATTGAGCACACATTATAATCTCCAATCTCTTCCATGTTATCTCCTCGTTAACTGAACATCATTAACTTCTAATACAACCAAACGCATTCTTTCCTGACGTGTCTGGATCCACATTCTTCCATAAGCTCCATTAATGTTGATAGACACCACCGAATTCTAATTCGTTCGCCAATCTGTTTACGAGGTGTCCCTGGCCTGTCGAGCGGAATTAGGTGTATGTCACTCTCATACGTTTAAGACTTGCTGAAAACATTGTGAAAGTGAACCGTAAACGTTAAAGAAATTGTTGTAATCTAATATCATACTAGGATGTTAATGCATATTTTTGCAAAAAGTACTGTCAACATTTGGAACTGCGGACGTGAGATATTGTTAGTTATATACGTTTTCATTTGGGCCATTTCAAATTTAGAGTGTATACCAAAATTACTATGTGCAGATACTAAGAACACAACATATTAGAGAGGTCTTTTATAAAATCAGTATACACAGTAAATTAGAGAGCTTCGGGTTACCAATGTGAATCTAGCTTGTAACTCTGCCGCAATAACAAAAGAAAATCCTGATGAACAGGTGTTTATTCATAAGTTGTAACAGAAATATCATCATAGCGATTATATTCCATTTCATGATATGCACCTGACGTAAAATAAACACATTTCATTTACTAAATTTTTATGTAATTTCAGTTTCACACTCATGCATTACTGTAAATATATAACTATACAAAGAACTTCATAGTTTATTTAAACTTCTTATTTTTCTTAATCTGTTTACCCTCCAAGGTTGGATTTTCCGTCAGTCTCAGCGAGGGATCCCACCTCTACCACCTCAAGGGCTGTGTCCGGGAGGGTGAGACTTTGGGTCGGGGGATATAACTGGGGAGAATTACTAGTACCTCGCCCAGGTAGCCTCACCTGCTATGCTGAACAAGGGGGGATGGGAAGATTAGAAGGGATAGACAAGGAAGAGGGAAGGAAGCGCCCGTAGCGTTAATTTAGGTACCATCCCGGCATTTGTCTGGAGGAGAAGTGGGAAACCACAGAAAACCACTTCCAGGATGGCTGAGGCAGGAATCGAACCCACCTCTACTCATCTGATCGCCCGACGCTGAGTGGACGCCATTCAGGCCCTCGTGCCACTTTTCAAATATCGTTGCAGTACCGGGAATCGAACCCAGACCTCTGGGGGGTGGCCGCTAATCACACTAACCACTACACCAGAGAGGCGGACTTGTTTAACCTTCCGAAAGTAAAACATAGGTTTAGAACAGTGGTTATTAAACTGTGGTACGCGAGCAGACTTCAGGAAACAAAATGAATAAACATTAAAAAATGGAAATAATTAAGAAGGAATTTAAATGTTTATATGGAGAAAAGCTTCACTTGAAAGTTTCACACATCAGAAAACTATGTCACGCCATGCAGATACAACCAACTCATGGTTCGCGATGTCTAAATTCCAAAAATAAGATTGAAAATGGTTCATCCTTATTTAAAAATTTTGGTTTTCGGGCTAAAATATATTGCCCATTGATGCTTTCACGGCCCGTACTTATAGACATGATACTGTATAGGCTTTTGGACTTATGCCGTGTCAAGAAAATAAGGTGAAATTCTTTACGTTTCGCAACTGTGCTCTGCGTCATCAGAAGAAATCTCGACTCCGAGAAAGGCTTTTTAAACAATGACTCTTTAAATTTTTACGTAATAATAGAAGTGGAAGTGGTACGTTCATTCGCCACCAGATGGCTCCCAGGACGCGGCACAGCGCTAGCGTTCGAAGCGGAAGCTGACCGATCCATCAGAACCAGTCTAAGAGGTTCACATAACATGTGTACGTAACGTACGACATTGACGGGTGTG
Source organism: Anabrus simplex (assembly GCF_040414725.1). Classification (NCBI taxonomy): domain Eukaryota; kingdom Metazoa; phylum Arthropoda; class Insecta; order Orthoptera; family Tettigoniidae; genus Anabrus; species Anabrus simplex. Next base: position 582,431,552 of record NC_090265.1, on the reverse strand, counting down.
TGACATGACACATGAAACATCTGGCGACGAGGAACGTACGAATTTGGAAAACACCGAGACGAAATAACAATAGTGAAGGGACAGGGAAGGGAACTACCTACGTAAATTCTTAATGGCTGATAACCATGTATTACTTAATTGATAGCCGCTGTCCCTGTTGAAATTGTTCGGATTTCTACGTATTTCCACAGCTCCCCGTATAATCCTGGACCTGTAGTGTCTAGTGTGGGTAAGAGCTCGAGCATCTTGGAACATGACATCATGAAGCGACGATAGAGCGTGCTCAGCTATTGCCGATTTGTCTGGTTGGTTGAGGCGAATATTACGTTCATGTTCCTTGATACGAGTACCAATGGACTAGCATGTTTGGCCAATGTACACCTTAGCGCAAGTACAGGGAATTTCGTATACCCCAGGATGTAAAAGTGGGGACAATTTGTCCTTGGTTTTACCCAGACTGTGAGCAATTTTAGTGGCGGTGCCAAACACGGTTTTTATATTGTGTTTGGGAGGACCTAGGCAATTCGATCTGTAGTGTTGTGAGTGTAAGGCAAGTAGGCAGTTTCTTTCACTTCAAAATTCAGCAAATCAAGGAGAAAGAAGTCTAGTCTTCTTTCTTCTTTGTGCTTCTTACTGAGATGCAGGGACCATAACATCGTTCCCAACTGTATGAAGCTGAAGCACACGTTAAATACGCCGAAGACCAGGAGAAAATATCAACGCGCTAGCAAGACTCTTGTGATCGAGAAAGTAAATTACACTCGTAGGGAACTGGATTCAGTCTCCCGAGAGTTGTTTCGTTTACACCTGCTGTTAAGCAAAAACTCTCTCGTGGGAATTGTGGTTGACTTTTGATCGCATTACTGCTATAGAGGATGAACGAAATTTCAACCAGGTGTCATTCAGACAGAAATCAAAGTTCCTCCGTCTAGCTCAGAAACAGGCGGTCTCTCATACGAACCCGGATGCTAGCAAAACTGTCGTCAATCTTTCCAAGAAATCCTTGGACGAGAACCAAACGGCAGTTCTAGCTAGAATTTCTTATTTCGCTGTCTCTCCCTCTAAAATTCCCACTGAGGAGATAATTACTTCCGACGAGGCAGCCGTACACAAACTACTTACGGATGAGGCTGAGGAGTTAAGAGAGAAATGTGTGAGACTCATAAGGTCCGCTGTTGTACCCGTGCCCAATTTAACAAGAGGCCAAAGGAAAGCTCTGAAGGAACTTAGAGATGATTCTGAACTGACCATTCTCTCAGCTGATAAGGGTAATGCGACAGTGGTTATGGACACTGACGAGTTTAAGAGCTCGGCTATATTTTCAGAGCCTGTTTACAGACTAAGCTCACGCGACCCCGCCACTCGTGTGTCCAACGCCAACATGAAGCTCTTAAGGCAGTCTTCAATTCCAAAAGAGGAGGCTAAACATCTGTCCCCGGGGGATACCACCTAGATGAAATGGACTGCCTAAGATACATAAAAAGGATATTCACCTCAGACCTATTGTTAGTGCGATATATTCTCGTACGTATGCTTGGCTAAATACCTAAGCAAATTGATTCAGCCACACATGGGACGTACTGAATCATACGTCAGGGACTCTCGGTATTTCGTCAACAACCTGTCAACCATAACGCTTCAACCTAATGCAATTCTGGTGAGCTTCGATGTGGAGTCCTTGTTCACTAATGTGCCGATTGACTCGGTTATGTCTCAATGAAATTGAATTTTTTTTTTTTTTTTGCTAGGGGCTTTACGTCGCACCGACACAGATAGGTCTTATAGCGACGATGGGATAGGAAAGGTCTAGGAGTTGGAAGGAAGCGGCCGTGGCCTTAATTAAGGTACAGCCCCAGCATTTGCCTGGTGTGAAAATGGGAAACCACGGAAAACCATTTTCAGTGCTGCCGATAGTGGGATTCGAACCTACTATCTCCCGGATGCAAGCTCACAGCCGCGCGCCTCTACGCGCAAGGCCAGCTCGCCCGGTTGAAATTGAAATAATAAATGAGGTAGTTCAACCTATTCAATACAAATAAATACGAAATGTAGTGTTACATTCCTATTTAATTATAAGTGGAAGCGGTACCGGTTTCGACCCCAATCCGGGTCATCATCAGCCGAATAAAACGCAAGAAACAATGCATAGGTAAGAAAGAAATTAAAGATCAAGTCCCCACAAAAACAGTTGAAGAGGCAAAATAAAACAACGGGGATAGGCACTGTAAAATTCAGAAGTAGAAGGTAAGTCACTTAAAAGAAGCAAGTGGGGACTTAATCTTTAGTTTCTTTCTTACCTGTGCATTGTTTTTTGCGTTTTATTCGGCTCATGATGACCCGGATTGGGGTCGAAACCGGTACCGCTTCCACTTATAATTAAATAGGAATGTAACACTACATTTCGTATTTATTTGTATTGAATAGGTTGAACTACCATATTTATTATTTCAATTTCATTGTGATACATTTCTATACGTAACATCATGAAATTTTAATCGGTTATGTCTCTCATTGAACACCAGTTCCCTGGGGACATTACTAAGGTATTTTACCACTGCATGACTTCCAGAAATTTCTTATGGGGTGGGAATTTTGACGAACAGACGGACGGAGTGGCTATGGGAAGTCCACTTTCGCCCGTAGTGGCTGATTTCTCTATGGAGCATTTTGAGGAGGAGGCTATTGCTTCGGCGCCCGTCAAACCTCTGATATGGTGGAGGTATGTTGATGATACATTTGTGGTCTGGATAGAAGGTCCTGAGAAACTTCATCTATTTCTAAAACACATAAATCAGCAACATCATTCAATAAAATTCACTATGGAGATGGAGTCGGACGGATGTCTTCCTTTCTTGGATATTCTAGTAAGAAAGAAACCGGACGGCTCCTTAGGACATACCGTCTATCGTAAGCCTACCCGCAAAAATCGCTACCTTCATGCCGATTCTCACCACCATCCATCACAAAAACAAGGCATTCTCACGACACTCGCCAAGAGGGCGAGACGAATTTGTGAGCCATCAAATATCCAGGTGGAGATGGATACGCTCAAAGTCGCGTTCAAGGGTAATGGTTACAGCGATTTGCAGATTCATAGAGCCCTGCATCCCAGAGAAACGACGAAACAAAGCTCACAGAAGGAAGAAGTGAAGAGAACTGCCTACTTGCCTTATATTCACAACACCTCAGATAGAATTGCCAAGGTCCTCCGAAAACACAATATAAAAACCGTGTTTGGCACCGCCACTAAAATTGCTCACAGTCTGAGTAAAACCAAGGACTGTGTCCCCACTTTTACATCCTGGGGTATACGAAATTCCCTGTACTTGCGCTAAGGTATAAATCGGCCAAACATGCTGGTCCATTGGTACCCGTATCAAGGAACATGAACGTAATATTCGTCTCAACCAACCAGACAAATCGGCAATAGCTGAGCATGCTCTTTCGTCGGATCATGATGTCATGTTCCAAGATGCTCGAGCTCTTACCCACACTAGACACTACAGGTCCAGGATTATACGGGAAGCTGTGGAAATACGTAGAAATTCTAACAATTTCAACAGGGACACCGGCTATCAATTAAGTAATTCCTGGTTGCCAGCCATTAAGAATTTACGTCCCTTCACTATTGTTATTTCGTCTCGGTATTTTCCACATTCGTACGTTCCTCATCACCAGGTGTTTCATTCCAGGCTTGTGTCAATGTCATATGTTATGTACACATGTTATGTGAATATCTTAGACTGATTCTGATGGTTCGGTCAGCTTCCGCTTCGAACGTTAGCGCTGTGCCACGTCCTGGGAGCCATCTGGTGGCGAATGAACGTACCATTTCCACTTCTATTATTACGTCTAAATTTAAAGAGTCATTGTTTAGAAAGCTTTTCTCGTGAACAGTCGAGATTTCTTCTGATGACGTACAGCACAGTTCTCTGCGAAACGTAAAGAATTTCACCTTATTTTCTTGACACGGCATAAGCCGAAAAACCTATACAGTATCATGTATAAAATACATAGTTTTGTGAAACGTTTATAGAAACAGGAGATTCTGTGAAAATGTATTATTCTTGAATTACACTTTATACAGACACAAACTCTTACATTACCGGGCGAGTTTGCCGTGCGGTTAGAGGCGCGCAGCTGTGAGCTTGCATCCGGGAGGTAGTGGGTTCGAATCCCACTATCGGCAGCCCTGAAGATAGTTTTCCGTGGTTTCCTATTTTCACACCACGCAAATGGTGGGGCTGTACCTTAATTAAGGCCAAGGATGCTTCCTTCCTACTCCTAGGCCTTTCCTATCCCGACGTCGGCATAAGACCTACCTGTATCGATGCGACGTAAGGCCACTAGCAAAAAAAATATTAAATTTCTTGTGATTAGTTCTAAAATGTATTTCATTCCACAATCTCGTCTGATTTACGATGTGAATTTCAAAGAATGGTCAATAATAAATTTTTAATGCCTTAATAATTAGCCAGGTACTCATATTTTTTAACTAACATTTAGTGATTTTTTCGTGGAGGTACAATGAATATTCAGCCGTGAGTGAGGGGTACAGTCTCGTAACAGAACCTCTGGTCTAGAAAGTTATAACACACACGGGCTACAGATCCATTTGGAACGTAAGCACCGTCAGGCCATTACTTTACACACTATTTTGTCATCTGGCTCCTCGACTGAAGAGTCAGTATAGTGATCTACGGTTCAATGAGCCGCGGGTTCGGTTCCCGCTAGGATCTGGGATTTTAATTGTAAATAGTGAATTCCCTCCGCTCGAGGACTGGATGTTTGCGCTGCCTCCAACAGCCCCGCAACTCATACACCACACACAGCACCATCCTCTACTACACTGACAGGAGCTACACCAGGATAGAAATAGCCATAAGAAATTGTTGTGCTATTTTGTTATTAGAGATTTATTCCATTCTTGAATAATTTCCTACGTAATTTTCTCCATTACCGAACATGTTTTATTTTAATGGTTCCCAGAAGGAATCATCCGATTTGGACGTATGTAATTTCTTACGCGTTCACGCCATCGACGGGTGTTTAAATTGTTTGATAGATTTTTAGGCCTGCAACCGTACACCGTTATACTGACTACCCCAGGCAACTTTTAATTCACAGTAATTTGGTGTTCGCAACACCTATAATCTCCTACGTCCGTGACATTTCTTTGATCTTCGTACTGTCTCAGTTCGTGCACTTTAATTTAATTTCGTGTGGCTATTTCTAGCCGAGTGCAGCCCTTGTAAGGCAGACCCTCCGATGAGGGTGGGCGGCATCTGCAATGTATAGATAACTGCGTATTCTTGTGGTGGAGGATAGTGTTATGTGTGGTGTGTGGGTTGCAGGGATGTTGGAGACAGCACAAACACCCAGCCCCCCGGGCCATTGGAATTAACCAATTGAGGTTAAAATCCCCGACACGGCCGGGAATCGAACCCGGGACCCTCTGAACCGAAGGCCAGTACGCTGATTATTCAGCCATCGAGTCGGACAGTTCGTGCACTAATGAGTGATCACTGCCTGTATATCAAAACATATATTTAGGGAATACAGTTTCCCAGTGTACAGGTAATGAAACGTTATTTCTTTGTAGCCAGTTTGGTTTTCCATACTTCTTTAACATGTACCTTTGTACTTTGTGTTAAGAGCGTTTGAAATCGATTACTTTGAAAGCGGTGAGAAGATTTTACCAAAACCGTATAGGTGAGCCTGCTATCCTTGATGATTTCGTCGATACCCTTAGACAAAGATGGAAAAAAAGCGTTTTTGAAGTTGCTGTGATAGAATACGTATCTTTCGTTCGTCTTTCAGATGAACTTATTCTCACATTGGCAGAAGAATTAATGAGATCCTGGGTATGACTAGGACTGGAAATCCCATCAACATGCAGAGGAAACCGCCTTTCTATTGTGTAAAAAATTGTATTTACGATACCCAGTCAGCCAACACCAGTCGGTCTCAGGTCTGGAGTATGTAAAGAACGAAATATATTTGTGTGCAAAAACCATATGCTGCATTTGTGCCCAAATTATACAAAGTGACCCTTATGATAGCAATATGAAAACAAAAGATACAATTATTTTTATATGACCTTTTAATTTTAGTTTATTACCTGCGGTTGAATGCTGTTCTATCGGGCGAGTTGGGCGTTCCGTTAGGAGCGCGCAGCTGTGAGCTTGCATCCGGGAGATAGTGGGCTCGAACCCCACTGTTGGGAGCCCTAAAGATGGTTTTCCGTTGTTTCCCATTTTCACACGAGGCAAATGCTGGGGCTGTACGTTAACCAAGGCCACGGCTGCTTCCTTCCCACTCCTAGGCCTTTCCGATCCCATTTTCGCCATAAGAACTATCTATGTCGGTATAACGTAAAGCAAATTACAAAAATAAAAAATGCTGTTATAATTTTAAAATATACATTTACGTATTTAAAATAATCCATTTAAATTATTTCATGAGATTTTAAAATAAATCTTAAGTCTAAATTTGTAAAATACGCGTATCTTTTGTGGGGTACACAGTACCCCGGTGTACGGTTAGTGTTCCTGAAATGAATGGATAACGTCGGGAACGGCCACCCACACGTTATGGGTGCCACCATGATTAAATAACGCCGTCACCAGGCACGTACGCAGCGTTGGACAGTCAGTTAACACTGTGATGGAAGGTCAAATAGCAGAGAGTATGCCTCATGGACGTATTATCTCCATCTGTGGATCGGTGGTAGATCGCTAAATCAAACCCAGTAGAGGTAGTCCGATTTTTTAAGAACGGGAAAAAACTCAATTCTGTACTCCATGCTGCGCAATGTCAGCATTATGTGTTCATCATACAAAGCTAATTAAATACTAATCCACGCTCACCCAGCAGAGTTTCAATGTCTCTACCACATGAAAGAGTGAAACGAAACGTCAAACTTGACACGAAAACAACTGACAGCCTAAACGTAGTCAAATCAATATGCATGCACACGACAGCTCAACCCATGTATTATTATTATTATTATTATTATTAATATTATTATTATTATTATTATTATTATTATTATTTCCGGCCCTATGTCTAAGTGTTTACCGTTCTGGCCCTTTGTCCACGGGGTCCCAGGTTCGATACCCGGCCGGGTCGTGTATTTTAACCTTCGCTGTTTAATTCCGATGGCTCGAGCGCTGGCTGTGTGTGCCGTCTTCATTATTAGAAATCAGCAGGGTTAGGGCCCCATCTTCATACGGGTTATCAGAAACTGTCTTTAGTTACTCATACTATCGGTGTGACTGACTTCATTAGATATTTATATCACTGGTGCTCTTACTTCAGTACGTAGAAATTATTTGTCTGTGGAACTGTGGTAGAGGTTTGTCCCTAGGACTTGTTAACTGTTAAATCAAAAGATGCTTTCACTGGAAATTAATGTATTTTAAATGGAATTTGTAAATCATGGGTATCCTAGGAATATGAGCCAACTGACCGGCTGCAGGCCGGTGATAATGGTCGCTTACAGTTAAGTTGTCTTTCAAATCCTTTATAAGAAGCCTCGTCCCATTGCACAGGCTAGGAGGGCTTCAATTTCTGAAAAGCATGATTGGTGCTCCGATTTTTAAAGTTAATTCATCAGGTGGCAGCACAGAGTGGTTACGTTCATATAAAAATTCCTGTGGGTAATGGACTGCGTCTTCGATATTAGTTACTGTGTCGATCGATGTAGACTTTTTGGCCTGGCCGGGTTCTTTTTGTATAATCAAGTTGTTTACTTCGTTGACATTGTCATTCGTAGGTGATACTATTGCTGTAGATCAGAGCCAATGAAGGTCCCTTTCGTGTATCTTTTCGATGTCAGGGTGTACTGCATCCATTAAACTTTCTAAATTACCGACTGTTCGACCCAGAGACTCATCCATATGGACGTCATAATTACTGCTTACGTTTGGAGAGGGAAAAGTTCCTTCTCCAGCTTTTGTCAGTTGTTGTGGGAAATTGCTATGCGGGTTTCCACGAAGATGAGCTCTCATATTCGTCCGTAAGTTCAAATTTTGAATCGATGTCCATAGGGAAGACGATGTCAAGAATGCTTCAATAATATCAGCACGCGTCCCTTTATTAACAACGGGAAGTGTCTGTCGGAAATCTCCAGCAAATACAAAAGTAATGCCACCCATGACGACAGCGGAGTTTCAGAGATCCTTCAAGGCCCTGTCCACAGCCTCTGTATGTGCTCTATGGCTAATGGTGCATTCATTCCATATAATCGATGACGTGTCTTGTAGTGATTTACCAAGAGGTCCATTTTTGCGAATAGAACATGTGGATCGTTGCTCTAGAGATACGGGTAGCGTAAGTTTTAAAGTAGAATGAGCATATTTCCATCGCGTAAGAGACTTGCATCAGTCCCTGACGAAGCAACTGCCATCGCTATCTTCCCTGATTGTCTTATTTTATCAAGTAGTAAATTTGCGAGAAACGTCTTCCCTATGCCTCCTGGCGCGTCCAAAAAAATGTTCTTTCATATTATTCACGCTATTTACTATAGTCTCAAAAGCACATCTTTGATCTGGGACAAATTTTGGCACATTTTCATTGACAAACAATGTCAAATTATTGGTATTATACTGACGTACCATTGTGTCTATAGTATTATTTTGTGTACGAATAGACGAAGGTAATCCAAAGTCACTTATACTTGTAGAATTTAATTCCAATAGATTATTTCCTATTTTTATCAAAACTTTGTTATAAATGTTTTCACTGAAAGGTAAAGTAAAGTCTTGATTTTGCTGTCTTATTATGTGCCTAATATCTTCACATAAATCATCTTTGAAATTATTCCATAATATCAATGGTTCCGATGGATGATAAAAAAAGTATAACTACAAATAATTCTCTCAGTTTTGGTGAGCAATGCGAAAACGAAACTTCTCTCAGAGTATTTTCCCAATGTTCATCGTTTTCTAGCAATCCTCTTTCACGACAAGCTGCTTGATATGCCTCTTTGACAACCCAGTTTAAAGATTTTAGGTATTCGAATGAGGTCGAACAGCGTACGTGATGTAGCAACGTTCTGAAATAGAAACACTCTGATTGAGAGAGATGTATACCGTAGACTCTTCCTAAAGCGGCATCGTTTTCTTATGCCCGGATGACCAACTACGTCCTCACCACGCCCCCCTCTTGTAAATTGATTATTGGTCCATGTATAATACTGCGGGACTTTGTGGAATAGAGGAGTCTTCGCGAATTCATCTTCATTACAGAGCAAAAACACGCCAGCAATGTCGTGTTACGTGTGTTTTGGGCTACTTGTTCTCTAAGTGAACAGCCAAATGCAGGACTGTAGGATACCGGTCTTGGATCGGAAATTGTAATATTCGCCACACAGCTTCGGATGTACTTGTGTACGGGCCTTTTAAATAGGTTTCCACTTCGTCATTTGTATTTTTTACGCTGAAAGTTGGATGGTCTGATCCTTTATTGATATATTTAAAAATATATTTGGTAGCTTGAACGGAGTGGCAGTACTCTCCATTTATGTGAGCGTTGAACGCTGTAAATGAATCGCGGAATAAGGGACAATCCACCTATTATCTATAGTGAACCTACTTCCCCTGATATTCAACATAGCGCTACGACCTCCATTTTTGGCGTCACGGCGACGGTAAACTTCATTCTCATCTTCTCCGGTCTGTGTATCGTTGACGAAACATCGAGGGTATTTTTTGTAGATACCGTTCTTAATATTTGATGCTGCTACGTTGTGCTCTCCGCATGGTCCATGACCCAATTTTTAGTTACGATGTCGTACAAAACCAGATCGTTCTTCTTGGCAGGTAGTTCATCAACTATAACACTATAAATTTTGTCTGGCTGGATTTTTCTTTCTAGCCAGAACAGCATATGGCAGCATGGTAAACTGCGCTTCTGCTACTCCGGTTACCATGTAACATTTCACTTTGCCGAATATTTTATCTTTGGTGAAAACTTTTATGAATTTCTTCATCTTTAACTGAAATATATTTGAAAGTTTGTCATGACGGTCGAATGACCGCTGACCAGGCGATAGTTCCGCTTTAATTTCAGCCCATTCCGGATTACATGTTAACGTGAGAAATAAGTAGAGTCTCCCATAATTTGGAGCTTAAGTCATTGCGTCCATGCAGATAACGTGGAGAACCTGTAAATGAAGACGGCAAGATTACATGTTGACCGATATTTGGTGGGTCAGCATTCGCGTCTTGATTTAAAGCATCTCTGAGATGGATGCAGTCATCATCCCTCAGTCGTTGTTGACTTCGAGATATGTAATATAATCTTTCTGATATCATTTTAGCCATCATATCGACATAATATTGACTAAATAAGTCTCTGCAATATTGTAAGGTATTAAATGAATTTGCTCTAATCATCAATCGAAATACAAAAACTTAATATTTCTGATATCATTTTAGGCATCATATCGACACAATAGTGACTAAATAAGTCTCTTTAATAATGTAACGGATTAAATGAATTAGCTCTAACCATCAATCTAAATGCATAAAATTGCATACACGAAACGGTTTTATTACGCGTTGAACCTTGCTGAGGGATAGTCAAATAATAGCAGTTTTCTCCCGTTACAAACATTATAGGATACTGTAATGGATCATAGGAGCGATGCAATTCAGAGACCCTTCTTAGATGGCCGTCTGTACCGTGCAGCACTATATCTCTGTGACCTTTTTCTTCATCAACCAATAGAACGACTACCTCGTTTACAGTCGAAGCATTTATATCTGCCTCGCTATTCTGTCTGTGGTTTGAGGTCTAAGTGAATAATTAACTTCAAATTATCTTAAGATGTAAGTTCTACCTTTTGCTTAAAACTTCGTATGTATACGTTGTGACTATTCAAAGCGGTCTTTAATTCGCTAAATAAATCAATGTTTAGCGTTGGGGCTATGTTTGACCACAACGATAACTGATCTGCATCTGAAATGAAATATATCTGCAAGTATTGTGGACTTTGGCCTGTTGGTGGTAAAAGGCTACCTATAAGATGATACACTTGTCCTTCTATTTTAAATTTAAATTTCCTTCCCTAATTTCTTTCACGCCAAACGAAGTCAATTGAAGGAGGCTATTGTACCTACGTATGTTTGTTAAAAAATGTCCAGAAACTGAATGATTATATGTCAAAAGATTTTTATTGGCTGTGGTTGTGGTACCACAGCACATACCATTAGGTTCATCGGTCCATTTTTTGGCAGAGCACCTAGAGCAGATCTTATTCATGGCTCGGATTTGGACGGAGGTCTATTGAGCGTAATCAATATGTGGATCGTATCTGAATGCCAATCTATTGTGAGATAAAAATCGATCGTGAACTCTAGTTGTTGACACCTGATGTCTTTCTCTCTGTGCTTTAAGTCGTTGGAAACGCTCAGTGCATGCATAATATCGCTGCTGTAGAATCTTGGAGCTGACGTTGCCATGGTTACGGCAGTTCTTAAATTTATCCGATTCCTAGAGCAGAGGTAGTGTGGTGCCAATATCTCCATAACGGTTGGTTTTAGGGACTTAAAATATGATTTTCGGGCCCGTAAAACTTACCAAGTTTTGTTCCTTGCGTCAAGGGGCTTAAAACGAGCTTTGTTTCGCCCTTGTACGACAAATTCGATATTTCACCTGTATTAGCCCATTATTTTTAAGCCGTCATCGCCCCCCTCGAATTGCCTTGAAAATAAAATAAAGCCCTGATAATGTAGCTTTGTATTGGTGAAAGAATTTTCTAAAGTAGGTTCAGTAGTTTTTGAGTCTATCCACTACAAACAAATACACAGATCGTTTCCTCTTTATAATATCAGTATAGATATAAGCCTATGCTTCTGTGAAGAATTGTGTAATGTGCTCAATCACTTGAAAAACTGAAGAAGTCTTGTTATTACCTAACTTACGTAATGCGAGGTAGAATTCCCAATCGACACTAGCTCTTTTGTCATATATTCTTTTACCGGAAAGAAGAACCTCACTACTCAAAATTTGTAGAATTGGCTCTTACAGTTGGGCGGATCATTGGTTTACTGACCAAAGGTACAATGCAAATGACTATAATAAGTGATACAGCACTTTGAAGGGTCACAGAAAAGCATTAAATAGTTTGAAAATGCATTGTAATAAAGAACCTTCAAGATTGGGAATTCCCAGATCAAATCAGTGTGCAGAACGGGAAGTCAAGTACCTTCAAGACATTTATGACATCTGTAAAAAAATGATAAGCTACAGTTTAGGTTCATTTTGTCTTAAATATTGACTTTACATTATGCTGTTATTTTCAACTATTACAGCCGAATACAACTATTGGAACTTGTAGAATTGGCATGTAAATTTGTGGTTTTTGTTATTCTTTCTAATTGTGTGTTTTATTCTATAACAATAAATTGCCAATTGATTCAAAACTACATGTTATACAATTACACAATTGTAATTTAAATATATCACTGCTAAAAATGTTGTTTGATTGTCACCTTATACATGCATATGGTAAACAAATTTCTTATTTGGGGATGTCCTTCTTAAAGAAAGTTGGAAACAATATATTTTTCTATACTTTTAACCAAATGTTCAGCCATCTATGGCACAGGGACATAGGGTCACAAAAAAGTCATGACCATAGTATATATCAAGTGACTTAAGACGTAGATCGTAACCTAGAAGACCAAACCCCACGGCACTTAACGCCCTTGGAAGGGCTTTGGCTTGCCCAGCGACCGCTGCTCAGCACAAAGGCCTTCAGATTACGAGAGGCCGTGTGGTCAGCACGACGCATCCTCTTGGCCGTTATTCTGGGCTTTCGAGACCGGAGATCGTATCCTCTTCACCCCTAATACTAAACTTAGTCCTGAGAAAGATGTGTAAATATAGCGTTGCTTTCACAACACACCAGTATTTTATTACATCCAGTAAATATATCATATTCTGGAAAGTGCACAATACTAACTCCCAATTCCCGGAGACCTAGCAGTCCTTGTAAACATCAATTCTATTATTGCATGAGTTAATACCGTGTCTTGCTAGCTGCGTACAATATCATGAATAATGAATTCAACAAAACGTTGGGTGTGATAATATGACAGAGAGAAAAGGAGATTCAAGAACAAATCTAGAAGTAAGGCTCAAAAATTTAATTTGAGCTCAACAAAGGGCATGGGAGTAGTGCTAGTCGTATTAAGCGAAGGGCGTGGTGTCATCTTCATCGCCGCCTCATTTTTATTTCTTCTAGAATAACCGTACCAGTAGAGCCGCAATTGTTGAAAATTTAAAACTGATTTTTATATCCTTCATAATATTTAACCCTTACTTGGTCGCGTGGATTTTTATCAGAAAGTAGGCAGTCACTTCTCTCCTCGTCGTCCATCTCTTCCTAGTTCTCCATATCTTACTCTTGATGGCTGTTTCACCTTCCATTATACAGTTTCCATCTCTATGCCAGCTCCTTTCTCTCATACAGTAATATACAATTCTCGTTTTTCTATCCCATTGCACTTCATTTTTGACCTCCGGCGAATATATTGACTTTCTTTTAGGCTCTTTCAATTTACTTTTTTGTGATTAGGTCACATACTCCTTTTCATTTAACTTATTTCTACCTCTGTTTTTGATTCTCTGTTAATTTAATTCCTCATCCCATTGAATTGTCTTCTTCTATCTTCTGATGTGCCAGTTCTAGCTTACTTCTTCTATCTATCTTTCCTATTATTTATTCAGCTATCGATTTTCTCCTCTTTTATGTTTACTGCCTCACCAATATTTCTTGCGCCGATTCCAACACGTTCATCTTCAAAACTCCCTTTCTTCTCAATTGATCCGTCACAGCCGAATTTGTCCTTTCTTTGTGTGCCAGCTTCACCTCGTCAATCTTAAACTTCCCTAGACCCCTTTGCTATTTGGCATTTTGATGCAGTTTCTTGAACGTGAGATCGCATTCACTTAAAACTGAATTGTTGTTATTATCAATGTCAGGGCCGGGATAGCTTCTGAAGTCCTTCACTTGGTTTTTAAACACATCTTTGACTAAATCATAGCCTATCTGGTATCGCCTGATGTCCCCCTGGAACTCTCCACGTATACTGCCTTCGTGCATGATGTTAGAAGCACGTGTTACCCACTACCAGATGATGCTGAGAACAGAAACCTACCATACGGTCTCCTCTCTCATTTCTTTCACCAAGTCCATGACGACCATCCACATGCCTGTCAGTTCCCTCTCCAGCTGTGATGGTCCAGTCACCCATAATTATAACTTCCTCCTCTCCCTTTATTTCATTTAGAAGGCTATCAGTATCCTCGTAAACTTCCTGTACCTCATCATGAAGGTCGTTTGATGTTACCATGCATACTTGCACTATCACAGTCTTGTTCGGTTTGGTTCCTAATTTTACTAGAATGATTTGTCCTTTCAGTTAATTCAGTACCACACTTCTTCCAAACTCCTTGTCCAGGGCTACGCCCGCTCCTCCCGTTCCTGGACTAGCCTCAGTGTAGTCTGTGAGGATCGCTCGGTAATCCCCCCTCCTGAAGTTTCCCTTATCAGGCCTCCATATATCTCACTCACTCGCAACACATTCAATTCCATTTTCTCTATCTTCGTCTTGAGGTTTTCGAGTTTGCCACACGTTCGGACATGCCAAGTCACAATTCTCCTTTAAATTCTAATTTTCAGCTTTCCAAAGTGACGTCTCCTGCAGTCGCCACCCGGAGATAAGACAGTAGGAAAGCTGTGGGGATTCCAGGACAATGGGAGCTGAATCAGCATTTTCCCACGAGGTCACTGACCCCGGCCAATGTCATTGATCCCATGACGTCAAGACCACGTGACCGTGACGTCACATTGTTTACAAACAAGGCCACGTGCTTAGCCACGTGCTTTTGACAGCTGTCAGACCCTAACCTCACTCTTTGAACAAGTGAACGTCGCTAACCTCACTGCTCAAAATCTTAACAGCGCCTAACCTCACTGCTGCCATCTTAACCACGTGGAGGGTGCGGAATTTAAAATCCACGTGCTTTTGACAGCTGGCAAGATGACAGGTCCTAACCACATGGCGCGGATTTAGAACAAGTGAACGTCCCTAACATTAGTGCTGCTATCTTGTCATGGCATAACCTCACTGCTGCCATCTTAACCACGTAGGGGCGCGGAATGTGAAGTCCGTGTGCTTTTGACAGCTGCCAATACGACAGATCCTACCCACGTGGGCGCGGATTTGAACAAGTGAACGTCGCTAAACTCACTGCTACCATCTTAACAGGGCATAACCTCAATGCTGCCATATCTTAACAGGGCATAACCTCAATGCTGCCATCTTAATGACGGGGGACGCGGAATTTAAAATCCACGTGCTTTTGACAGCTGTCATCTTGACGGGTTCTAACCACGTGTGTGCGGGATTTTGAACAAGTGAACGTCGCTAAACTCACTGCTAAAATCTTTACAGAGCATAACCTTACTGCTGCCATCTTAACGACATGGGGGTTCGGAATTTAAAATCCACGTAATTTTGACAGCTGTCATCTTGACAAGTTCTAACCACGTGGGTGTGGAATTTCGAATGTCGCTAAACCTCACTGCTTCCATCTTGACAGGACCTAACCTCACTGCTGCCATCTTAACGATGTAGTGGCGCGGAATTCAAACAGCTGTTAAGATGACAGCTGTTATCTTGACAGATCGTAAACACGTGCACTTGTTTTTGGCGTGGAATTTTTGAACGTGGCTAACCTCACTGCTGTTGACATAACCAGGGGGCTTAACTACAGAGGTTTATAGTTTCAGAGCTAGCTTCCCTTCTCGACACTATCTTGGAGGGGGTCTAGCCTTGGAGGATAAAAATTTTAAGGCTAGCTACCTTTCTCGATATCCCTATTCCCCGACACCATCTTAGAGGGGGACCTAAACTCAGTGTATTAAAGTTTAAAGGCTAGGTGACCTTCTCGACATCCCTACCTTCCCCCGATACAGGCGGCCTAAAGATTCTAGATTTAAGGCTAGCTGCCCTTCTCGACAGCGTAACGTTACGGAGGTAGATCAATCCCCCCCTTACAGTTACAGAGGTCAGCACAATCCCTCCTCCTCCTCCTCCTCTTCTCGATAGCGTAACGTTACGGAGGTTAGCTCAATCCCTCCTCCTTACAGTTAAAGAGGTCAGCACAATCCCTCCTCCTCCTCCTCTTCTCGATAGCGTAACGTTACGGAGGTTAGCTCAATCCCTCCTCCTTACAGTTAAAGAGGTCAGCACAATCCCTCCTCCTCCTCCTCTTCTCGATAGCGTAACGTTACGGAGGTTAGCTCAATCCCTCCTCCTTACAGTTAAAGAGGTCAGCACAATCCCTCCTCCTCCTCCTCTTCTCGATAGCGTAACGTTACGGAGGTTAGCTCAATCCCTCCTCCTTACAGTTAAAGAGGTCAGCACAATGCCTCCTAATCCTCCTGCTATTCTCGACAGCGTAACGTTACGGAGATCAGCTCAATCCCTCCTTCTCCTCCTCCTTAGAGTTACGGAGGTCAGCTCGATCCCTCCTTCTCCTCCTCCTTAGAGTTACGGAGATCAGCTCAATCCCTCCTTCTCCTCCTCCTTAGAGTTACGGAGATCAGCTCAATCCCTCCTTCTCCTCCTCCTCCTTAGAGTTACGGAGATCAGCTCAATCCCTCCTTCTCCTCCTCCTTAGAGTTACGGAGATCAGCTCAATCCCTCCTTCACCTCCTCCTTAGAGTTACGGAGGTCAGCTCGATCCCTCCTTCTCATCCTCCTCCTTAGAGTTACGGAGATCAGCTCAATCCCTCCTTCTCCTCCTCCTTAGAGTTACGGAGATCAGCTCAATCCCTCCTTCTCCTCCTCCTTAGAGTTACGGAGATCAGCTCAATCCCTCCTTCTCCTCCTCCTTAGAGTTACGGAGATCAGCTCAATTCCTCCTTCTCCTCCTCCTTAGAGTTACGGAGATCAGCTCAATCCCTCCTTCTCCTCCTCCTTAGAGTTACGGAGATCAGCTCAATCCCTCCTTCTCCTCCTCCTTAGAGTTACGGAGATCAGCTCAATCCCTCCTTCTCCTCCTCCTTAGAGTTACGGAGATCAGCTCAATTCCTCCTTCTCCTCCTCCTTAGAGTTACGGAGATCAGCTCAATCCCTCCTTCTCCTCCTCCTTAGAGTTACGGAGATCAGCTCAATCCCTCCTTCTCCTCCTCCTTAGAGTTACGGAGATCAGCTCAATCCCTCCTTCTCCTCCTTCTTAGAGTTACAGAGGTCAGCTCGATCCCTCCTCCTCCTCCTCTTCCTCCTCCTTACAGTTTTACGGAGAGATGCCCTTCCACTCGGAGGAAGCCTAACTACACCGTTGCTTTTCGCCTCTATCCGACGCGTGAAGAAAATCTCTAACACATGCAACAGAAAAAATCGGTATTACAAACATATATTCGAACTCTGATCTTTCTGTTTTAGTCAACGTCACCGAAAAAATCATAGATTCGAACCCCCGTTCTCTTTGTATGTCGTTAGAATACAAATCTATAGAATATATAGAATCGAACCCTGATTACTCTGATTAGTAGTAGAATCAAAATACTAACACTTAACCACAATTAAAAAATCTCTATCTATTACAGAAATGAATTCGAACACTGATCCCTCTGTTGAATGTCAGATTTAAAAAGAAAATCTCTAGAAAATAGTCATGGATTCGAACCCCTGTTCTCCCTGTTGTAGGGTCGAACCCTGATCACTCTGATTATTAGTAGAATAAAAATACCAACATATAACTACTATAAAATGTCTTTCTATTACTGTAATGGATTCAAACACTGAACACTCTGTTGAATGTCAGATAAAAAAAAGAAAATTTATAGAAAAAAATCATGGATTCGAACCCACTTTCTCTCTGTTTAGCGATAGATAATTTAATGTTATACACACGTAACACTCTCTATCGTAAAACCGAACCCAAGCAAAAATACGGAATTGATTGTTGGACAAGCAAATGCTGTGAGGTAGCCCTTACACACACACACACACACACACACACACATTTTATCACTACGCGCAAACACACACTTTATTTTTCAATTAAATTTTGATTATCTGAGATATTTGCATACGAAAAAGGGAGATGGTAGTAACACATACCCCTTTTTTTCCATCGAGTAGCGTTGTGAGGTTAGCATAAGGCTTTACGTCTCCATCCGACAAACAAATAACTATGAACAGCGTCATCTCGCTGCGGGGAGAACGTTTTTACACACACACAGAATGGTATACAGTAACTCGGTTGCGCTGAATGGCACTGTCTTTGCCGCAAGAAAAACTGGTTCAATTCTGTTTTCAGCTGTGTGGGTAGAGGGAGAGGGGGGAGAGGGACTGGAAATGTATTTATATGTTGTCTGTTCTTAACTTACTTTGGTTATAAAATGATTTTACCCTTTTAGTCACTACTTACGTCAGGCATGGGGATACCGCAAAAATAAAAAACTACACCGCGTAGCCAATTCGCTCGGTATAGATCTGTTGCAATGGCATTATCATATAATGCTACTAGAACTTTACAGTATAAAAGTATGATTATTATTATTCTACAGCTACACATCCCTAGCCGCGTGGTCAATTCGCTCGGTATAGTGTGTTGGAATGGCATTAACACATAATGCTACTAGAATTTTACAGTATAAGATAAGTTTATTATTACTCTACAGCTATACATCCCTAACCGCGTAGCCAGTTCGCTCGGTATAGGTGTTGCCGCCTGATCTACGGAGGCTCTCTTAACGTTTAAATATGTCTCTTAAATAATATTACACCTAAGACAATGTTGTCCCAGTCTCATCCATGGCTGTGACAATATGGAAGCTACTGGGGTATGGGTGGTGCTGAATAATGACTTTGAGAGCACGAAGTGTGTGCCTGACTGTTACGAAAAGCCTTACTCTTAGAGTCAATACTGCAACAATAACACTTTCTGGCACAGCGAGGAAAGCAATGGCAAACTACATCATTCCTTATCTTGGCGTTTCCATCGGTTTTCAGCGGGTTTTCCTACAACCACATAACCGTCGATTGTGGTATCTGAAGATTCAACCAGTCTCTGGGCTGATAGCTAAGCAGACAACGTGTTTATTTGCAGCGAAGTTTGGACTCTAAATACTCTCTTAGACAAAATACTGAATAATTTCATGAAAAAGCAGCTTCAAAACATTAATCAAAATATGAACCTAAAGATCTGTCAATCCTACAGACTGAAGAACTTGAGATATGAAAACAAAATCCAAGAAAAATGAGTATGAAAATATATCTGTAAGTTCTCCAGTCTGTCGAAGACTTATCATAATATCTACAACCCTGTAAAAACGCATTATTAAACAAATAAAAACATACTATTAAGCAAATAAATTATGGCAAACTACCCTACTCCTCATCTTGCCTATCACATCTGATATTTGCGCCGCCATCGGTTGTTGCGATTTCTCCGTAAGTGCATAACCTTTGGTGGTGTTATTAGAAGATATACCATTCTCTGAGAAGATGACCTAACAGATAGACAGACTCGAGAAACTGAAGTTATATAAATTGAGTCGACAAAAGGAAACTAAAAAAAAAACATTCTTCCTCATTGCAGGTATAGTTAAAAGACGTGGATATTAACGAACTTCGGACACAATTAACGAGTAACATGGACACACTCAGAGATATATATAGTTAAAATACAGCATTTTCTACTAATGCGTCGCAATGAATAGTAAACAATAGGACATTCACCCCAGCTTCTCTATCGCCTTACTTTATTATATCGTCTAGACTCCCAGACGGCTCGTACCGTACATTCTCTGTTTTATCTCAATTTCCAATAATCTCAGACTTGTTTTCAACATAAGTACCCAGCAATCAGAACAAACATTCAAGACATCTCAAACGTTTATTTAGTAGTAACTTGTTTACTCTAGTTGAGTATATTTCATTCCTTTCGGCACGTTATATATTATTTTATATTAGTAACTGATTTTTATTCAGAACTTTGATATAATTTGCCTGGGAAACTGTATTAATGGTTAGCACACTGCGAGCCAAGAACAGAGTAACTTCGGACTAAGTTATCGAACCCCAATCCGCAGATGTCAATACAGAGAAATACAATTAATGTGAATACATTTAACCAAGCACGTAATAATAATAATAATAATAATAATAATAATAATAATAATAATAATAATAATAATAATAATAATAATAATAATAACCGCTTGGCCTCAACTACCGTGTGCAGACATTTTGATATGACGCCATCTAATCTACTTGTTCATCAATTTCCACGTTCAGGTTTACTCTGTCAAATGACGGAGTAACTCAGATTTCGTTTGGGAGATTGAAGGTTGAGTGTTAATTAATTTTGTCGATTAAGCACCAATCGTCTCACCAGGGATCATTTACATGAAGACATAATGCGACATGGAATTTCTAATGGAGCCTTTCTCGCCCTTCAAAAATCTGAATCTCTCTGCCCGGTTTGAACATGCCTGGTGAATTGTGTATAACAGTCTGTCAGATTACCAAAGTGCGCACACGAAGCCAACCGGTAGCTATGGAGCTGTGTGTACCTGTAACTACATTGAACACTGGACGAGACATACCTGAAATAACGTTCTCACCTAGCATTTAATGGAAATATACCTATCAAATTACTGGAGGGAATTGCACTATTTTCGTCTACCACTTTCTTTATACACAGAATGAGAAAAATAACTTCTCAGACAAGCAAATACATTTAAAAAGCGTATTTTATTTTTATTCAGAATAAAATATACATTCATGCACGTTATAAATAATAACATGTGACAGTAGTAATACTAAAGATACTGTATGTTTTTACAGTAGATACTCTCACATAATTAATGCAAATGTGTTCTGCTGTCAAGTTGGAGAAACTACATCAAAATACTTCTTAGAAGATAGGATGCTGAGTTTCGCCATAAAACGAGGTTTCACGTAAATGGACGGGACGTGATTGCCTAGGATATTTTACAGTATTTATCAATTTTGTCAAACAATATACCAATCATATTTAACATCTACTTCATCTCTGCAAATATATTTAATTTGATTGAAAAAATTAGGCGATTTTTACACCAACGAGAGCACTTAAATGACTTTTTCTTCTCCAAGTTCTACGGGGATGGAACTTCAATATTTCTAGAAAGATTGATTGGTGATGATGATGATGATGATAATTATTATTGTTGTTTAAAGGGGCCTAACACCTAACAGCTAGGTCATCGGCCCCGAAAGTTGGATTACTGTTTAGGGAAGAATCTGGAGGATACAAATATGGGCTCCTTTTTCACCTGCGAAGAGAAATCCCAATAAAATGTAAATACGCACTGTATGTACTTATTACGTTTCTTACGCAGCAACTCTCGTCTCCTAATTCTTATGCTAGTCATCTAACATCTCACTAGCACATGTAGTTTTTGTGCGATCTTACGATAGGGAGGGTTAGAGCTAGGGTGGAAGTGGTTGTGGCCTACATTAATTAAAGTACAGACCCGGCATTTTTCTCGTAGGAAAATAAAGAAGCACAGAAAATGGCAGCGCTCAAAACTACCATCTTCAGACCGCAAGTCTACTGCTTCACGACTTGTACCTCGCAGCCATATCGTTCGGTCGTCTCTTGATGTTCACAAAGGATTCCTTGATACATTTCTCCGTGTTAACGATTTTTCAACAACACAGATTCCTATATGAGTTTCTCATACTCCTTTATTTCTCATTGTATTTTCTTTGTATTTCCTTGCAACATCAATATTTACATCCATAACTCACGCTGGGTAATTTGAGGAATATTCTCCAAGTTAATAGCCCCCTCAGATCCTAAACATTTGTTCCAGAGGGGAAGAAGATTGATGGCAGTTGTAGTGACAAGATAAATGCACGCTCAGATGTAGTGCAGGTAACATCAATTTTATAGAGCCATCAGTGCTTGAACCTTATCATTCACTTCGAAGACAAAGACAAATTCATTGAAATCAGGTTTGAATGTTTATATTACGTATTTCTCTTCTGTCGAATGCGTCATATTTTCTGTCATCCTTACTAATATGCTCATTACAAAATACAAATGTTGTCATCTAATAGCGAGTGATTTAAAACTAAATTAGCCTATAGAACTTTCGAATAGTAACGTGCAATCTAGGATGAAACCCTGTGTGTTCCTGCACAACTTTCAGAATAGCCTTGTATATTTCGTCCTCTGAGCTCAGTTCTAAATTCAATGTCAGGCCTACGTATTCCTATGTATAATCGCATCCTGTGCTTGTTTTCTCATTCTTCCTAACAACAAGGAAACAAGAAGTGAGAGGGAAAGAGAAGAAAGGAATGTAAATTGTAAATAGGACTGTATTATATTGTAATTAGTATTGTAATTGTCAATTGTTTAGTAAAATACAACTTAAGAATTTTTTCAGTCTGTTAAACGCATAAGTTCAAATGTAACATCACATGCCTGTAAAAATAAATATTATTAAAGAATGACATGGTTCGTTCTACAAGAGCGTCCTCAGATTCTATCAAATCACTTTAAATCATGTATATTTAGGTAAAATATTATTTACGATGCGTAAACTTGCCATTGCTTGAGTGTTGGTGATAATGTGAACAAGTATTAAAAAATAATGATTGTATTAGTATTCAACTGTCACCGTATTATCTTGGAGAAACACTTCTGTACTTATCGAAGCTGCTAAAATATAGTCATTTGCCTTCAAACACTGTATCAGGACTGTCAGTCATCCATTCATTCACTCATTCCTGTGCTTCCATCCTTCTTTTCACTCCACCAGTCTCCCATTCGCTCATTTGCCCACACGCTCACACACACATGTAGCAGTTACTTTGAATTATTTGTTCCTTATATGCAACTGAAATTTTGGAGGGCAAGTTCATGACAGCCAATGACAGCGAGTTCCATAGCTTTGCGGAGCGCCAGTGAAACCCTTCTGGAAGGTAGAGGTACGAGTTAAAGGCAAGAACAAGTGTAACTCATCCTCCTCCTCCTCTGTAAGCACAGTGTTGATGTGATGTTTAAGCGCTTAGATAGGGAAACAGTATGTAGTACTGTAGGAGGTTCCTTTGCAAACAGGGCGCATTCTTACGTGAATCGAAGAGCCGTTTGTCGTGATTTCTCTGGGCAGGCACAAAGTGGTGACGTAATTAGTCATTCTATGGAGGTATGATCTAAACCAGCCATAATTTAAGAGGACTTGGATGACGACGTAATTACGACCAAGAGATACGCGAAGTCTACGGTAGATGCTTGGAATGAATAGTTTAGTGTAAGAAGCATTCTGCGAGTTGATATACGTTGCATTCCAAATTGTGGTAATGTATTCGCGTATTTTTAAATAAATTGAGTTTGGAAGCACAGCTGACTTCGTCTTCTTCACAAAAATACCTATATTTTTAATTCAATGACAGGTTTCTACTCTGCTACCTTACCTTGTTTTTGCTCTAGCTCTAGGATCCCCGAGATAGGTTGTGATCAAACTGAGTATTTTATATCTAAACCCTGAAGCACAATCTATATAAATAAAATTGTAGGGGGTCCGCTGTCTGTAATTTCTTTTGTTTTGCCAATTTTTCAGATATTTATCCGTTTTAGGTCAACTCAAGACCGAATCGGTGGTTTTTACGTTTCGTGTCTGTTTGTCTGTCTGTTTGTCTGTCTGTTTGTTCCACCATCACGTCGAAACGGCTGGATAGATCTCAACCAAACTTCATATTTAGAGTATACTCATCCCGGGGAAGGTTTCGATATGCATATCATTTTAAAATCTTTGAATACTCGGGGGGTTTATAGGAAAACCAGAATGATTTTTCCACCATCACGTCGAAACAGCTGGATAGATCACAACTAAACTTCATATTTAGCGTATACTCATTTCGGGGAAGGTTTCAATGCATATCATTTTAAAATCTTTGATTAGACGGGGGGTTTATAGGAAAACCTGAATGGTTTTTTCCACCATCACGTCGAAACAGCTGGATAGATCTCAACCAAAATTCACATTTAGAGTATACTCATCCCGGGGAAGGTTTCGATATGCATATTACTTTAAAATCTTTGAATATACCGGGGGTTTATAGGAAAACCAGAATGGTTTTTCCACCATCACTTCGAAATGGCTGGATAGATCTCAACCAAACTTCATATTTAGAGTATACTCATCCCGGGCAAGGTTTCGATATGCATATCATTTTAAAATCTTTGAATACACGGGGGTTTATAGGAAAACCAGAATGGTTTTCCTCCATTTTCTCTTATACTATTGATTTTCTGTAAACTTCGCTTACCGTACGTGAAACGTCTCTTCATTATAAACAACTTTCGTTATGTTCATAATTTACCTTACTCTTCACATGACGGAGAAATTTACAATTTTCCGCTGGTATCATGCTCTGCATTGAGTGACCGACAGACCGACGACGAGCCTACAGGTTACCATGGCAACGTCTCTGACTGCATGCCAGCAGGGAAGTAACGTACTGCCATTTTCCTTATCATGCTTTTAAATTCGTGGTTGTTCCTTGGGTAGAAGGCAAGAAAGGCGTCAATCGGCCTATCTGCGGGATATTGGCGGAATATCGTTGGATGTTATAACCGCCCTCGAATAGATTAAGTAATAACACCATTAGTCATCTTATTATTTGTTTACCTAAGAGTCACTGGACCTAAATTTCTCCTCTGTTACCGCTTTATTATATCCATAACTCACACGATCATAATTTATTGAGGGGCATTTGATTTTCCAATACATTTACTTGGCATTTACATATTTGTCGTTATCCGGCTGTCCTCAGTTATAATCCATTTTCTATTACTTTCAACTTTCTTAACTGTATTATTTTCTTCCTTAATTACGCCGTATGTACGCGAGTGCCAGAAACTACTGGATGTATTTCCACCAAGACTCATAGTTAGAACCTTGATAGGTTTTAGGGCAAATATTGTTTCTAAATCCCTGAACTGACTGGGGGTTTATACGACACCGAAACAGTGATTTTGCACTTCCACAAAATATACACAAGCAAACTTAATGGAAATCTACCTACCTTGGTAGAAATGAATTTCTAAACCTTTTTTCCCATGTGCATCATTTCGATACGAGGATTAATAAGGGAGATATCGTTAACGGACCGTTTTTCTGTACAAGTCCCATCGGACTTGACTCACGAGCGGGTGCGTGTAAAGCGTATTCCTTACAACTTGAAAACTACTGAAGACATTCGAACCAAAGGTAGGTTTTAAACGTAAATAACATTTCATGGTTCCGGAATGGACTGGCGGTTTATAGGGAACACAAATGGTGATTTTACTCTTCAACAATATATACAGAACCAGACCAAGAATGGAAATCGACCAAACGTGATGGAATGCCACCTCTAAACCTTTTTTTTTCATGTTCATTTTTTCGTCAGGAGGATTAATAAGGGAGATATCATGAATGGTCACTTTTGCAGGTTAAGTCCAGCGGAGATAGCCCAAAAGGTGTTTTACATGGAGCAGATTCCTTATCTATATAAATCAAATCGTAACGACTGTGTGCCTCTACACTGACTATTTTGGCGAAATTTTCGTACAGCTTTCCGTTTAAGGGGTAATAATGACCATCTCCATAATTTTTGGTTTAGTTTCCTGAATGTCCTGTCCGACTCCTTGGCTGAATGGTCAGCGTACTGGCCTTCGGTTCAGAGGGTCCCGGGTTCGATTCCCGGCCGGGTCGGGGATTTTAATCGCTTCTTATTAATTCTTCTGGCTCGGGGACTGGGTGTGTATGTCCGTCCCAACACTCTCCTCATCATATTCAGACAACATACTACCCTACCAACCACCACAGAAACACGCAATAATGCTTACATCCCTCCATAGAGGGTTGGCGTCAGGAAGGGCATCCGGCCGTAGAACAGGGCCAAATCCACATGTGCGACGCTGTTCGCACCTGCGACCCCACAGGTGTGGGAAAAGCGGCAGGAAAAGAAGAAAGAAGTAGTTTCCTGAAAGTCCTAATTTTTACCCGCCTCGCCCAAAATCCAGATTGCGGCATAATCTGCCAGAAGAAAAAGAAGATAATTGAAATTAGGCAAAATTATACGTTTTAGCCTGTAACGAACGGAAAACATCCTAGATCATTAAATTTTTCACTTTTTATCCCCGAAGAATATCGAAATATGCAGGCAATTTTAATGATGGTGCAGACCTTCGGAAATTCCTATCACATAACGGATTGCACAATCTCCGTTCAATTTGGAATGATCTACAACCTTGGTCTTATGACTTTTTGCCGTATCTGTATCCCTTTTACGTTTGATTTTTCTCTATTAATCGATGTTAAGTCAATTTGGAATTTTCACATGCATAATTCATACTTTCAATTACTTATATGAAATACAGAATCATCATACTCTTCACGAAAATTGGCCCACCCAGTAGGCATATGTGAGTCAAATGCTATGTATGTAGCTGTCACATAATTATCCGAAAAGTAATGTAATGTGAGATAATCTTACAAAACCTTTACCCTGTTCCACGTTTCTAACTCAGTTTGATCCAAGAATAGATGACATATCATAGGACCAGCCATTTAGGCCACTAAATCCGGCGTGTCTTATGGTATAATCCTTTGTCGATATGACGTACGTTTAGTAGCAGTTAATCTGTAAATGAAGGTCTTCAATATTGTAAACACGCATATACTTTGGTATGTCGATCTATATATATTCACTGATGTCGATTTTTAGCGATCGAGAAAGGGTGGGTCTGATATTGTAATCAGTACTCCCCACACCGACTTCTACTGGCAGTATGAAAGGGTTCCTTCTCCAACTCCTGTGTAACTGGCATTAGTAAGGAAGGCCTACAATTGTAAAGAATAGTTTCCTTCTCGATTTGACTTGCAGAAGGCAAGTGAGCATGCAGTTTTGTTTAAAACTCCCCTACCCGATTGTGTTTGGCAGTAGGCAACGGTGCCCGCCATTATAAACAAATGTCCTCATCTAAAATGTGACTGGCATTAGGCATAGTGGCCTGCTATTTTGATGGAAACTCACCAATTTGGTGTGACTGGCAGTAAGCTGGCTGGCAGTAGGAAAATGGGCCTGGCATTATAATGATAACTGCACAACTCAATTTCGAGTGATAGTAGGGTAATTGCCTACCATTATAATAGAAACTCCTCAACTGTAATCTGTCTGGAAGTAGGAAAGGGGGGCTGCCATTTTAACGAAAACTCCCCAAATCGATTCTGTCCGCGTAGTAGGCAATGGGGCCTGCAATTATAATGTAAACTTACCAACTCGATTGTGAATGCCAGTAGGCAAGTGAGCCTGCCGTTATAGCCTATCACAAATCCGTAACAATCACTTTACATTGGAAACAACGCACGGGGACCTCCCCATGCTCTTTCTCGGATAACGCTAAGAGACATGCAATTTTAAAACAATCCTATTTACTGCATGTACACTATTTACTTCGATATTCGAATACAATGTAGAATACCGTAGCGAAGCACGGGTACATTCGCTAGTACTAAATATCCTTTAAGAATGTGCCGTAGGAAGGGCGTGCTCTTTGCCTCTCTATTCCAGAAAGCTGACTGGTACAGTGGAAAGCAATCTCCTTGTCAACGTTGTGAACACAAGTAAATTCTTTTGTGTCGTAGAAGCCACTTTCTCGGCTTGAATAAATGAAAGAATAGAAGATGTATGCAAAAGGATTTAAATATTCAGACATCGTGCGCCGTTTCTCATGTCGTTCTCCGACTTGTCCCTCAGTGCACAGTTTACTGAGATTTTCAAGTAAGGAAACTATGCAAATATCACGGATACCCTTTCTTGACCAGGTACATTTTCAATCCATTTGCATTTGATTCAATTTCTGTCACATCATTTCAGGTGTTTTTAACTTGTTGGTCGTCAGTCCCGTGTTCATTAATTATGAGTTATCTATATAAATGATTATGATTCTTATCGGAATGACTATTGCAGTTTAGCTGGGTGTAGCGTCGTTCCTGTTTCTAATAATGTGTGTGGTAACTTCTAAAATTAATTATTTTTGGGTAAGATGGACTATAAATGAGCATGCCACAACGGCGTGATTACTGATCAAACTGCACAACAATTATACATTTTAAAATTGAGGCCAACTTCTTCTTATTTGGCGCACTGTGGCAAGGACGAAAATGCAGTGTTTGATTTCGGAGACAATCGGCTATATCCAGTTCGAAGAGAAAACCACCGACAGCTTATGGATGAGAAAATGATTTGTTTAGTAATAATAATAAAGGCGAGTAGATTCTTCTTTAGGACAGACGATGAAGAGAGTGATATTAGAGGGATAGGATAGCGAATGATATCATCGCTGAATTCCCTTCAAGGCAGCTACGATACCAATCCCGGCCAATGCAGTGGTATTTTTAAATTAAAATTCGTGTGCTGGTGTATTGGACTTCGAACAAAATTGGATGCCCCACATGATCATCACAACATAAATAGCAACATGAATTTACAGGGATTTGGGGGAAATCAAAAATGAGAAATGCGTAATTAAATTTGTATTAATGTTGTCTGATTTACATCACACATTCATATCATATTCTTATACTTAAATAGATCTTTCAAAAGTGTGAGGGTTAGGAGAAGATAAGCATGCGAATCCGAAGTGCATTACGACAATCTCTAAGTGAGAGGATAAGTACATCCACTGAAAAGAGCTAAATTCGCTAAATATTTTAAGGCATCCACAAATGTCCTGCCTTAATTTGACATCAGTTAGTCCTCTTACCATTCTACATCTGTATGATCTACACTGCAGTTAAATGGATAGGTCCGATGATCTAGATATTAGAACTCCTTTCAACATTGACGTCATTAAACATATTTGCCGTTTATTTCTCTAACTTATTGTCGACTTATTAAGCAATAACAATTAATTAGTATTAAGAAAACCAGGTTTCATAATCTTCACGTCATTATTTGCTAATCTTCAGTCGGGCGCAACTGATCTATACTTTATCCAGATCTAGTTTTGACTTGACGTTTCGGTAGATGCTGCCAAGTTTAAAAGATATGATCAACTTTATTTCCGCGCAATGTTAACAAGTGGCAGCCACATCAGCTGAAAGAATTACTCGCCAATGTTCAGCTGCCTTAGAAAATGCAAGATCTCAAACAGAGCATTAAATGATCACACACAAGCACTTACTTTACTTTGGGGATATGTCTACGTTTATGAAACACGAAAACAAAGAGCTAGGATAAAGAGTAAACTAATTGAATTACGCCGCACTTAGAAACTTAAAGTAGGAAACGTAACAGACGTATAGAAATAATATGCATGATACTGCTAATTGATGGCAATGGACATAGTAACATCACAATAATGCACTTGCTATGACCATATTGAGGATGTGAATGCACCACACAATGACATGCAGAGAGATCATGGTGGAGAGAAAAGAAAAAGTATTCACTAACGTACCTCATCATTCTATTCCTGTGTTAATTATAGAGCCATCCACAGAGGTGATGTACCTCCCAATTGTCATCCAGAATTTCTTCATTTTCCCACGCTTCCTGAATAACTCCCTTTACTTGATTCACTGCACGTGCCCACCTGTAACATGCTTCCGCTAAAAATACACTTAAAACACGCGCACTAATCCCTTAATCCAGAGTACGGTAAATACGATAACTACGATGTAAACCTACAGAAAATAAAGATCGTCTAACAATATATAAAATGTATAACAATATATCCTAATGATAAATGCGAAAACAAAACCATATTACAATTACCTAACTTAAACTTGCTCCATAATCTCACTAACACTCTTATAAAATATATCATGGTAAAATAACAAAATTCCCGCCTCTGTTGTGTAGTGGTTAGTGTGATAAGCTGCCACCACCAGAAGCCCGGGTTTGATTCCCGGTTCAGCCACGAAATTTGAAAAGTGGTGTGAGGGCTGGGACGGGGTCCACTCAGCCTCCGAAGGTCAACTGAGTAGAGAGGGATTCAATTCCCACCTCAGCCATCCTGGAAGTGGTTTTTCGTAATTTCCCACTTCTCTTCCAGGCAAATGCCGGGATGGTAAAATAACTTAAGGCCACAGCCGCATCCTTCCCTCTTCTTTGTCTATCCCTTCCACTATTCTCACCCCCCCCCCCACAAGGCCCCTGTTCAACACAGCAGGTGAAACCTCCTCAGGAGGTGCTGGTCCTCCTTCCCAGTTTTATCACAATTTTTAAAGTAAATATACCGAGATATAACAAAAGACATAAAAAGTGCGGCAACTCTCCCGGAATTACCCTATGTTTTCCCGTGGTTTCCATTTTCACACCAGGCAAATGCTGGGGCTGTATCTTAATTAAGGCCACGGCCGCTTCCTTTCAACTCCTAGGCCTTTCCTACCCCGTCATCGCCATAAGACCTATCTGTGTCGGTGCGACGTAAAGCCACTAGCAATGAATGAAGTATTTTCGAGAACCGGCGATCGTCTGAACCAATGGGATCCATTCTTGTTTCTAACATGGCGTCAAACGTCAAGTAAAATGATCTGGGCAGAGTATAATAGCCACATACCATATTCCCTTCTCCATTCCTAGAGCACCACTATAGCTATTGAGTAGCTGTCTCTTTTGTAGTGCTCTTTTAATGCACTTCAACCAGTTTGTAATCTCCTCGTCCTCTCTCTTCTTCCTGCCCTTCTTCCAAGTACTTCGGATCGGCATTTTTGTAGATCATGCCCATTATTATGGCCGTATGCCTTTCCTGACTATGCTGTCTCAAAATATCAGAGTCTCAAAACATCCGTGTCTCAAAATATTCGAATTCCAGAAGATAGTTTAACAAGCCAGTTTGCTACCTGGACGACGGGTCTCAAAATATCCGAAATTCCAATGGTGGTACTGTTTCAAAACACCCTGTATGCGTTCAGTATTATCTTAATATGCACAAATGGATACAACAATGTGTGAAAAGGTTCATTCTTAATACCAACTGGTGCTGCGTGCCCTCTTCTGAAAATGGTACCTCAGTCCTGAGGTGTACTGACTTGCACAAACATACGAGAGGGGTTGGTAGACACAGGGACACCATGAACCCCCACAAAGTTAGGTTTAGTTCCATTTTAAAAATGCAGCTATTACTTTGCCTGACATGAAAAACCTTGACCATTTACAAACTTTACTATAAAAGTACAATGTTTTCGTCAGAATGTTGCCGCAGGTTTCAGTTTATTTTGATGACTTAAGAGATTATTATAAAAAATTCGATGTCACCATTTTCCTCGTATTTAACTGTAGCCCTTTTGATTATTCCGTATAAAATGCAATGTTATTTCTTTTCGGAACTTCGAGATTCATATCCATCATGGCTATTTGAAAACCTGATGTTCCAGCATATATTTATTTTTTCCAATAAGATACCAACTACTTGAAGCAAGATGTCTTTTTATCAGAATATTCATCCTTTAACGGCGGTGTTTGTTCGGTGTCGATTTTCATAACGGTTCCATAGCTCAAGTGGCATTTATTGATTGCCCAGCCACCGGTCATCGAAGTAGTCGAAAAATATTTCAAATAAATTGAATAATATTTTTAAAAATCACCTTTAGCGTAGCGAACTATTTTGTAGACCTGAAAGTATTCTTATGTGTATAAATTTCAGTTTGAATATGAAATGATTTAGCTTCGCGTTTAACTGTTTTGTTGATTATCCAGCCACTGGCCATCGAAGCAGTCGAAAAAATATTTCAAATAAAGATAATGATAATTAAACTAAATCACTTTCGACGTAGAGAACTCTTTTGTAGATTCGTAAACATTGCTATGTGTATAAATTTAAGTTTTAATTGGAGATTATTTAGTTTGACGTTAAACTGTTCCCTTGTAGCACCCCAGATTGTCTGGAAAGTAGTCGGTCATTTCAAACAAATAATAAAAGTAAGTTATAAATGTGTGCATTTAGATCTACGCGTCGCGCTATTATTATTATTATTATTATTATTATTATTATTATTATTATTATTATTATTATTATTATTATTATTATTATTTTGGGAATGCTAGGTCATGTAATACTATATGTCGACGCGTTCTAATCAGTACTCAGGATCGTGTTAAAAGTAATAACAAAGATGTTAGTGGCAACAGAGGTGCTGCATTTCTCTAAAAGATGCAGAAGTTCAAATACATTAATGTTCGCATTATTTACATTCATATCCCTTATTACAAACAGAGCGAAATATAGATGACGCATGAAGCAAAATAAATGGCACGGTAACTTCAAGCGGGAATTTAGCTCTTTTAGCTTCCCATAGTTTGCTAGCTGAAAAACTATAATAGGCATTTAAACTGATTAGCTGGAAGTTGGCCTTGGCACATAGCATGCTTAAAACAAACAAACAAACCCCATGGCACTACAGCCCTTGAAGGGCCTTGGCCTACCAAGCTACCGCGCCTCAGCCCGAAAGCCTGCAGATTACGAGGTGTCGTGTGGTCAGCACGACGAATCCTCTCGGCCGTTACATAGCATGCTTAGCCACGTATAATTAATTTTCTTACAGTTTAACACTTAGCTCTATTAGGTTTTCAACTGTACAAATTGGCTGCTGTCCAATGTCAAATACCAATACATCTCGTTGTGAAGTGTGTGTTGCTTCACGACTGGGTGGTAGGTACTTTTCCCCTCGTTCACAAATCTATAACTTTGGATCATGCATCGAAATTCTGACTATGCCCGTTATTACTTAAATTCTGGAACCACACTTGATTAGAGGTTTCAACATGGTTAAGCAACAAATCAAGTTTTAATAAATGGTGTTAATCTCCTATCTGATGTAGAAAGTATTTAATGATAATTGCACGGGAAGGAAGAGTTGAAATATGGAATGGTATAATCTCATGGTATATCAGATAAATGGGGAGAAGAGGTGAAAAATTCCATGTTCGTAGGAACAGCACATTGACTGTGGCGACGTACAGAATTGGAAACTGGTCAATACATGGCTTGTGGTGAACTTATCGCAAATGAAGGTAGTTACATTAGTATTGGAATTCAATAGCTGACATTCGGGAGCTTAATGCTCTAACAGATTTAAATGTATTGTCTTATTTTGTGTTTCATTTGGTAATGTAATGGCTCGCATACACAATGTTGCATGCGAAACAATCCCGTACCTGGAACTGGTTGATGGCTGGGCGTATAACAAAATCCCGGAATAGGTGTTGGCTTGGGAAGGAGTAATCAACATGGTGAATTTTGAGTTCGGGTGCGTATCTGAGAGGTGGTGGTATTGGTGGTCGAGATTTTCTTTTACAAGTTTCCTTGCGTCGCACCAACACAGTTAGGTCTTATGGCAACGGTTGGATAAGAAAGGGCTGGGTGTGGGAAGGAAGCGTCCGTGGTCTTAATTAAGATACATTCCCAGCATATGCCTGTTGTGAAAATTGAAGACCACAGAAAGGCAGCTGCTGACAGTGGGGCTTGAACCCACTATCTCCCGAATGCAAACTCACAGCTGTGTTCCTCTAACCGCACGGCCAAATCGCTCGGTGTAATTATTTTAAGAGGAAGTACAACTGAGTAACCATCCCGTTTTAACACCAAACAGAACTGAATTAAAGGACCACGAAGGACATGACAATGGAAGACTTTCTAGGCCTCGCAAATGTTACAATAAAGAAATTTTATAGACTAAAAATTCACTTCCAACAGGTAATACAATTTATACAAGTACACATTAAAAAAAAGACCAGAGCAGAGCCGGGGACTATAGCTAGTATTTAGTAAAATAACTACACTACAATTCTATCTTGCACTTCAGAGCATCTTAACTTCAGCAAGTTAACGGAAATAATACAAATGTGGAAAAAACTAATTACTTAGGCAGCCTACCCTAATTGCAACAGGTTAGCCGAAACAACAGAAATGTAGTTAGAACTAAATTCCTAGAGAGCTTTTCCCCTTCTACACAAGGATTACACAATAATAAAATATAAATAATAAAGTAAGCAAGTTAAACTGCGTTAAAGGTCTAAACTGTTCTTAGATATATCCTACTTACAATAAGTTAACAGAAATGTGACTAAATACTTATTAGAAATGATTATTTTCCTACAAGCTAACAGAAGTTAAAACTACGTTTGTCTTAAATGCTGAATGATACAAGGTGCGAAGTAAAAAGTAGGCCGGAGATTTTGAACTACATATAATTATTATTATTATTTAAAAATTGCAAGATTTTAAAATAAAATGTAGAAGAAAGTGTTGCTGGTTTATGATATTGAACTGCATAAGCGTAACGAAGCTTTCGCAATGACTGTAAAGAAGACTCAAAGACAAATAACGGAAAGTGGCAGGGATTCATTTCGAAACTCCGTGGGTTTTTTTCAGGGTAAATTTTCTGTAGCTTTATCCAGGGTTGGAATTCCCAGAAATTTACTCTGCTAATAGTGTGACATGTAAAATTGTTTATCCTACGGCACTTGATTAATAATTTCGTAGTTAGAAAATATGTACAAGGTTAATGAATCGATATCGATAATTCGCAGTAATTTCAAAACTTACCAAACTTCAGGAAAACAAATGTAATTCAATTTCTATTTTTGATGTGTTTTCAAATGTTTGTTCAAATAATATTGTACTCTATTACCGCAGAAGTTCATGCATATTATTTAATTACCTAGAAATGTTTCTAGTACATCCGTGGGGATATTAATGAACTACATGATGCATTGAGAGTGGAGCCCGCGGGTGACCGCTAAATATTATTATTATTATTATTATTATTATTATTATTATTATTATTATTATTATTATTATTATTATTATTATTATTATTATTATTATTATTATTATTATTATTATTATTATTAAGACTAGATATCCCGGTGGCAATGCCTTCTTCCAATACTATGGCAACAGAATGTAATTGAAAACATAAATTGCATACCAGCAATAAACCACAGTAATCTGTTAGGCCTACATGGAAGCAAATATTACAAGAAATGTTATCAAAGCAAGAAATTTATGTGGCACGAATGCACCCATCAAGACTGACCAACCCCATCATTACCGACTTTCAGCAGAATAAAACCAGAGGGATTTGGTTCACTGAGGTGTATAGAGATCTCGAAGAAGAGGAAATCACATTTAGTGACCTTCAGGAGCGTGCCCCACTTAAGAAGAAACTTAAAGCTTTCCAGTGTTTCCGAGACAAGCCAAAATTAAAAACTGGAGAGGCATGGACACAGGAGAGGGAAGAACGACTCCGAGAACGCATGCGAAAGTTTTGGGCAGACAACAAAGTCAGAAGTAGCAAGGTGAAATGACGTGTGGTCCAAAGTTGGCCGATACGATATGAATGAATGAATCAATCAATCAATCAAACCAAGAAATTTCATGATAACAAAAGAATAATAAAACCACATGAAAACAAGAAACAAAAAGTACTTGACAATTGGGAAACTGCTTACGAGAATTGGAGCAATCGCATTGAAATTCATATACAATTTACAGGAAATAACCTGAAATAGTTCCTTACATGTAGAACTAGATAACTACAAATCAATTACTCGAACCTTCGCTCAAAATTTACAAAATGTACCTAATACAAAATATTCCATTAGAAGTAGTGTAGTATAACCTCACAGCCTAGAAATTCACCGATTACTTAAATAATTCTAACTAGCAGTTTTCCGCTGACTCCGCCCGCAATGTACGAAGCAGGGTTTTGTTCGTTACTATCCTCACGGATGTATTTGCAAAGTTTCGAGTTAATGAAATAAAGCACATGATCTGCTGTGGTAATATAATGTAATATTATGTCAACAAAACACTTGAAAATTCATCACACAAAGAAATTGAATTAAACGTTCCTTGGAACAACACTACGCGCCGAACTGTTAAAAAGTCCTTCAAAGGTCTTCATCATGGAGACAAATGTACTCATAACTTTTCTCAGAATCTATCTATTTAAGTTTTTATTACCTTAAAAGAAAGCGCTTGATGCACTGAGAATTTATAAATGAAAACTAACCGCGTACCTCAATTAGAACGAAAGATTTGATTGCTTCAAAGAAACAAAAAATTGAAAAAATTAAATAATTTGAGGACGGTGGAAGTTAAGTGATGTATAGTACATGATGACAAATCTGTGCATGAATACCTTTCAGTTAAAAAAGAATGAAAGAAATCGACCGGATAGAATGGCCGGACTGACTGACTTTAGTTTTCATAATTTTTTTAATATATAGATTAACTTAATAGTACGTTGGCCGCCTCAAATGGCTGCGCGGTTCGGACCGTGTATCTGTCAGCTTCGATTTGGGATATGGTGGTTTCGAATACCACTGTCGGCAGCCCTGGAGATGATATTCCGTGGTTTCTAATTTTTACAAGAGGCAAATGTTGGGGCTGTACTTCAATTAAGGCCACAGTCAGTTCCTTCCTAGATCTATCTCTGTCTAATCCCATCGTTCCTATAAGACCCGTATGAGTCGGTGCTACGTAATATCAATAATAAGAAAGGAATAGTAGATGGAGTGGTGACCACCTCTATGGTGTATGGGTTAGTGTGATTAGCTGCCACCCCCGGAGGCGCGGGTTCGATTCCTGGCTCTGCCACGAAATTTGAAAAGTAGTATGATGGCTGGAACGGGGTCCACTCAGCCTCGGGAGGTCAACAGAGTAGACGGGGGTTCAATTCCCACCGCAGCCATCCTCTAAGTTGTTTTCCGTTGTTTCTCACTTCATCTACAGGCAAATTCCGGGATGGTACCTAACTTAAGGCCACGGCCACTTCCTTCCCTCTTCCTTGTCTATCTCTTCCAATCTTCAAATCCCCCCCCCCACCAAAAGGCTCCCGTTCAGCATAGCAGATGAGGCCGCCTGGGCGAGGAAGTTGTCCTCCTGCCCTTGTGTATCCCGGACCCAAAGTTTCACGCACGAGGACACTGACCTTGAGGTGGTAGAAGTGGGGTCCCTCACTGAGTCCGAGAGAAAAACCAACCCTGGCGGGTAAACGGATTCAGAAAGAAAGAATGAAAGAAACAAAGATGGAGCGGTACAATTACTTGCAGCTAGCTTCAAAATGTACAGTAAATACACCATAACATAGAAATGTACACAAAATGTACATGATATTGTAATATTTTCTTCAAGAGAGACATCTACTAAATTGTTACGAAAATTCCTAATTCTCCAGGGAACGCAGTCCCAAATATCATATGTGGTATAAGAGAAAGAGCTAAAATTACATAGGTAAGATTATATCTTAAATAATCCAACATTTTAACACTCGGAGTACCGGGACATTATCGTGCACTTATTGCATAAATCTTAGCATTTTCGATCGTACATAAAATACTTTTTAAGAATCCAGTGATCTAGCATGGATGTATTTGCCTATAATATTGCATACATATTTAATCAACTAAGAAAAGAGTACTACTCTTTCACATCAAAATATATTCCATATGAATTGATAATAATTATTTAAAAAATTATTCACAACAGTCTTCGACTGAATTCACTTCAGTAGAT
The DNA here is from genome assembly GCF_040414725.1 of Anabrus simplex. Taxonomy (NCBI): domain Eukaryota; kingdom Metazoa; phylum Arthropoda; class Insecta; order Orthoptera; family Tettigoniidae; genus Anabrus; species Anabrus simplex. The sequence goes on along the minus strand of NC_090265.1, from coordinate 582,393,947 downwards.
ACATTAGGAATATCCAGTTATTATCATTTTACTTATATCTTAGTAATAATAACCAGTGAGTAAGATCATCTATACTGGTGCTGCGTCTTATGTCGACTTATACAGAGGAACCGTACTTCGTTTATGGCTTCCTAGGAATAATAGTGATTTAACTTTTGGTGCTAAAAGGGTTAGTGTTATCTTGTGATTTTGTTCTTGTACAATAGTGTTTTGGGGTAATATTTAACGTGAATTGTGTGCCATAAAAGTCATCCATCTTGGTAATTGTGACAATTATTCCATATATAACTCTATCTAGGCCCCTATTTTGTTTTCCTTTCTAATTACTTCCATAGAAACCACGAATAAGATATGCACTATTTTTTATATTCTCGGCGTTACATAGGTCACACAGCCGGCCACTATTGTCAGTCATCTTTAAGATGGGTAATGCGACACTTCTGTACTGGGCAGCATTATACATTATTACCTGGTCTGTTCACGTGAGGGTTTAGCTCCGAACTAAGTAGGAGCTGAGAAAAACCCTGCCTGAGACACTGGGATGAGGCTCTCAACCCCGACACGGCGCGTCCCAATGGCGAATAGGGGAAGTTTCCTGTAGATATACAGTACAGGTGTGAATAAAATAAGACCTAGTCAAATAAGCACTCACGAATTAACTGAAGTGAATAGATCTGTGGTCAACAGCCTCGATGGCAGAAGATCACTTATGTCTCAATGGCAGAGAGGGCGGAACAACCGAAAATGAAATCCACTTCGCGTCTGATTTGGATCGAGCGGAAAAATAGTCAGCGTCTGTTTACCTAGTAAGTACGGCTGAACAAGTTACGTTCCAGGAACTAGCAATCCCTGGTCCTAAAATCTCAGTGAAAACACTGGACTAATCCTTGATTACAAGCAATTATGATTCGTGAGAGTAATTACAGAATTACCTCAGGTGGTAACCAATCCACCCGTCCATGGACGGCAACCAGGTTTTCGGATTCTGGGGGACTTGGGCTACGACGATCACAGAGAAAGTCGGAGTTCTATGGCAAGCCACCTTCAAAGAAATCCACATACATCGGAGCCTTCAACATTATTACAACCAGGCAAACTACACACTTTAACATCAGAATTAGATCGACAAAGTATACAGATACTAGCTCTTCGGGAAAGACGCCTTCCATATGAAAGCACACTAGACTATGGTAATTACCCTATTTTTAAAAGTACAACGGACAAACGAGTAGGAAGAGGTGGCACCCCTCTCTTGGGTATGGCTTTTGTAGTTGATTCTATAAAAGAAGTTACTCACATAAAGTAATGGAGTATTGACGATGCGCGTACAATGTGCGAACAAAAAATACACATTAATTAATGTGCATTCCCTCACGAACATTGAAAATAAGAAGACCTTGCAGAAGGTAGAACAATTATGGCCTAAACTCGAAAAAATCTTGGCAACAATCCCCAGAGAATACACAGAGATATTACTAGGCGATTTCAATGCACAGGTTGGTCGGGAAAAGGAATACCAAAAGACCGTAGGCAAATGCCCAGCTCATAAATTGACCAAGAAAAATGGCATCAGACTTATTGAACTGTGTCAACAGAACAACCTGAAGATAGTGTCCACCTCTCTTGAGGAAGCATTCTCGAGAAAAGGAGACCTGTAAATCACCTTTACAATCTCTTGGAGAATATTAGATCGACCATGTGGCCATCACACATCCTTCACAAAAATAAATTCGTGGTGTGCATGTTCGAAGAGGAGCTAATATTGATTCTGACCGCTATTTAGTGCGTATCAAAGTGAAATTTACCCCGAAAAGAATCCACTCCATGAAATCTTATATCGGGCGAATTGTCCATGCGGTCGGAGGCGCGCGGCTGTGAGCTTGCATCCGGGAGATAGTAGGTTTGAATCCCACTGTCGGCAGCCCTGAAGATGGTATTCCGTAGTTTCCCATTTTCACACCAGGCAAATGCTGGAGCTGTACCTTAACGAAGGCCACGGCCGCTTCCTTCCAACTCATAGGCCTTTCCTATCCCATCGTCGCCATAAGACCTATCTGTGTCGGTGCGACGTAAATCCAATAGCAAAACTAACATAAAAGAAGAGTGGGAAAAGGAAAAGGCGGACACCTGGCAACAGTTCCATGACAAGGTCATTACGACAGCTAAAGAGATGATTCCATCGAAAAACAATACGAAACACCCGTGGCGGAACTCTGCATGAGAAAAAGCCGTGTAAAAGCACAGGAGAGCTCTTCAGAAAAATACAGTAACTGTAAGAAGTCACTCGAGAATCAACAACACTATGTCCAGACAAGGAAGGAAGTGTCATTAGTAATCAGACAAACGAAGAGAAGATACATGAAAGACCAATTGGAATCTATAGAAAAATATTTCCGAGATCACAATATGCGAGTCTTATACAGGACTTTCGCAGGAAGAATCCGAGGATACACCCCACAACACTTATGCTTCCGAAAACAAGAGGGAAAACTTGCGCTGTCTAACCAAGATAACTGTAAGGAGTTGACTCAATATTTCTCTGAATTACTCAATTGTCAGGATTCAAAATTACGATGGAGCAAAGAAACTCGTTTACACACAAAAACCTGAATTTCCACCACCTACCAAAGAAGAAATCCAGAGACACATCTTCAGACTATAAAATAACAGGGCGTGGAGAAAATGGCATAATTGCAGAACTCTTAAAGAACATAGGCCCAAATGCACTTGAGGAGCTCATACCAATAATCATGGACACCTGGAAAAAGAAAAGCTACCTGAAGAATGGAAATGTGCACTTATCCATCCGTTACACAACAAAGATGACAGAACGGATGTAAATAACCACAGAGGGATTTCTCTCGTTCAAGTCACCTACAACATTCTCTCCGCGTGTACAAGAACAGCTTGAACACAAAATTGGAGAATATCAAGCCGGTTTCCGACCAAGGCGTTCCTGTGTTGAACATATTTTTAACTTGAAGACGATGTTGAAATATAGAGCAACCCGAAGCTCTCCAATTATTTGTAGTTTCGTCGACTTCAAGAAAGCGTGCGATTAGGTCGATCGACAGTCTCTCTTTAACATCTTAGAAGAACAAGGACTTGATCCGAAGACATTTAGACTCATCAAGGAATCACTCTCGGATACGAATTCAAAAGTGATATTCAAGGGTGAAATATCTGAGTCCTTTGCGATTAAGACCGGCATGCGACAGGGTGACGGAATGTCACCACTGCTTTTCAGTCTCGTTCTAGATAAAGTCATTCGATAATGGGAGAAGGAATTGAAAGCTCAGAAGCACTGGAAACCAACTCAACTTGGACGAAAGAACGATGACATAAAGGCCAGTTGTTTAGCTTTCGTAGACGACCTAGCGATACTAACAGACAGTGATATTTCAGCTATCAAACAGATTGAAGTCCTCAAGGAATGCGCTGAAAAAACTGGAATACAAATTTAATTCGAGAAGACCAAGTGTATTTACACTAAATTCGACATGCAGGAATTACAAATAAAATACGGGCAGATCAAACGAGTTCCATACTTTAAATATCTCGTTGAGATCCTATAATCAACAGAGTTGGAAAAGGAAGCACAGGAAGTCCGATTGCAGAAACTCAAAAGAGCATATTGGAGAACCCTGACATCTACAACAAGAAATGCATGTCCATACATACAAAAATCAAACATTATAATACGGTGATTAAACCTGAAGATCTGCATATAAGTACAAACTTGGTACTTAATAATAAAGGGGACCTGGAAAACATCTTGAAAGAGGAAAGGAAGATGTTGAGGAAAATCCTGAGCCCAGAGAAGAAAGAAGAGGTGTGACTCAAATCACGGAAATCTACGTAAATACTGTCCAACCTTGCCGCAGACATCAGAAAACGAAGACTGAAATTCTATGGTCACGGTCACAGACTGCTGTCTTCAAGCCTAACCTACAAGATGTTAACATACACTGAAAAACTGAAGAACGTACCATGGATACAAGATGTTAAATGTTATCTAGAAAAGGCCCAGATAAAAACATCAGAAATACTGGACAGATACATCTACCGTAAGAAGATAAATATATAGGTAGTAAAGCCAGAGAATGAAGTCCTTAAAAGATAGGGGACTAAGCGGTCAGAAGAAAGAAAACAGACACACAGTGAAAGAATGAAAGCAATATGATCTGTTAGAAAGGCGAATCATACATGTAATGCGTGATCCAACAGGATCCATACGCAAATAATAATAATAAGAAGAAATAAGGATAATAATAATAATAATAATAATAATAATAATAATAATAATAATAATAATAATAATAATAATAATAATAATATGCCTCTGTGGTGTAGTGATTAGTGTGATTAGCTGCCAGCCCCGGAGGCCCGGGTTCGATTCACGGCTCTGCCACGATATTTGAAAAGTGGTATGAGGGTCGGAACGGGGTCCACACAGCCTCGGGAGGTCACTGAGTAGAGATGGGTTCGGTTCCCATCTCAGCTATCCTGGAAGTGGTTTTCCATGTTTCCCACTCCTCCTCCTGGCAAATGCTGGAATAGTACCTAACTTATGGCCACAGCCGTTTCCTTCCCTCTTCCTCATCTATCCCTTCCAATCTTCCCATCTCCCACCGAGGCCCCTGTTCAGCATAGCAGGTAAGACCACCTGAGCGAGGTACTGGTCATCCTCCCTAGTTGTATCCTCCCACCCAATGTCTCACGCTCAAAGACACTGCCCTTGAGGTGGTAGATGTGGGATCGCTCGCTGAGTTCGAGGGAAAATCCAACCCTGAAGGGTAAACAGATTAAGAGAGAGAGAGAGAGGTAGAGAGCTTTTTTTTTTGCTATTGGATTTACGTCGCACCGACACAGATAGGTCTTATGGCGACGATGGGACAGGAAAGGGCTAGGAGTGAGGAAGCGGCCGTGGTCTTAATTAAGGTACAGCCCCCAGCATTTGCCTGGTGTGAAAATGGGAAACCACGGAAAAGCATCTTCATGGTTGCCGACATCGGGGTTCGAACCCACTAACTCCCGAATACTGGATACTGGCCGCACTTAAGTGACTGCAGCTATCGAGCTCGGTGAGAGACAGAAGAAACTACGGACGTCGGAGGGAGAAAGTTAAATGTCGGAATAGAAGAGTTAAACCATTAATTAGCATTCTACGCTTTTTAATGCCGATTACAAGGAAAACCTACTTTATCTTCAGCCTGTAGTCACTACAGTACAATGTCAACCTAGTCCCCATTGTGCTTGCCCCTAGCTGTCACTTGAGCTCAGAGCAGTCGAGTGATGCGGGTTGCATATTCAGTACCATTAAGGCGACACCCAGCAGGCTTGTTACGAGCTAGCACACAAACTAACCGCATTATGTGGGACGTGATGAATAGAATTATAGCCTACTGCTTTCATATACTCTATATGCGAAAATGGTAAAAGTTAAAAATCAGACATGATAATTATGCCTCTTACTGCCTTCCGTAAATCCATACCTGTTACACACCTGAACATTTTCAAAATCACAATCCGTAATGCCTCTATTCTATACATTTTAAAGCGATGTTCAAGCTTGTGCGAGTTAGTCAGTAGGGCGCTGGCTTTCTGAGCCTAAGATGGCTGGTTCGATTCCGGCTCAGTCCGATGGTATTTGAAGGTGCTGAACTACGTCAAGCTAGTATCGGTAGATTTACTGGTGTGAAGAAAAGAGCTCCTGCGGGACAAAATTCCAGCATCTCTGCGTCTCCGAAGGTAGTTAGTGGGACATAAAAGAATTATTATTATTATTATTATTATTATTATTATTATCATCATTATTATTATTATTATTGTCGTTGTTGTTGTACACATCGTTCGTTCGTTCGTTCGTTCGTTCGTTCGTTCGTTCGTAATTTGTTTACCCTCCAGGGTTGGCTTTTCCCTCGGACTCAGCGAGGCATCCAACCTCTACCGCCTCAAGGGCAGTGTCTTGGAGCTTCAGACTGTGGGTCGGGGGATACAACTGGGGAGGATGACCAGTAACTTACCCAGGTGGCTTCGCCTGCTATGCTGAACAGGGGCCTTGTGGGGGGATGGGAAGATTGGAAGGGATAGACAAAGAAGAGGGAAGGAAGCGGCCGTGGCCTTAGGTTAGGTTCCATCCCGGCATTTGCCTGGAGGAGAAGTGGGAAACCACGGAAAACCACTTCCAGGATGGCTGAGGTGGGAATCGAACCCTCCTCTACTCAGTTGACCTCCCTAAGCTGAATGGACCCAGTTCCAGCCCTCGTAACATTTTTCCAATTTCGTGGCAGAGCCTTCGGGGGTGGCAGCTAATCACACTAACCACTACACCATAGAGGCGGACTGTTGTACACATACGTTCGGAATTTCGTACGTGTTTCTTCACCCAATATATCGGTTACGTTATACTTACTAACGTTACTTTGTCCGGTTCCATGGCTAAATGATTAGCGTGCTGGCCTTTGGTCCAGAAGGTCGCGGGTTCGATTCCCCACCGCGTCTTGTATTTTAACCTCCGTTGGTTAATTCTAATTGCTCGGGTGCTGTGTGTGTGTGCCGTCTTCATCATTATAATTCATCGTAGGCAAGGCCCAATCCTCACATAGACGCGCAGGTCGCCTTAGTTGCGTATGAAAATTTGTAAGTTTCCATCACTAATGTTGGTTAAGTGAAAGTAATTCAAAAGTTAACTGAGAATAACTAATGTATGCAGAGTGTATCCGTAATGATGATACAGATTCTCAGGGATGATGGAGGATGGCAAATGGATCGATTTTAAATAAGAAACCGTAGTTAGGAATCGTTCGATTCCAAAGGTATTAATAATCCTAGTTTCTTAACGTCCGTACGTTCTCAACAGACGCCGGGGTGTCAAAATTTCGTCCTGCGGTAGTTCCTTAAGGTGCCGGTTGTCACCTTTAAACACCCTTAAAAGCCACCGATTTCAGTCGGGTTTGAACGCGTTAACTTGGTTCTACAGTAGTAGACCAACACAGTAACCACTACAGCACTGCTACCGGCAGTCAAACTTTAAAGCAAAAATCCGTCTGATACCTTCGACCGTGGCCAATTACACCTTTGAGAAAGCTGAGCAGTTTAAATATCTGGGATCGACAGTCACCTACACAAATTATACCTCTCATGAAATTAAACAGAGATTAATAGCGGCCAACAGAGCCATTTTTTTGCTGTAAAAAGGGTTCTTTCCTCTAGGCTCATGACCCGTACCACCATTTTTTCTTTTTCTTTTTTTTTTTTTTTTTTTGCTAGTGGCTTTACGTCGCACCGACACAGATAGGTCTTATGACGACAATCGGACAGGAAAGAGCTAGGAGTGGGAAGGAAGCGGCCGTGGCCTTAATTAAGGTACAGCCTCAGCATTTGCCTGGTGTGAAAATGGGAAACCACGGAAAACCATCTTCAGGGCTGCCGACAGTGGGGTTCGAACCCACTATCTCCCGAATACTGGATACAGACCGCAATTAAGCGACTGCAGCTATCGAGCTCGGTACCACCAAATTAACCATCTATAAAACACTCACAAGACGTGTGCTTACATATGCCTCGGAAACTTGGCCATTAACAGCAAAAGATACTGGAATACTGGATGCCTTCGAAAGAAAGATATTTCGAAATATCATCGGCCGAGTCTGTGAAAGAGGAACATGGAGGAGGAGGTACAATCATGAATTGTATAAAGACCCACCTATTAGAAGAATAGTGAAATCAGCCAGATTGAGGTGGGCCGGGCATATAGCACGGATGAGTGATACGTAAGTACCTAAAAATATATTAAATGGATATCCTAGGGGACAGAGAGGACGAAGAGAGGACCACATGGATGGATGGAGTTACTGAAGATCTTCGGGAAATAGGCTATAGGAATTGGAAAGTTTCAGCGTTGGATCGAGATAAATGTCGGAAGATTGTTGAAGAGGCCAAGGTTCACAATGAACTGTAGAGCCATATAAGAAGAAGAAGAAGACCTTCTACTGTACCGTGCACTACACGTGTTAAGAGTACAATAGGGGAGATAATCCCGACGAGCAGAAGAGGTTAGGATAATAACACAACGATTCCAATGCAAATTGCGTACTGAATACTGATGTGATCGGTGTACGATGTCTGTAGTGTATGCTTCAGTCTGTGGTTACGCGTTGAAGTGACACGTTGATCATCCCTATACAAATGGAGATGTACCCGGTTACGAAACTTGCAGATATGGTGTTCATGTATGGGCAAACAAATGGAAACAGCAGAGATGCCTAACGGTTGTGCAGTACCAAATATCCACGTAGGAAACATCCGGCTCACACCATCTTTCCACGACTTTTCCAACGATTAATTGAAACAGGGCAATTGCTACCATAGTACAATGACCGAGGAGGACGACGAACTACACTGACTTCCGACTTAGAAGATTCAGTGCTTGCTCGCATGGATGAGGCGCTTGCAATCAGCACTCGAGCAATTGCACGTGAAATGAATGTTTCGCATATGACTGTGTGGCGAGTATTACGTGAAATGGAACTACATCCCTACCATCCACAGAAATAGTAGGCTTTGAGTCCTGCTGACTTCTCACCTAAAGTCGTGTTCATGCAATGGGTCTTGCAGAGCCTTGCAGTCGATCCTCACTTTGCTCGGCATGTATTTTTCATAGATGAAGTCTATTTCACCAGAAACGGAAAGCTAAATAGTCACATTAGTCATGTTTAGGCCGATGAGAATCCACACGCTACAGTTGTGAAGAGCCATCAGCATCAACATTCAGTGAACGTGTGGGCAGACATAGTCAATGATTACGTGGTGGGCCCGTTTCTTCTTCCTCCCCGCCTAAATGCAGCAGTGTACACAGTAGCGCTCAGAGATGTACTACCCACGTTCCTGGAACACATACCACTTGCCCTTCGTCAACGCATTTGGTTGCAACATGATGGAGATCCACCTCACTTTTGACTGAGGGTTCGTGAACACCTTTATTAGACATTCTCTGCAAAGTGGGTAAGAAGGGGAGGTCCTGTTTCATTTACCTGATCTCACCCCACTTGATTTCTTGTTGTAGAGCCATGTGAAAAACCTTGTGTATGAGTCACCTGTCGAGACTGAAGAGGATCTCTTGGCAAGAATTCCTGCTGCCTGCGACGCTGTTCAAACGATACCGGGGATATTCGAACGGGTACGACAGAATTTTGTGCGACGATGCTATGCCTGCATTGACGCACGGGGACGCCATTTCGAACATTTGTTGTAAACGGATCAGCTTGTGAAACTTGTGCGGGTAAACGGACTTAAATGAGTAGAATTTTGTTTGACTTTATCGTTTACGGACTACGGTTCCTTATCTCAAACTGATCCATTTGCCGTCTTCAACCATCCCTAAAAGTTTGTAACATCATCACGGGTACATTCTGTATAGTTAAATGATTACATTACAATAAGGTAAACTTCTCACACCAGGTAAATCCTGGGGCTGTACCCTCATTACGAGCGCGGTCACTTCCTTCTCGCTCCTATCCATTTCCTATCCCATCGTCGCCATAAGACCTATTTGTGTCGGTATGACGTAAAGCAAATTCTAAAAGAAGTACAATGCAAATTAAAATCAATAAGGTGCTTCCATTCTTCACTTCATGAGGCCAAAGTAGTTTCGCAGTCAGTAGAATCTCCAATCGCCAATTCTTCATGTCTAGCTTCATGATCACTGTATTCTGCTATATCATCACCACCATCATCATCATCATCATCATCATCATCATCATCATCACAGTATTCCACTACTTCCACTATTTCCAAGAACCTTCCATTATCTTCATTGGAATAAAGAGATGGAAGTTAAATTTTCTAATTCTTTATAATTCCTTCCTGTAGTTATGATATTCTGGAATGTACAGTATATCACACTTAAGAAAATATTTTACATCAATGAAAACTCGAGCAAGTTGGCAACGCAGTTTGGGACATATAGTTATGAGCTTGCATTCGGAAGGTGATGGGTTCCAACCACACTGTTGGCAGCCCTGAAGATGGTTTTCTGGATGTTCTTCTTTTCAAACCAGGCAAATGTTGGGGTTGTACCTTAATTAAGAGCACGGTCGCTTTTTTCCCAATCCTAGCTTTTTTCGATCTTATCGTCGTTATACAATCCATCTGTATCGGTACACTGTAAAATAAATAAATACGTACTAATAAAAAATAATAATAATTTCACATAATTGCAGTTAATGTCTGAGTTGGACAAGTGAAATTAAAACTAGCAGCTTGTATTTCTTATAGTCCCGTCATTGTTTTTCGGTGACCGAGTTACACAACCAGACAAGCAGTTCCTCTTCACTGTTATAATATACGAGATATTGAGTATCTTTGTACTAACTTCTGTCTTTTTTGTATTCAAAGCTAATAAAATACTATTTTCTTCCACAATAATTAATCTGGCCAGCCCCATAAACCTCGGATTCGATTTCGGGCTCGTCTAATCCTGGACTAAAATCTGGAATATAGTTCATTCAGCCTTATGAAACTAATTGTACGGCTATCTGATATGATAAACGTCCCGATGACCTTCGATGTTAGGCCCCTTTAAACAACAAGCATCATGATCATCATCGATATGATAAACGTATTCATCCTAGTCATGAAATCAAGAAATACGGCTGAGTATATCATTACACTAACTACGTTGTAGTCGAGTATCTGCAGGCTATCTATCTGGGTGGCAGTCTTCTTCGCATGCCAAGGCCCTAAGTGTTTGTTTGTTTGTTTGTTTGTTTGTTTGTTTGTTTGTTTGTTTGTTTGTTTGTTTGTTTGTTTGTTTGTTTGTTTGTTTGTTTGTTTGTTTGTTTGTTTGTTTGTTTGTTTGTTTGTTTGTTTGTTTGTTTGTTTGTTTGTTTGTTTGTTTGTTTGTTGTGAATGGTGTCGAAGTGGATAAATAGTTGTTAATGTACGACTAGATATTCGTGAGAAATTACAGGAGCATGTTTTATCGCGCGATATATTATAGTCTACGTCAACTCACCTGTGAAATAAATTAAACATTCCATTTGAAAAAGAAAAATGTTGGCGATAGGGCTGTCACTATTGTAACGGCCGCAGGGTTTTGAGCGTTTTGTAGATTTACTTATAAAATTTTTTATCCTGTACAACTGACCAACTAACCTCCATCTGAGCGCGCGAGTCAACACAGCGTCATCTTATAACAGAGTACGTGTGTGACGTCACATATTTATCACAAACCTTCTTCATCCACTTTTCCCACACCTGTGGGGTCGCGGGTACGAAATGCGTAGCACATGAGGATTTGGCAATGTTTACGGCCGGGTGCCCTTCCTGACAGAACCCTATATGGAGGGATGTAATCACTACTGCGTGTTTCTGTGGCGGTTGGTAGTGTAGTGTTTTGCCTGAATATGAAGAGGGAAGTTTTGGGACAAACACAAACACGCAGTCCCCGGGCCAGAAGAATTAATCAGACGCGATTAAAATCTCCGACCCGGTCAGGAATTGAAAGCGGGACCCTCTGAACCGAAGGCCTCTGCGCTGGCCATTCAGCCAATGAGTCGGACGCATATTTAGTACAAATATTGCCTTATTTTGAAGCGCTATTTCATGAAAAGTAGGTTTAGTGTTTGCATTTAATTTCAAGATGTATCCACCTCTTTTATCTGCCAATTAAAACATTAGACATAATCGTAAGTTAAATAATATCTGCGTCTTAAAAGTTTTCTTTCCATGCACCAGTTGTCGAGGAACGTAAGTCGACGTTGAAAATTCGAAATAGAAAGCACAAGAGAAAAGCTTGAACAAACATTGAAGGAGCTAAAATGGAATGTGTAGGATATCCTTTTTACTGTAATGTGGCGAACTATTTGACGTGCCCCTAGTGTAAGGTTAACGTTACACCCTGGAAAGCTTACATGTTATAATTCTCATGTTTTGGTCCGTATTGAAATGTACAATGAAGTCAAATAAATATTAAAATAAATTTACGACTATTTGTTTTTTTAAGACTTTATTAAGGCTTCATTTTAAGAATATCATAACTATTGTTAACCATTTGCTCACCATTTGAAGCACATATCCAACATCATCCTCACATTCATATGTAATTTAAATACAATCAGGTACCTGATTAATTACCTTTCAGATTGAGATTAAGGCTGAAGATGCCCTTAATTAAAGAGCGAAACATGTCCCTATAATTTTATTCAAGATTTAATTTCTTAATTAAAATCTCTATTTATGTATTGAATAGGTGGAATACATTTTTAATATTTATTTGACTTCCCTGGAAAGATGCTGGAGGACTGAATTATGGGAGCGATTGTTCCAGACTGTGGTTGAAGGTAGCCGTTTGAGAAACTTCACTTAGCATCTTCGGTTTCTCTCTCTCCCCACAGTGTCCACGTTAACTCCAAGTCATATAACTAGAGCACGCATTCAGGAAAGTTTGAAAGCCTTTTGATATAGGACCACTTCTACTAATGGAATGAAAAGTGCCTTTTAGCAAGTCATGAAGAAGTTCGTGCGTCAGCGTAATTCCTGGCGGCTCAATTTAACTTGGATGAAAGCCAGAGATATGGAAGAAAGGAGTTGCAAGGGCGAGGTGTTGTTTATCCCAGCGTTAACATTTTAGTTGGCACTAGTAGCAAAAGATCAAGAAATTAAAATGATAAATAAGGCGTGCTGCGACAGATCTCTTTGTTTACAATGATATGAATTTGGTAGTTGAGTAATATCTAAATAGTGATTTGAAACATTAACTTGGCAGCCCTGAAGATGATTTTCTATGGTTCGAACCCCAATGTCGGCAGCCCTGAAAATGGTTTTCCGTGGTTTCCCATTTTCACACCAGGAAAATGCTGGGGCTGTACCTTAATTAAGGCCACGGCCGCTTCCTTCCCACTCCTAGCCCTTCCCTGTCCCATCATTGCCATAAGACCTATCTGTGTCGGTGCGACGTAAAGCATCTAGCAAAGATGTTCTATGGCTTCCCACTTCATGCCAAACAAATACTGGTACTTTATTTTTAACACAGCCAGTTCTAATACCTTAAAAATATCCCTTTTCTGACGTTTTCTTATTTTTTCTATTCTTTACTTGTTTTCCTTTTATTCTCTATTTAAAGACAACATACACAGTCCCCGAGCTGGTGCAAATAACAAATTGACTGTAGGTTAAAATGCCTGACACGGCAAGGAAACGATTCCTAGGCCCTTTGAACCAAAAGCCAGTTCGCTAACCATTTATCCATGGAGCCTGACATATTTTCGCAGACCCAGACCTCACCACCCTAACGTCAATAGAAACATGCATGTGTGTTAAACAGGCGATACACCGTTAGAAAATAATAGTTATTTCTCCGTACCCATTGTACTTTCATGTTACAGAGCGATCGACAACTACTCAGCACTTAACCCTTCATTGGTGATACGACCGTGTTTGAACCAATTTTCCCATGACACACTGTCGAACCTAAATGAGGGCTTTGTGAAACATGACCACAATTTATTCAGGTGTCAAACACACGTCGCTAGATCTCCCTCTTGTTTCCCTATCCGTCATTCCTTGATAAGCTATTGTTTTTTTCGAGCTCGCTGGTATTCAGCCCTTTATTTCACTACTGTCCATGGTCCCTCCATTTTCTAAGTGTAGTCACATTTTATTGAGGTGTCAGAGATGAGGAGCTGATCAGTGGTAGCAATTTTGATGCAGAGACAGTACAGCTGAATTTCTTAACTCGAAGTGCTTGTGAGGGCTGAAAGTACTTTGAGTTATGGAATATAGGCCTATGAGGTATAGAAAAAAGTGTTTACTAATGACGTTCCACAATGAAAAATCATCTGTTCCGTTATATTTCCTATTTTTTTCACATATTCCTTTATACTTCCCAGGTTTTTTCACCAATGTATTTTTCTTTATTTCTCAATCACTCTACCATCCAAGGTTGCTTTTTCGCTCGGATTCAACGAGGGATCCTACTTTACCGCCTCAGGGGCAGTGTTCTGGAGCGTGAGAATTTGTTTGGTTTGGGGATACAACTGAGGAGGAGGACCAGTTCCTCGCCCAGTTGGTCTCACCTGCTATGCTGCGACAGGGGAGGATTGAAGGGGATAGACAATTTCGTGGCAGAGCCGGTAATCAAACCCAAGCCTCCGGGGTGGTAGCTAATCACACTAAACACTACCCCGCAGAGATGTAATTTACTTTTTCTACATCTACAATGTTAATATTATTAGTCATACTATTAAAAATTGATGTTATTAAAACTAAATTCAATATGTCTTATCAAAAAACATTCTTATTATATGATACAGATTAATACTTATTAGCGGAATTCCGTCATTTTTCTTGGCTGTTTTTCTTCAAAACTGTCTTCAGTTTCTGAAGTAGGCTGAAATAGGATTTTAAGTTGCTGTAGTATCCAGCTGCTGAACGTTGCGAAGTAGAGTACCGTTAAGATGCTATGGCATGCGACTAGTCAAACAATCCAGTCTTGACAAAAATGTAAAAAAGTGCTTAATCTTGAGACAACTTAAGTACGGGTTTGTACCACAGGAACTATTCTCATGTGCGTGCGTTTAATCGAGTACGCATAAGCTTAAGGTTCTGAACAACTTCGAATTACAGAGCAATATTTTATATCTGGGCTTGAAATATTCTGCGAGATATCCAAAAAACCGAGTAGCGTTCCTGAAGGCCATAATTGTAAAGGCGTCAAGTCTATGTGGTCTGACACCGTGGTTATCCGGTTCGACACCCGTTGGTGGAAACATTTCATTATCAGAATGTTGGCCGGCAGGGTAGATCACTAGATTGCGTGCCAAAGGCACGAGTCTCTCCGCAGTGTTCCTATGGAGTGAGGGCACATTACACTGCTGACGGTGATTCGTCCATCGGATGGGGATGTGAAGGTTTGAGCAGGTCTTTGGGTACTATTCGAAAGGAGCAGGCTATGTGCCGGCACCGGTTTTCACCTCCTCCTTTCCTACTATCATATATCAGGTAATGCATTTCATGTCATTAACTCCAGCGATGAGGTTGACGTTAATAAGGGCATCCGGTAGTAAAAACTCGCTACGAAGATTCACCTCACTTCGTACCCGACCCCGTAGAGAAACAGCACAAAGGTTGGACATCCAAACTGAAGAATTCTAATAATAGAACTTGGATGAGTATTGAACTTTTATGACTGCATTGTACTCGAAATAAACTTTCGTCGTATTAGGTCGTGTTCAGTTCGCATAGTATGTACCGAAGAGATGTTAAATACAGGACAAAAATGGCCAAGCTGACACCACTTGGATCCGAACCTACAACCTTCCTATTTCGAGTCAGTTGTTCCTACTTTAAGCCACCAATTATAGTTGTTCGAGTTATAACAATGTGACTGTATATAATCTCCATCCCGCTAACGCTTGAGATAACTGGAGATGATCAGTGTAGATTATTAGCCGATCATAGAAATGCAGTCTGTTCGTCGTCGTTGTTTTGTTCCTGGTTCGACTCCACCTGATGTTGGTGACGTTTATTATTATTATTATTATTATTATTATTATTATTATTATTTAATACGTTTACCCTCCAAGGTTGGTTTTTCTCTCGGACTCAGCGAGGAATCCCACCTCTACAGCCTCAAGGGTAGTGTCAAGGAGCGTGAGACTTTGGATTGGGGATAAAACTGGGGAGGAGGACCAGTACCCCACCCAGGCGGCCTCACCTGCTATATTGTACACGAGCCTCGTGGGGGATGGGAAGACTGGAAGGCATAAACAAGGAAGAGGGAAGGCAGTGGCCATGATGGCCTTAAGTTACGTACTATCCCGGCATTTGCCTGGAGAAGTGGGAAACCACGGAAAACTACTACGATGATGGCTGAGGACGGAATCGAAGACCCCCGCCCCGCTCTACTCACTTCCCGAGGGTGAGCGGACACTGTTCCAGCCTTCGTACAACTTCAAATCAAATCAAATCAAAATCTCTTTATTTGCAAATGAGGTGTCTAACTCGGTGACAAATCTATATATAAATGGGTGTGTGTGTGTGTGTGTGTGTGTGTGTGTGTGTGTGTGTGTGTGTGTGTGTGTGTGTGTGTAAATGACACATCTCCTCCTAAACCACTGGAGCAATTTCAATCAAATTTTGAACACTTATTACTTGCTATCCGGAGACGAGCACTGTGGGGGTAAGCCACTTCTAGCCCCCTTAGGAGTGGGGGGTTAGGGAGGTCAGGTAAAAAAACAATCGAAAATAGTGTCGAATCCGTAGTTTTTGGGGTCGCTGATGTGAATAGTGACACTCCCGATTTTTAAAAAGTCAAATTTCTGCTCCCATTTGGGTGGGGAGCGAGGGGGGACTGATGATGGATGTATATGTGTAAATGACACATCTCCTCCTAAACAACTGGTTCAATTATAATCAAAATTTGAACACTTATTATTTGCTATCTTGAGACGAGCACTATGGGGGTAAGCCACCTCTATCCCCCTTAGGGTGTTCAGGTAAAAACATAATCGAAAATAGTGTCGAATCCATAGTTTTTGGGGTAGCTGAGGTGAATGGTGGCACTCACGATATTTTAAAAGTCAAATTTCTGCTCCCATTTGGGTGGGGGACGAGGGGGACTGATAATGGATGTATGCGTGTAAATGACACACCTCCTCCTAAAACCACTGGAGCATTTTCAATCAAATTTTGAAACTTATTGTTTGCTATCTGGAGACGAGCTCTGTGGGGTAAGCCACCTCTAGCCCCCTTAAGGGTGGGGGGTTAGGGGGTCAGTTAAAAAAATCGAAAACAGTGTCGAATCTATAGTTTTGGGGTCGCTGAGGTGAATAGTGACACTCCCGATTTTTTAAAAGTCAAATTTCTGCTCCCATTTGGGTGGGGGGCGAGGGGGGACTGATATATAAAATTAAGGGAAAATAGTGTCGAATACATAGTTTTCGGGGTCGTCGAGGTGAATTGTACACTCCGAATTTTTAGTATCAGGAGACAACCCACGTGGGGATAAGACAGCCCAGGAAACCTTAGGGGCGGGGGGCAAGGGGGTCAGATATACAAATGAACGAAAATAGTGTAGAATCCATACTTTTCGGGGTCGCCGAGATGAATAGTGACACTTCCGTTTTTAAAAGTCCAATTTCGGTCCCCTTTGGTGGGGTGGTGAGGGGGATTGACATATAAAAATAAAAGAAAATAGTGTCGAATACATAGTTTTTGGGGTCGCCGAGGTCAATTGTACACTTGGAAATTTTAGTATCAGGAGACAAACCACGTGGGGGCCCAGGAACCCTTAGGGGCGCGGGGGAGGCGAAGGGGCTTTGATATAAAAATCATCGGAAGTAGTGTCGAATACTTTCTGGGGTCGCTGAGATGAATAATGGCACTCCGAAATTTTTTAAAGTTCAGCCCCCTTCGTTGTGGGTGGCAATTGGAGAGTGATATATAAAAATAAACGAAAATAATGTTGAATCCATAGTAGTCGGGGTCGCTGAGATGAATGGTGAGACCCCGGATATTTTACAAGTCCAAGTTCATCCCCCTTTCTGGTGGGGGGTGAGGGGGATTCAGATATAAAAATAATCGAATATAGTGTCGAAGCCATAGTTTTCGGGGTCGCTGAGATGAATAGTAACATTCCCGATTTTTTAAAACTCAAAGTTTAACCCCCTTTAGGGGGAGGGGGAGTGAGATATAAAAATAATCGAATATACTGCATAATCCATAGTTTTCCGAGTCGCTGAGATGAATAGTAACATCCCGGATTTTTAAAGTCCAGCTTCAAAAATGCCCCCCTTTGGCATAGAGGCTGAGAAAGGGTGAAAAAATAAAAGATCAAGAATGCCCAAGGTAATAGACGTGTGTATTTACCAGTATGACTTACTACCTGGAAAGCATACTGTGGGAGTAAGACGCCCCTAGAACCACTTCGGAAGCGGGTGAAATACATAATCCATATTAATAAATAGAAGTCAGTTTGGCGCGATCTATATATATATATATAAATTAAGGCATAAAAATGAGAACAGACGTGAATAAATGAGACCATTCTAGGCATCCTAGAAAAAACTTGGTACCAGACAACCTGATGACTTCGGAATCCGTAGAAAAATCTAAAATTCTCAAAATTCTCTGAGAAGGACACGTTGGGAGTTTCAAATCTGCATAAGAACACAGTCGGTGATATTTATCCTGAACGATAACCTATAGGTTTCACGGGCTTAAAAGTTTCCTGAAAGTCCTAATTTTTAACCCCCTCCCCCATATCAAGATGGCAGCACTATCTCCCAGACGAGTTAGAAAACAGAAATTTGGCAAAATTATAGCTTTTTGCCTGTAACCGATTGAAATTTTATGAGATGTTTAAACATTTTACATTTTACTCCCGGGAAATATCGAAATATGGAGGCAATTTTAATGACGATGCAGACCGTCCTTTCGAGGTATTTGGTGGCTAAACGGTAAGTCGTATCACAAAACGGATGGCACAATCTCCATTCAATTTGGAGTGATCTACAACTTTGGTCCTAAGACTTTTTGTCGTATCTCTATCCCTTATGTTCAATTTGGCTCTATTTCTGGATTTACCTAAATTTTGCACTTTGCACACGTATAATTGATGGTTTGATTCACTTATAGAAAAGATGGGATCATCAGATTCTACACGAATATTGGCCCACCCAGCCAAATTCTATGTTTGAAGCTGTCGCATAAGTCTCTGAAAAGTAATTCACTGTGTGAAAACCTTACACAAATTTCACCCTATTCAACGTTTCTAAAATAATCTAACCTTTAAATAGATGAGATACGAGGAAATATCATAGGGCCAGCCATTTAGATCGCTAAATGAGGCCTGAGGCGTCTTTTCATACAATCCATTTTCAATATGAGAGCACCGTTTAGCAGCAGTTATTCTGTAAATGAAGGTGAACATGCATATACTTCCGTATGTCGATCTACGTTTATTAATTCAAGTCGATTTGTAGCGATGTAGAAGGGGTGTGTCTTACATTGTAATTAATACTTTACAAATCAATAGTGACTCTCAGCAGGAGGGCGTCTGCTGTTGTAATCAGTACTCCCCACATCGACTTTAACTAGGAATAGCAATGGGGTCCTTCTCCAGCGCCTGTGTATCGTTGTAATATATAATTCCCTTCTTGATTTGACTACCAGAAGGCAAGGGAGCGTGCAATTTTTAAAAAACTCTTTTACCTGATTCTCTATAACATTAGGTCTAGGTGCCCCCGATTATAAACAAATTTACCCATAAAAATGTGACTGGCGTTACGCATAGTGAATTGCGGCAGACAAGTGGACCTGTCGTTATCATCACAATTCTGCAACCCGCACTTAACATTGGAAACAACGTCTGCGGACCTCCCTGTGCTTTTTCTCGGATAACGCCAAGAGACATGCAATTTAAAGAATCGTATTCACTTCAAGTACAGCAATTTATTTCGATATCCGTATACATTGTAGAATACCGTAGCGAAGCACGGTTACATTTGCTAGTGGTACACTAAAATACATTATTGTCAAGCACTAAATTTTAAATTAAGAAGAGAAGAAGAAATTTTTTCTATAATACAATAATATACAATTTACGCTAACAATTTTTCTGTTAAACACACAGCTCATCCTTAATAAATTTATATTGTTTACAAAATTCTACTTATAATATCCCCTATACTTACAAACATAGTCAACTCATATATAGTATGTGCAATTACTTCAAATAATACTATATAACCGGTATAAGATTAAAATTTACATTGCACTTATTTACTTATTTATTGCTTTACCCGTTTTGGAACCTAAGTAGCGTAACGACCTGCTGCGTCTTAACCAGAGCCCCTTTTGCCACCACTTTTCAGAATTCCTGAAGGGCCTTCACCGCTACCATAGCGGTCCCAGGGTCCTCGAAGTCCCCACTGTACTTCACGCCTACAGGCAGTCCCCTACTTCGGCTGTTCAAACTCCATGGACCAGGGGATGAAATTACATTTTTTCACACACATATATATTTACAATAGCCTGCACTGGTCGAATGCCCTCAAACATTTCATTTATTTTCTCTGTTGCTGTTTATTCTCTTCTCGAATATCTGTACAGATTTTGTAAAAGGATCAAACACTACTCCTGGAAAACTGTTCCACTCCTTCACGCCCTTCCCAATGAATGAAAATTTACCCCAATCGCTTCTGCTAAAATTCCTTCTAATTTTATACTTGTGGTCAGTTCTGCCGATATAATTATTTTCCAACTGAAGCCTCTCACGAATTTCTCCCCATTCTTCTTCTCCTGTATAGGCTCTATATAATCCTATAAGTCTACTTTTCTCCCTGCTCTTGTTTAAAGTTTCCCACCCAAGTTCCTCTAACATTTCTGATACACTACTTTTTCTCCTGAAATCCCCTGTTAGAAATATTGCTGTTTTCCTTTGCACACTATTTATT